>NC_054479.1:68856925-69156925 GCF_017639515.1 Carcharodon carcharias
CAAAACAAAAACAGAAACAGAAATATCTGGAAAAACTCAGCAGGTCTGGCAGCATTGGTGCAGAAGAGCACAGTTGACGTTTCGAGTCCTCATGACCCTTCAACAGAACTAAGTAAAAATAGGAAAGGGGTGAAATATAAGCTGGTTTAAGGGGGGGGGGTGGTGCGGGTGTTGTTGGGACAAGAAGCCAGTAATAGGTGGAGATAACCAAAAGATGTCACAGACAAAAGGACAGAGGTGTTGAAGGTGGTGATATTATCTAAAGGAATGTGCCAATTTAGGGTAGAAAGCAGGACAAACAAGGTACAGATAGCCATGGTGGGGGTGGGCTGGGGTGAAGGAATACTAAAAGGGCTAAAAGGTAGAGATAAAACAATGGGTGGAAATTCATTTAAAAATAATGAAAATAGTTGGGAAAAGAGAAATCTATATAAATAATCTATGCCTGTCTCTTTATGGGGTATGTGGAACATTCCTTGTTCCAGTCCTACTCCGGCCCCCTTCCACAACTCTTTCTCCGGTACATCGATGATTACTTCGGTGCCGCTTCATGCTCTCGTCGGGACTTGGAAAAATTTATTAATTTTGCTTCCAATCTCCACCCCTCCATCATTTTCACGTGGTCCATCTCTGACACTTCCCTTCCCTTCCTTGACCTCTCTGTCTCAATCTCTGGTGATAGACTGTCCACCAATATCCATTACAAACCCACCGACTCCCACAGCTACCTCGACTACAGCTCCTCACACCCCGCTTCCTGTAAGGACTCCATCCCATTCTTTCAGTTCCTTCGCCTCCGTCGCATCTGTTCCGATGATGCTACCTTCAAAAACAGTTCCTCTGACATGTCCTCCTTCTTCCTTAACCGAGGTTTTCCACCCACGGTCGTTGACAGGGCCCTCAACCGTGTCCGGCCCATCTCACGCGCATCCGCCCTCACGCCTTCTCCTCCCTCCCAGAAACATGATGGGATCCCCCTTGTCCTCACTTATTACCCCACCAGCCTCCGCATTCAAAGGATCATCCTCCACCATTTCCGCCAACTCCAGCATGATGCCAAAACCAAACACATCTTCCCTTCACCCCCCCTATCGGCATTCCGTAGGGATCGCTCCCTCTGGGACACCCTGGTCCACTCCTCCATCACCCCCTACTCCTCAACCCCCTCCTATGGCACCACCCCATGCCCACGCAAAAGATGCAACACCTGCCCCTTCACTTCCTCTCTCCTCACCGTCCAAGGGCCCAAACACTCCTTTCAAGTGAAGCAGCATTTCACTTGCATTTCCCCCAACTTAGTCTACTGCATTCGTTGTTCCCAAGGTGGTCTCCTCTACATTGGAGAGACCAAACACAAAATGGGCGACCGCTTTGCAGAACACCTACGGTCTGTCCGCAAGAATGCCCAAACCTCCCTGTCGCTTGCCATTTTAACACTCCATCCTGCTCTCTTACCCATATGTCTGTCCTTGGCTTGCTGCATTGTTCCAGTGAAGCCCAACGCAAACTGGAGGAACAACACCTCATCTTCCGACTAGGCACTTTACAGCCTTCTGGACTGAATATTGAATTCAACAACTTTAGGTCGTGAGCTCCCTCCCCCATCCCCACCCCCTTTCTGTTTCCCCCTTCCTTTTTTTTCCAATAAATTATATAGATTTTTCTTTTTCCACCTATTTCCTTTATTTTTAAATAGCTTAAAATCTTTTATGCTCTCCCCACCCCCACTAGAGCTATAACTTGAGTGTCCTACCATCCATTCTTAATTAGCACATTCGTTTAGATAATATCACCAACTTTAACACCTATGTGTTCTTTTGTTCTATTGTTGTTGACATCTTTTGATGATCTGCTTCTATCACTGCTTGGTTGTCCCTACAACCACAACCCCCCCTCCACTTCTCTCTCTCTCTCCGCACCCCCCCCACCCCCACACACCTTAAACCAGCTTATATTTCAACTCTTTCTTGGACTCGAACTCAAGTTCTGTCAAAGGGTCATGAGGACTCGAAACGTCAACTCTTTTCTTCTCCGCCGATGCTGCCAGACCTGCTGAGTTTTTCCAGGTAATTCTGTTTTTTTATCACCTCCTGCCAAACCTGTTCTCTGGGGCTTGCCTGTTAAAAGGAGGATTCTGTGAGATGGGCAGCTGAAGTTATTGATTTAGAAAGAACAAGTTTGCATTTCTGTAGCCCCTTTCACAGTCTCAGATTGTCCCAAGGCCCTTTGCAGCCTATGAAGTACTTTTTTTTGAAGTGTATTAACTGATGCAATGCAGGAAACCTGACAGCTCAGAACCCTTAAACAACAATGAGAAGATGGCTAGATAACCTGTTGAGTTGGATCTTGATGAGGGAGTATATATTGGCCAGGACACCAGGGGAAGGATTTTTCAGTTGGCGTGCGGGGGCAGGCACGACGTGCTGACGCATAAAATGATCCGCGATGTGCATCCTGACATCATTGGGTTGAGTAGCGATGTTTTATTCAGCAGGCGCACGCCCGAGTCGGCTGTGTGACCGTCGATATTTAAACGGCCTATTAAGGCCATTAAGGAAGTAATTAAGATCAACTTTACATTGCCCATCCAAAATAATAGTTGGTGGGCAGCGAAAAGGCCAAGTGGCCTTCGCATTTTTAGGATCCCTCATCCACAAGAGGGAAGATGTTTAGGTTAAACCTAAAGCCTTTATTAATTAAATTTTAAAAATTTCCTAAATATAAAAACATGTCCCATCTCATGTGAAACAGTCACATGAGGAGACATGTTTAAATAACATTTTGAACCTTTTATTCATTTATTACCATATTGACTCAATCTCACTGAGGCAGCTTCATGCCTCTAGGAGATTTCTGCACTCTTTCGCGCACTGGCCCCGACTCTCCCTCCTCCCCTGCCCACACATGCAATGCTGAGCACTACCGGTCACATCTTACGCTGGGCGGGCCTTAATTGGCCCGGCCATGTAAAATGGTGGCGTGGAGTCGATCGAGGGTGGAGGTTGACTCCGCGACTGCCCCCACCCACACTCACCAAACCCACCCGCCACCTGAATAATTCAGGCCCAGGGAGAACATATTCAAATTGAGCAATGGGAGCTTTTATGTCCACCTGGCAGACAGAGCTTTGTTTTAACATTTCACCTGAGAGAGTGATCCTCTGACAATGCAGCATTCCCACAGCACTGGATTGGAGTGTCAGCACAAAACAGGTTCTTAACTCTCTGGTGGTGACATGAACCCACAGTCTTCTTACTCAGAGGCTGACACCAGAAGGGAAAGAAAGAAAGGAGGAAGACGTCCTTGCGATGAACGCCACATTAGTGCTGTTAAAGTGCTAAACAGAACTCAGTGGCTTCACATCAGTCACTGCATCTCAAGAGTAACACACAGGAAGGTAGAATTTGGGAATGCAGACAATAGTGAAGTAGACACAGCTGTAGCATATATGGCAATCCATCAATGGAGGCTGGTCACATGTTCACCAGATTTGACGTTCCTAACAGGCCAAAGGGCATCCACTCATTGATCATGAGCAACTGATTGGTCATTAATATGCCACATCAGATATTGGAGCACAGAGCTGGGCTGGATCATTCATCTCAATTAAACTTTAGCATCCCACACAGGGCTCAATATGTTACATATCTGCGATGCCATCTTGGTCAGCTCCATGTGTGTGTTAGTGTCTCAGGGACAAGGAGGCATCAGCCACCATGCAAATAGGGCAGGAAAAACTATGGACCCTTACAGTCTCCGTACATGTCATCTCCTGAGCTTCACTTTATTGCTCCTTGAATCATTAATGTCTTCAATCTTTTCTTTCAGAGAGAAGGATAAAGCACATATGGATCCAAAGCTCAATGCTCTAGCAGGAGGGACATGGTCAAACGGAGCCAGGGCATGAACAGGAGGGTCAGGAGGAGAGACCCAGAGGGGCAACCTGCCAGACCTAGGATTTATCTTAGAGGAGTCTCCTATTTACAAATGAGTGGGAGGCAATGCTGGGCATGTCTGTGCTTGTCCTGAGTTCTGGTACATCACATATGCCACATTCTTCATGAAGACCTGACGCCATGTGGAATTGGAGCGTATCCCCTGCCAGTGGCTTTGAGGGTGACCACAACGCTAAATTTCTTGGCCTCTGGTTATTTCCAAGGATCAACAGGAGACCTGTGCAGCATCTCTCCGTCAGCAACACATCAATGCATAAAGGTGTTCACAGGTGCCCTTTACAGGAAGGCCCATCATTATGTCAGGTTTGCTTTGGATGAATTTAGCCAGGCTGCGAAATTCACTGACTTCGCCGCCATCTCAGGTTTCCCTGGAGTGCAGGGTGCAATAGACGACACCCATGTGACATGAGAAAAAACATTTTCACACAACGAGTGGCTCGAGTCCGGAATGCACTACCCAGAATTGTGGTGGAGTCAGGTTCAATTGAGTCATTTAAGAGGATGATTATTTAAATAGAAACAATGTGCAGGGGTACGGGGAAAAGGCAGGGCAATGGCATTAGGTCATAATGCTCATCTGGAGAGCTTATGCAGACATGATAGGCTGAATGGCCTCCTACTGTGCAATTAAGATTCTGTGATGTGGCTGTACGGGCTCCATGGCAGCAGCCCTTAATGTTTATAAACCGCAAGGGCTACCTTTCCATCAATGTATAATTGGTGTGTGATCACCGGAAGCGCATAATCCACATTGGTGCACGGTACCCTGGGAGCTGCCATGACTCCTACATCCTGAGTCACTCCCAGGTGCCTGAGATTTTCGAGGGGCCATTACATCTGCAGGAACGGCTGCTTGGGGATAAGGGGGACCCACTGAAACACTGGCTGATGACCCAGTGCGCCATCCTCAGAGTCGTTCCAAGGAGAGGTACAACACTACTCACAGCTCCACACGATCCTTATAGAGCAGACCATGGGGCTTCTGAAGATGCATTTCAGATGTTGGACTGCTCAGCTGGCTCACTCCAATACACTCCCGACTGGGCTTCCCCACATATTCCCTGCCAGAGGATGAACTGGGGGAGGATGAAAGCTCATGAGAAGATGATGATCTGGAGGCCCAGGGACCTCGCGAGGCCACCGAGGGTCAGTATGAGCGCGATCACACCATGGAGGAAGGAAGATGTGGGAGACGTGCCCGTGATACATTAATCGCTGACCTGCTCCAGGAAGAGTAAAGTTAAGTGAAGGAATATGGGCACACCTCTCCCATCCCTCAATGCCATTCTCTTTTAACTCAGGGGATGTCCACCCACTCACAGTGAGAATGAGTCCCACACTCACACTTGCACATTCTGACCTGATGAATCGCCAGGCCATGATCTTTGCTTTGGTCTGTAGAGCCCTGTGAGTGAGCTTAGTCTGGGAACTGAGAGTCCACTTAGAAACAAGAGTGATGTGAGAGAAGACTTGAAGCCTTCGCTGCCATCTAATGATGCAAACACTGCTGCAACTGAGATGTGGACATGCCCAGGGATCTCCTCCGCCCGTTCATGTCTTTTCTTCTGTCACTACCACTGAGGAGACACAAATGCCGCTAGATTATCAATGCTGATGAGCTGCCCTCACTCAATGATGTTCCTTGAGGAAGGGGAGTTAGAAACGCTTATATCACACATTTCTAATGAAGACATAAACACATCTCCCTGACATCACACAAGGTGCGGAGACTAATTCAACTGAGGTTAACATCACAGGAATGTGAAGCTTACAGTGGGACACTATTACTGAGCGGGAGGATGGTTAAACTTCAAAATAAGAGGATTCCAATGCACAAATTCACAACGCCTTCAATTGACCAAAATATTCACATAACCAGCAAACGTATTCACAAAAGTGCAATTTCTTTATAGTTATAGCACACCTGTGACCCAAAAGCAACATCAAAATTTCTTAACATTCCTAACCCTACCACTACACCTGGGTGCGGCCCTGACATCTGCAGCAGAGGTGGAGGCAGCCTGCTGACTGCTACATCCTGATTTCTGTGATGACCTTGGCGGACATCCTGTGGTGGCCCGAGGCCTGGAGGGTCCCGGCTTGATAAGGATCACCTGCTCAGGGGCAGAAGTGCCCTCGGCTGCCTGTGCAGCTGGAGTGGATGGGGGTGACAGAGGGGGCTGTGAGCAGCTGCACACCCTCAGAGTGTCCTGGCAGGAGGTCCCTGGGGTGTCCGGCTGACTCTCCTCCTCCCTGTGGGATCCCGAGGGCCCCGCCCTGACTCCTGCAGGAGACGGTGCACCTGGAGGGAAGTCAAGGTGCCTCATCGCCATGTTGTCCACATCCTGATGGTGCCCACCAGGGTGTGTGGCCATGGAGTGCAGGGCTGAGCGCCAATCCGGCAAAACCTGCTGGACCATGGTCTCCATGGTGGTTGCCAACCTTCCCAGGGTGACCTCGAGGCGCTCACATGTCGGATCCACAACATCAGACATAGCGTGGACGGACTCCTCTATCATTCACTCTAGTCTGCTGAGAGACTGTCAAATCTCTGCCTGATGTTCCACCACCTGTCGTTGCATCTCCAGCATTGAGTTGGTGGCTGCTTCCACAGGCTCATCATCTGACTCGGACTGAGTGGGTGGCTGGTCTCCAGCAGCCCTCTGAGTGCCGGAGACCTGGGCTGTCCCTGCCTCCGACTGCTGTGGGGACGTGTCAGTGAGGGGTAGAACAGCACCAACCTCACCGTCAGCACAGGAACAGTCTCGGTCATCGCCGGCCAGCTGGATGACTCTGTTATCAAAGTCCCTGAGGAACTTGATGTCAGGCACTAATTGGCCACTAGTCTGCGACCTCTCCCTCTTGTTGTGTGCCAGCTTGTCCTACACGGGTACAGCTGGAGACAGTGTAAGTAAGGATGTCTGTCAGGCCAGATGGTAATGATGCCTGGTATGTGTGGGTGGTGAGTGGTGCCATGGACGGGATGAGGACACTATCCGCAGGACAGATGAAAGGTGCGTGTAAGAGAGTGAATTGTGATGTCCCTTGAACTGAGGGCCCAGTGGATGTGTGATGGGTTTGTGAGTGTGTGAGTTGAGAGTGAAGAGTGACTTGCCCTGGCAGAACGGAGAAGATCACTCATCCTCTTTCGGCACAGGGTGTCTGTCCTCTTTTGCAGGGTGATGGCTCTGACTACCGATAGCACCACCTCCCAAGCTGGATTGGTGACCTTGCTTGCTGGCCTTTGTCCAGAGTGGGGGTAGAGGACATCATGGTGGGCCTCCACTGCATCCAGTAGGTGCTCGAGGGTGGTGTTGCTAAATCTGGGGGCAGCATTTCCCCTCCCTTTGGCAGCCACCAGCTCCCAGCAGCTTCCTGTCCTTTGAAGAGGGCTTGCTTTTTGCAGGGGCGACCTTTAAACATGGTGCCTGGTTTACTGAAGGTCTGAGGTGATGGTAGGGTGGGCAAATCAGAGGGCAACTCTCAAGCGATCTGGCGTGTTTCCCGGGAATGAATTATTAATGAAGCAGGACGTGTTGGGAATGGGCTGCTGCAGCTTTAAAACCTGCATGCAGCCAGTGGGTCCTTCTTCCTGCAGCTAACGCATTTTGGGCAGAATCAGCCCAGATTTGTACTTAGTGTCGCCTCATATCATCAAAAAACTCACCTTGATTTTAGGCCGATTAAAAATGTGTTTTCATACAGTCAATCGGACATTTTATCAGGCTCTCCAAAATGGAACTTATCTTTTAACTATGAAGTTGTGATTCTGATTATGGATTCCTACAACACTCTCTCCCCCAGCACCTACCCTCCACACACACTCTCTCCCCCAGCGCCAACACCCACACACACTCTCTCCCCCAGCACCTACCCTCACACACACTCCCTCCCCCAGCACCTATCCCCCACACACACTCTCTCCCCCAGCGCCTACCCCCAATCACACTCTCTCCCACAGCACCTACCCCCCACACACACTCTCTCCCCCAGCACCTACCCCCACACACACTCTCTCCCCCAGCGCCTATCCCCCACACACACTCTCTCCCCAGTGCCTATCCCCACCACACACACTCCCTCCCCCAGCACCTACCCCCACACACTCTCTCCCCCAGCGCCTATCCCCCAACACACACTCTCTCCCCCAGTGCCTATCCCCCCCACACACTCTCTCCCCCAGCGCCTATCCCCCCCACACACACTCTCTCCCCCAGCGCCTACCCCCCACACACTCTCCCCAGCGCCTATCCCCCCACACACACTCTCTCCCCCAGCGCCTATCCCCCCCACACACACCCTGTCCCCCAGCGCCTACCCCCCACACACAGTCTCTCCCCCAGCGCCTATCCCCCCCACACACACTCTCTCCCCCAGCAGCTACCCCCGACACACTCTCCCCCAGCGCCTATCCCCCCACACACACTCTCTCCCCCAGCGCCTATCCCCCCCACACACACTCTCTCTCCCAGCGCCTACCCCCCACAAACACTCTCTCCCCCAGCGCCTACCCCCCACACACACTCTCTCCCCCAGCACCTATCACCCCACACACACTCTCTCCCCCAGTGCCTGCCCCTCACACACACTCTCTCCCCCAGCGCCTATCTCCCCACACAAATTCTCTCCCCCAGTGCCTACCCCCCACACACACTCTCTCCCCCAGCACCTATCCCCCCACATACACTCTCTCCCCCAGCACCTATCCCCCCCACACACACTCTCTCCCCCAGCGCCTACCTCCCACACACACTCTCTCCCCCAGCGCCTACACTCCACACACACTCTCTCCCCCAGCGCCTATCCCCCCCACACACACTCTCCCCCAGCGCCTATCCCCCCCACACACACTCTCTCCCCCAGCGCCTATCCCCCCCACACACACTCTCTCCCCCAGCGCCTATCCCCCCCACACACACTCTCTCCCCCAGTGCCTATCCCCCCACACACACTCTCTCCCCCAGCGTCCACCCCGCTCACACACCGCCCATCCCATCACACACTCTCCCCCCACCGCCCAAACCCCCCACACTCTCTCACCCACCGACAACCATCCACACTCTCTCCCCCTCTGCCCACCCACCTCAGACACTCTCTCTCCCACCGCCCACCCACCCAACACAATCTCACCCACCACCCACACACCCCATACACACTCCCCCACCGCCCAGCATCCCCACACACTCTCCCCCACTGCCCATTCCACCCACAATGTATCCACTACCGCCCACACCCCTCACACACACTCTCCCCCACCGCCCACCCCCTCACTCACACACTCTCCCCCAACGCCTACAACCCCACACACTCCCTCCCCCACCACCCACCCCCCTCACACACACTCTCCCCCACCGCCTACCCCCTCCACATACTCTCTCCCCCACCGCCTACACCCCCACACACTCTCTCCCCCACCGCCCACCCACTCACACACTCTCTCCCCCACCGCCCACCCACTCACACACTCTCTCCCCCACCACCCACCCCCTCATACACTCTCCCCCACCGCCCACCCCCTCACACTCTCTCCCCCACCACTTATCCCCCTCAGTCACACATTCTCCCCCACTGCCCACCCCACCCACACTCTCCACTACCACCCACCCCCCTCACACACACTCTCCCCCACCGCCTACCCCCTCCAAATACTCTCTCCCCCACCTCCTACCCCCCCACACACTCTCTCCCCCACCGCCCACCCACTCACACACTCTCTCCCCCACCGCCCACCCACTCACACACTCTCTCCCCCACCACCCACCCCCTCATACACTCTCCCCCACCGCCCACCCCCTCACACTCTCTCCCCCACCACCTATCCCCCTCAGTCACACATTCTCCCCCACTGCCCACCCCACCCACACTCTCCACTACCACCCACCCCCATTACACACACTCTCCCCAATGCCCATCCCCTCACACACTCTCTCCCCCACCACCACCCACACCCCCACACTCTCTCCCTCACCACCCACCCCCTCACACCCCCTCTCCCCCACAGTCCACTCCCACCCACACACTCTCTCCCCCCAATGCCCAACCGCCTCACACACTCCCTCCCCCAATGCCCACCCCCTCACAAACTCTCTCCCCCACAACCCACCCCCCTCACACACTCTCTCTCCCAACGCCCACACCCCTCACACACTCTCTCCCCGACCACCCAACCACCTCACACACTCTCTCCCCCAATGTCCACCCCCCTCACACACTCTCTTCCCCAATGTCCACCCCCTCACAAACTCTCTCCCCCACAACTCACCCCCCTCACACTCTCTCTCAACGCCCATACCCCTCACAAACTTTCTCCCCCACCACCCACCCCCCAACACACTCCCTCCCACACCGCCCATACCCCACCCACATTCTCTCCCCCATCGCCAACACCCTGCCCACACTCTCTCCCCCAAAGCCCACACTCTCCTCACACAATCTCTCTCCCAATGCCCACCACCCGCACACACTCTCCCCCAGGGCCTACTCCCCTCACACGCACTCTCTCCCCCACCACCTATCCCCCTCAGTCACACACTCTCCCCCACTGCCCACCCCACCCACACTCTCCACTACCGCCCACCCCCATTACACACACTCTCTCCCAACGCCCACCCCCTCACAAACTCTCTCCCCCAATGCCACCCCCACACACTCTCTCTCCTAATGCCCACCCCCTCACAAACTCTTTCCCCCAAAACCCACGCCCCTCACACACTCTCTCTCCCAACGCCCATACCCCTCACACACTCTCTCCCCCACCGCCCACCCCCCAACACACTCCCTCCCACACAGCCCACACCCCCCCACATTCTCTCCCCCACCGCCCACACCCTCCCCACACTCTCTCCCCCACCGCCGACATCCTCCTCACACAATCTCTCTCCCAACGCCCACCACCCGCAAACACTCTCCCCCAGGGCCTACTCCCCTCACACACACTCTCTCCCCCACCGCCTACCCCCCTCACACACTCCCTCCCCCACCGCCCACCCCCCAACACACTCCCTCCCACACAGCCCACACCCCCCCACATTCTCTCCCCCACCGCCCACACCCTCCCCACACTCTCTCCCCCACCGCCGACATCCTCCTCACACAATCTCTCTCCCAACGCCCACCACCCGCAAACACTCTCCCCCAGGGCCTACTCCCCTCACACACACTCTCTCCCCCACCGCCTACCCCCCTCACACACTCCCTCCCCCACCGCCCACCCTGTCACACACTCTCTCCCCCACCGCCAACCCCCCAACAATTGACCAAAATATTCACAAAACCAGCAAATGTATTCACAAAAGTGCAATTTCTTTACAGTTATAGCACACCTGTGACCCAAAAGCAACATCAAAATTTCTTAACATTCTTAACCCTACCACTACACCTGGGTGCGGCCCTGACATCTGCAGCAGAGGTGGAGGCAGCCTGCTGACTGCTACATCCTGATGTCTGTGATGACCTTGGTGGACATCCTGTGGTGGCCCGAGGCCTGGAGGGTCCCGGCTTGATAAGGATCACCTGCTCAGGGGCAGAAGTGCCCTCGGCTGCCAGAGCAGCTGGAGTGGATGGGGGTGACAGAGGGGGCTGTGAGCAGCTACACACCCTCAGAGTGTCCTGGCAGGAGGTCCCTGAGGTGTCCGGCTGACTCTCCTCCTCCCTGTGGGATCCCGAGGGCCCCGCCCTGACTCCTGCAGGAGACGGTGCACCTGGAGGGAAGTCAAGGTGCCTCATCGCCATGTTGTCCACATCCTGATGGTGCCCACCAGGGTGTGTGGCCATGGAGTGCAGGGCTGCGCGCCAATCTGGCAAAACCTGCTGGACCATGGTCTCCATGGTGGTTGTCAACCTTCCCAGGGTGACCTCGAGGCCCCTACCCCCCCAACACACTCCCTCCCCCACCGCCCACCCCCTCACACACTCTCTCCCCCACATCCACCCCCCTCACACACTCTCTCCCACACCGCCCACACCCTCCCCACACTCTCTCCCCAACCGCCCACCCCCCTAACACACTGTCTCCCTCACTGCCTACCCACCTCACACAGGCTCTCTCCCCCACTGCCCCCATCCCCACAATCTCTCCCCCACTACCCACCCCCTCGCACACTCCCACCCCCACTGCCCACACCCTCACACACTCTCTCCCACACCGCCCACCACCCTCACACACTCCCTCCCCCACTGCCCACCGCCTCGCACACTCCCTCCCCCACTGCCCACCCCCTCGCACACTCTCTCCCGCACCGCCCACCCCCTCACACATTCTCTCCCCCACCGCCCACCCCCTCACACACACTCTCCCCCGCCGCCCACCTCCTCACACACACTCTCCCCCACCACCCACACCCCCCCACCCTTTCTCCTGCACCGCCCACCCCCTCACACACTCTCTCCCCCATGCCCACCCCCTCACACACTCTCTCTCCCACCACCCACCACCCCGCACTCATTCCCCACTGCCCACCCCCCACACTCTCTCACCCACCGCCCACCTCCTCACACACTCTCTCCCCCATCGCCCACCTCCTCACACACTCTGTCCCCCCACCGCCACCCCTCTCACACACACTCTCTCCCCCACTGCACGACCACTTCATACACTCTCTCTCCCACCGCCCAACCCCCACACAACCTCCCCCACCGCCCACCCCCCCCACACACTCTCCCACCCACCACCCACCCACCTCACACATGCTCTCTACCAATGCCCATCCCCACACAGACACTCTACGCCCCCCTCAAACTCTTGTCCAGAGCCAAAACCCCTCATACACTCTCTCCCCCACCACCCACCCCATCACACACTATCTCCCCAAACCCCCACACATCCTCCCCCACCGCCCACCCCTCCCACACGCTCTCTCCCCCACCGCCCATCCACCTCACACAAACTCTCTACCACCGCCCACACCCCTCACACAAACTCTCTACCACCGCCCACACCCCTCACACACTCTCTCTAACACTGCCCACCCCACACGCACACTCCCCCACCACCCACATCCCCTCACACTCACTCTCCCACTGCACATAAACCCCACACACGATCTACCCCACCACCCACACCCCCACACACTTTCCTCCAACGTCCACTGCCCCATACTCTATCCCCCACCGCCGACACCCCCCCATACAATCTCTACCCCCTGCCCACTCTCCCCACAATCTCTCTCGCCCACTGCCCACCACACACCCACAATCTATCCCCCACCGCCCACCCCACCCTCACACACTCTCCCCCACTGTCTAACATGCCCACACTCTCTTCCAAGCCACCTACTCAACTCACAAACTCTCCCGCACCGCCCACACTCCCCCACACTCTCTCCCCAACAGCCCAACCCCTCCACACTCTCTCCCAAGCCACCTACCACCCTCACACTCTCTCCCCCACCGCCCACACCCCTCAACACTCTACCAATGCCCACCCCCTCATATATTCTCTCCCCCACCGCCCACACCCTCACACACTCTCTCCCCCACAGCCCAACCCCTCCACACTCTCTCCCAAGCCACCTACCACCCTCACACTCTCTCCCCCACTGCCCACCCCCTCATACATTCTCTCCCCCACCGCCCACCCCCCACACTCTCTCACCCACCGCCACCCCCAACACACTCTCTCCCCCACTGCCCACCCCCCAAACTCTCTCACCCACCGCCAACACCCCAACACACTCTCTCCCCCACCGCCCACACCCTCCCCACACTCTCTCCCCAAATGCCCACCCCCCTAACACACTGTCTCCACCACTGCCTACCCCCCTCACACAGGCTCTCTCCCCCACTGCCCCCGTCCCCACAATCTCTCCCACACCGCCCACCACCCTCACACACTCCCTCCCCCACTGCCCACCCCCTCACACACTCCCTCCCCCACTGCCCACCCCCTCGCACACTCCCTCCCCCACTGCCCACCCCCTTGCACACTCTCTCCCCCACTGCCCACTCCCTCACACACTCTCTCCCCCATCGCCCACGCCCCCTCACACTCAGTCGCCCACCGCCCACACCCCCTCAAACTCTCTACCCCACCGCCCACACCCCCCACATTCTTTCCCCCAACTTCCACTGCCTCAGACTCTATCTCCCAGCGCCCACACACCCCTCACGCTCTCTCCCCCACTGCCGGCTCCCCCTCCTAACACACTCTACCCCACCGCCCAACACCCCCCACACTCGCTCCCAAGCCACCTACCCTCCTCACACACTCTCCCCCACTGCCCGCACCCCACCCCCTCACTCTATCACCCACTGCCCAAACCCCCACACTCTCTCCCAAGACACCTATTCCCCCCACACTCTCTCCACATCCACCCACAAACCCCACACACACTCTCCATACCACTGCCCACACCCCACAAACACTCTCTCCCCCATTACCCACCCCCTCACACACACTCTCCCCCAACGTCCACCCCCATCACACACACACTTCCCCACCGCCCACAACCCCCCACACTCTCTCCCCCACTGTTCAGAACCCTCACACACTCTCTCCCCGAAAGCACAACCCCCTACACTCTCTCCCCCACTCTCCAGAACCCTCACACACTCTCTCCGCGAAAGCACAACCCCCTACACTCTCTCCCCCACTGTCCAGAACCCTCACACACTCTCTCCGCGAAAGCACAACCCCCTACACTCTCTCCCCCACCATCCACAACCCTCACACTCACTCTCCCCCACCACCCACCCCCCTCACACACTCTCTCCCCCACCACCCACACCCCTCACACACTCTCTCCCCCAACGCCCAAACCCCCATACACTCTCTCGCCCAACACCTTCCACCCTCACACGCACTCCACCACCGGCCACCCTTCAGACTCCATACCCCACAGCCCACACCGCCACACATACCCTCCCCCACCAGCTAACCCCTCACACATACTCCCCCACTGCCCAATACCCCCAGACATTCTCATCCGTTCAACCCATCCCCCCACATTCTCTCACCCACGCCCATCCCCCCACACTCTTTCACCCACGCCCCACACCCCAACACTCTCTCCCCCACCGCCCACCCCCCTCACACTCTCTTTCCCAATGCCCACACCCCTCACACACTCTCTCTACCAACGCCCGCCCCCTCACACATTTTCTCCCTCACCTCCCTCACCCCTCACACACTCTCTCCCCCACTTCCCACCAACCTCACACACTCTCTCCCCCACCGCCCAACCCCCCCAACACTCTCACCCCCTCTGCCACTCCCCCATACACCCTCTCCCCCTCCACCCATGCCCCCAACGCTCTCACACACTGCCCACATCCCCACACTCTCTTATCCTCCACCCACCACTCTCAGACACTCTCTTGCCCAGCCCCCACACTCTCACACCCACCGCACACGCCCTTCACACAGTCTCACGCCCACCGCCCACCCCACCCACACTCACCCATCTGCGTTACACAAACTCTCCCACCACCCACACCCCCCCACACACCATACGCCACCACCCACCCCACCCACACTCTCTCCCCCACCGCCCACCCTCCTCACTCAATCTCCCCCACGGCCCAGAACCCTCACAAACAAACAATCTCCCCCACCACCCACCGCCCTCACACTCTCTTCCCCAATGCCCACCCCCTCACAAATTCTCTCCCTCACCTCCCTCACCCCTCACACACTCTCTGCCCCACTTCCCACCAACCTCACACACTCCCTTTCCCACCGCCCACACCCTCACACAATCTCTCCCCCACCGCCCACACACTCTCCCACCCATCGCCCTACCCCCCCATACTCGCTCCCCCTCCGCCCACACCCCTCACACACTCTCTCCCCCACCGCCCACCCACCTCACTCCCTCCCGCATCACCCACCCCCTCACGCTCTCTCCCCCAAGGCCAACCCACACCCCACATTCTCTCCCCCACCGCCCAACCCCCACACACCCCCCTCAGACACTCTCTCCCCCACCGCCCAACAACCTCACACAATCTGTCACCCACCACCCAACCACCCACACACTCTCTCTACCACCGCCCACACCCACACACATTCTCCCCCACCCCCCACGCCCTATTCACACTCTGTCTCCCACCGCCCACCCCCCCACACTCTCTTCTCCACTGCCCACCCCCCCAAACTCTCTCATCCCCCGCCTAAACCCCTCACACACTGCCCACTGCCCACCACCCGGCACTCACTCCCCCACCGCCCACACACCAAACTCTCTCCCCCACACACACTCCCCCACCGACACCCCCCCACAAACTATCTCCCACACCGCCCATCACCCTCACACACTCTCTCTACCACTGTCCACCCCCACACAAACAATCGCCCACCGCCCACACCCCCACACAATCTCTCCCCCACCGCCCAACCCCCCCAACACTCTCACCCTCTCCACCCACTCCCCCATACACCCTCTCCCCCCTCCACCCATGCCCCCAACACTCTCACGCACTGCCCACACCCCCACACTCTCTTATCCTCCACCCACCACTCTCAGACACTCTCTCGCCCAGCCCCCACACTCCAACAGTCTCTCCCCATTGACCACCGCCCCACACTCTCACGGCCACCGCCCACCCCACCCACACTGTCCCACCACCCACACCCCCCACACACCATCCACCACTGCCCACCCCACCCACACTCTCTCTCCCACCGCTCACCCTCCTCACACAATCTCCCCCACGGCCCAGAACCCCCACAAGCAATCTCCCCCACCACCCACCGCCATCACACTCTCTTCCCCAACGTCCACACCCCTCACACACTCTCTCTACCAACGCCCACCCCCCTCACACATTCTCTCCCTCACTTCCCTCACCCCTCACACACTCTCTCCCCCACTTCCCACCAACCTCACACACTCTCTCCCCCACCGCCCACCCCCCTCACACACTCTCTCCCCACTGCCCTACCACCCCACACTCTCTTCCCCAACGCCCACACCCCCACACACTCTCTCCCCCACTGCCCACCCCCCTCACACGCTCTCTCCCCACTGCCCTACCACCCCACACAATCTCTCCCCCACCGGCCACACCCCTCACACCCTCTCTTCCCCACCGCCCACCACACCCCCCACACACTCTCCCACCTATTGCCCTACCCCCCCACACTCTCTCCCCAACAGCCAACCCCCCATCATACACACTCCCCCCCACCGCCCACCCAGCTCACACACTTTCTCCCCAACCGCCCAACAACCTCACACACTCTCTTCCCCACTACCCAACCCCCCCCACACTCTCTCTCTACCACTGCCCACCCCCACACACATTCTCCCCCACCCCCCATGCCCTAATCACACTCTGTCCCCCACCGCACACCCCCCCACACTCTCTTCCCCACTGCGCACCCCCCCAAACTCTCTCACCCTCCGCCTAAATCCCTCAAACTCTCTCCCCCATGGCCCACCCACCACACACAGACTTCCTCCCCCACCGCCCATCCCCCAAACTCTCCCCCACCGCCCATGCCCCGTCACACTCAGTCCCCCACCGCCCACAAACCCCACACACTCTCTACCCCACTGCCCACACACCCCCCCCACATTCTTTCGCCCAACGGCCACACCCCCCAAACACTCTCTCCCCCAATGCCCAAAACCCTCACACACACTCTCTGCCAACGCCCACCCCCACACACACACACTCTCCTCCACTGCGTACACCCCCCACAAACTCTGCCCCACTGCCCACACCCCTCCACACTCTCTCCCCGACCGCCCACATCCCCCACAAACTCTCCCCCTCCGCCCGCAACTCTCACACTCTCTCTCCCCCACCACCCGCACCCCTCACACACTCTCTCCCCATTGACCAACCCCCTACACTCTCTCAACCACCGCCCACACCCCCACACTCTGTCATCCACCGCACACCCCCTTCAAACACTCTCACCCCCACCGCCCACCCCACCCACACTCCCCCATCACCCATCCCCCTCACAAACTCTCTCCCCCACTGCCCACGCCCCCACACACTCTTTCTACCACTGCCCACCCCCACACACATTCTCTGCCATCCCAAACACCCAATTCACACACTCTCCCCCACCATCGACCCCCCCAGACTCCCGCGCCCAACGTCCAGCCCCCCCACACTCTCTCTCCGACTGCCCACCCTCCGACAGTCTGTCCCCCGCCGCCCACCCTCCCACACTCTACCCCAACACCCACAGCACCCCCACACTCTCTCCCCCAATGCCCACCTGACATATTCTCTCCCCCACTACCCACGCCCCTCACACACACTCTCCCCCACCGCTCATACCCCCACACTCTCTACCCCACCGCCCACCACCCCAAACTCTCTCACCCTCCACCTACCCCCCTCACACACTGTCCACCACTGCCCACCCACCACACACACACTTCCTCCCCCACTGCCCACACCCCCAAACTCTCCCTCACCGCTCACCCCCTCACACACTCTCCCGCACCGCCCACCCCCCGCACTCTCTCCCCCACCGTCCACACCCCAAACTCTCTCCCCCACCGCCCACCTCCCTCACACATTCTCCCCCACCACCCAACCCCCACACATCCTCCCCAACCACCGACACCCCCATACGCTCTCTCCCCAACTGCCAATTCCCCTCACACACTCTCTCCCCCACCGCCCACCCACCTCACACAAATTCTCTACCACCGCCCACCCCCACACACTCTGTCTACCACTGCCCACCCCCACACACACACTCCCCCACCACTCACACCCCCTCACAATCTCTACCCCACCACCCTCACCCCCTCACACTCTCTACCCCACTGCCCTCAACCCCCACATTCTTTCCCCGAATGTCCACTGCCCCAGTCTCTATCTCCCAGCACCCACACACCCCTCACGCTCTCTCCCCCACCGCCGGCCTCCCCCATACACTCTCTACCCAACCGCCCACATCCCCACCACACTCACTCTCCACCACCCACACCCCCCACACACTCACTCCCCCACCGCCCACACACCCCAGACTCTCTGCCAAGCCACCTACCTCCCTCAAACACTCTCCCTCACCACCCAACCCCCCCACAATCTCTCCCAAGCCACCTACCCCCCTCACACACTCACCCCCTCTGCCTGCACCCCATCCTCCACACTCTATTCCCCACTGCCCAAACCCCCACACTCTCTCCCAAGACACCTACCCCCCCCACACTCTCTCCACCACTGCCCACACAACCCACACACACTTTCCATACCACCGCCCACACCTCCCAAACACTCTCTCCACCAACACCCACCTCCCCCACACTCTCTCCCCCACTGCCCACCCTCTCACACTCAGTACCCCACCGCCCACACCCCTCACACACACTCTCCCCCACCGTCCAACACCCAGACTCTCTCCCCGACCGCCCACCCCCTCCCACACTCTCTCCCCCACCACCCACCCTCCCACACTCTACCCCAACACCCACAGCACCCCAAACTCTCTCGCCCAACGCCCACCCTCCCACACTCTCTCCCCAACTACCCACCCCCTCACACACACTCTCCCCCACCGCTCATACCCCCACACTCTCTACCCCACCGCCCACACCCCAAACTCTCTCACTCTCTTCCTACCCCTCTCACACACTCTCCACCACTGCCCACCCACCACATACACACTTCCTCCCCCAATGCCCACCCCCCCAAACTCTCCCCACCACCCACCCCCTCACACACTCTCATGCACCGCCCACCCCCCGCACTCTCTCCCCCACCGCCCACACCCCAAACTCTCTCCCCCACCGCCCACCTCCCGCACTCTCTCCCCCACCACCCACACCCCAAACTCTCCCCCACCGCCCACCCCTACACACTCTGTCTACCACTGCCCACCCCCCTCACACACTCTCTACCACTGCCCACCCCCCTCACACACTCTCTACCACTGCCCACCCCCCTCACACACTCTCTACCGCTGCCCACCCCCACACACATACTCCTCCAGCACCCACACCCCCTCAAACTCTCTACCCCACTGCCCACACCCCCCAACATTCTTTCCCCCAACGTCCACTGCCCCAGACTCTATCTCCCAGCGCCCACACACCCCTCACACTCTCTCCCCCACCGCCGGCCCCCCCCAAACATTCTCTACCCAACCGCCCATCCCCCACCACACTCCCTTCCCCACCGCCCACACCCCGCACACACTCACTCCCCCACCGCACACACACCCCAGACTCTCTGCCAAGCCACCTACCCCCCTCAAATACTCACCCCCACTGCCCGCACCTCACCCCCACACTCTATCCCCCATCGCCCAACCCCCACACTCTCTCCACCACCGCCCACACACCCCGCACAGACTCTCCATACCACCGCCCACCCCACCCACATTCTCTCCCCCATCTCCCACCCCTCACCCCCGTCACACATTCTCTCCCCCACCGACCACCCCACTCACACACTCTCTCCCCCACCGCCCACCCCACTCACACATTCTCTCCCCCACCGCCCAAACACCCCACACTCTCTCCCCCATCGACCACCCCACTCACACACTCTCTCCCCCACCGCCCACCCACCTCACACTCTCTCCCCCATGCCCACAACACCCTCACACTCTCTCTCACACCGCCCACCCCCCACACTCTCTCCCCCACCACCCCACATTCTCTCCCCCACCACCCACCTTCCCCACACACACACTCCCCCACTGCCCAACCCCCACACACACACCACACGCACTCTCTCCCTCACCACCCACCCTCCCACACTCTGTCCCCCACCACCCACACCCCCCCAACACTCTCTCCTCCACCGCCCACACCCTCACACTCTGTCCCCCACCGACCACCGCCCTCACACAAACTCTCCCCACCGCCGACACCCTCACACTCTGTCCCCCACCGACCACCCCCTTCACACACACACACTCCCCCACCACCCATACCCTCACACTCTGTCGTTCACCTTCCACCCTCCTCACACACTCACTCCTCCACTGCTCATCCGCCCCACACACTGTAACCCAGCGTCCAACAACAACACACTCTCTGCCTCACCGCCCACCCACCCACAATCTCTCCCCCACCGCCGACCACCCCACACACTCTCCCCCACCGACAATCCCCCACACACTCTCAGTCCACCGTCCATCCCCCTCACACTTTCTCCCCCACCGCCCACCCCCTCACACACTCTCCCCCACCACCCACACCCTCACACACTCTCCCCAACCACCCAAATCCCCCACACTCTTTCCCCCTTCGACCACCCCCTCACTATCTCCCCCACCTCCCACCAACCCCACACACTCTCTCCCCTACTGCCCACTCCCCTCACACACACTCTCTCCCACCGCCTACCCTCCTCACACACTCTGTCCCCCACCACGCACCCACCTCACACACTCTCTCCCCCACCGTCTACCCCCCTCACACACACTCTCCCACACCTCCAACCACCCTCAGACACTCTCTCCCCCACCACCCACCCTCCCCACACTCTCTCCCCTACCATCGACACCCCCATGCAATCTCCCCCACCGTCCACTCCCCTACACTATCTCCCCCACCATCAACAGCTTCCCCAACTCTCTCCCCACTGCCCACACCCCCACACAATCTCCCCCACTCTCCACTCCCCCATACTCTCTCCCCCTCCGCCTACCCCCCTCACACATTCTTCCCCACTGCCCACCCACCCCAAACACACTCTCTCCCACCGCCCATGCCCCAAAACTCTCCCCCACTGCTCACCCCCTCACATACTCTGTCACCCACTGCCCACCCCCCTCCCACACTCTTTCTCCCACCGCCCACCCCCTCACACACTCTCCCCCACCGCCCACCCCCCAAACTCTCTCCCCCACTGCCCACCCCTCCCACACACACTCTCCCCCCACTGCCCACCCCCCCAGACACACACTCCACCCACTGCCCACCTCCCCCACACACACTCTCCCCCCACTGCCCACCCCCCCACACACACTCTCTCCCCCACTGCCCACCCCTCTCACACATTCTTTCTCTCACCTCCCACCCCCACACACACCCTTCCCCACCGCCCACTCCCCACCCCCCACACTCTCTCCCCCACCGCCCACCCCCCCCACACTCTCTCCCCCACCGCCCACCTCCTCACACACTCTCCCCCACACCCCTGCCCACACTCTCCCCCACCGCGCACCCCCTACACTCTCTCCCCCACTGCCCACCCCCTCACACACTCTCCCCCACTGCCCACCCCCTCACACACTCTCCCCCACTGCGCACCCCCTCACACATTCTCCCCCACCGCCCAAACCCCAAATTCTCTCCCCCACCCCCCACACCCTCACACTCTGTCCCCCACCGACCACCCCCTCACACACACTCTCCCCACCGTTCATCCCCCCATGCTCTCTCCCCCACCGCCAACCCCCCTCACACACTCTCTCCCCCAACAACCAACCCCCACACTCTCCTCCACCGCCCACTCCCCCTACACTCTGTACCCCAGCGTCCAACCACAACACACTCTCTGCCCCAACCTCCACCCACCCACAGTCTCTCCCCCACCCCCGACCACCCCACACACTCTCCCTCACTGCCCACCACCCCCCACACTCTCTCGTCCACCGTCCACCCCCTCACACTTTCTCTCCCACCACCCACCTCCCACACACACACTCTCCCCCACTGCCCGAATCCCCCACACTCTATCCCCCTTCGCCCACCCCCCCGCACTATCCCCCCCACCTCCCACCACCCCCACACACTCTCTCCCCTACCGCCCACCCCCCTCTGACGCACTTTCCCCAACTGCCAACCCCCTTCACACACACACTCTTCCCCAACTCCCACCCCCCGACCACACTCTCCCCCACCACCTACACCCCTCACGCACACTCTCCCCCACCTCCCACCCTCCACATTCTTTCCCCCACCATCGACACCCCCATGCAATTTCCCCCACTGTCCACTCCCCCACACTCTCTCCCCCACCTCCCACCCCCACACACTCTCCCTCACCGCCCACAACCCCGCCTACACTCTCCCCCACTGCCCACCCCCTCACACTCTCTCCCCCACCGCCCACCCCCCCACACTCTCCCACCCACCACCCACCCCTCAAACTCTCTCCCCCACCGCCCACCCCCCAAACTTTCTCCCCCACTGCCCACCCCCCCAAACTCTCCCACCCACCGCCCACCCCTCAAACTCTCTCCCCCACCGCCCACCCCCAAACTTTCTCCACCACTGCCCACCCCCCCAAACTCTCTCCCCCACCGCTCAACCCCTCACACTCTCTCCCCCACCGCCCACCCCCCCACACTCTCTCCCCCACCGCCCACCCCCCAAACTCTCTCCCCCACTGCCCACCCCCTCACACTCTCTCCCCCACCGCACACCCCCTCACACTCTCTCCCCCACCGCGCACCCCCTCACACTCTCTCCCCCACCGCACACCCCCTCACACTCTCTCCCCCACCGCTCAACCCTTCATACTCTCTCCCCAACTGCCCACGCCCCCAAACTCTCTCCCTCACCACCCACCCCCTCAAACTCTCTCCCCCACCGCACACCCCCTCCCACTCTCTCCCCCACCGCCCACACCCTCACACTCTGTCCCCCACCGCCCACCCCCCTACAGTCTGTACCCCAGCGTCCAACCACTACACACTCTCTGCCCCAACCTCCACCCACCCACAGTCTCTCCCCCACTGCCCACCACCCCCCATACTCTCTTGTCCACCGTCCACTCCCCTCACAATTTCTCCCCCACCACCCACCCCCTCACACACCCTCCCCCACCGCCCACCCCCTCACACACTCTCCCCCACCGCCCACCCCCTCACACTCTCTCCCCCACTGCCCACTCCCCAAACTCTCTCCCCCACCGCCCACCCCCTCACACACTCTCCCCCACCGCCCACCCCCCACTCACACACTCTCGCCCACTGCCCGAATCCCCCACACTCTATCCCCCTTCGCCCACACCCCCGCACTATCCCCCCCACCTCCCACCACCCCCACACACTCTCTCGTCTACCGCTCATCCCCCTCACACACACTTTCCCCAACTGCCTATGCCCCACACACACTCTCTCCCCCACCATCGACAGCTCCCCCAACTCTCTCCCCACTGCCCACACCCTCACGCAATGTCCCTCACTCTCCACTCCCCCAAACTCTCTCCCCCACTGCCCACACCCCCAAACTCTCTCCCCCTCTGCTTACCCCCTCACACACTCTCCCCCACTGCCCACCCACCCCACACATACTCTCTCCCCCACCACCCAACCCCCCAAACTCTCTCCCCGTCCACCTACCCGCCTCACACATTCTCCCCCACTGCCCACGCACCCCACACACACACTCTCTCTCCCACCACCCACCCCACAAAACTCTCCCCCACCACCCACCCACTTCACACACTCTTTCTCCCACCACCTCCCACACACTCTCTCCCACCGCCCAACCCCCACACTCTCTCCCCCACCGCCCACCCCCCCACACACTCTCTCCCCAACCGCCCACCCAACCCACACACACTCTCTCCCCCACAGTCCACCCCCTCACACACTCTCCCCCACCGCCCACTCCCCAAACTCTCTCCCCTACCGCCCACCAGCCCCCACACTGTCTCACCCACCGCCCACATCCCCCACACTCTCTACCCCACAACCACCACCCCCCACTCTCTCTCACCCACCGCCACACCCCCCACACTCTCTCCCCCACCGCCCACCCCCCCAAGCTCTCTCCCCCACCGCCCACCCCCCTGACACTCTCTCCCTCACCGCCCAAAACCCCCACACTCTCTCCCCCACCGCCCACCCCACCCAGACTCTCTCCCCCACCGACCACCCCCCTCACACCGCCCACCCCCGCCATACACACACACACACCCCCACAGACACAGGCACACCCATGCATAGACAAAACACACACACACACAGACACACTGACACACCCACACACAGTCACAGGCACACACACAGACCCACACACACAGACACCCACAATCAGACAAACACACACAGAGACAGACATACACATGCGCAGGCACAATCTCACATGCACACACATTAACAGACAAGCACACATGCACACACAGACGGACACATACACACACAGACGGACACAGACGGACACAGAAAAACACACACACACACACAGATACAGACAAACACACACAGACAAACACACACATGCACAGGCAGACAGACACGCACACACAAACACACACACACAAATGCGTGTGCACACACAAACACACACACAAATGCGTGTGCACACACACACACATGCACAGACACACACAAATGATGCCATGCTCACACACACGCCAATGTGTGCACGCACACACACACAGACACACAAATGCACACAGACACACTGATGAACACACACAAATACACACACACAAGCACACACACACATACATGCAAATGCATGCACACACACACACAGACAGACAAACAGACACACACACACACACACACACACACACACACACACACACACACACACACACACACACACACACACACACACACACACACACACACACACACACACACACACACACACACACACAGAGCTGGCCGAGTCCTAAATGGCATTGCTGCT
Organism: Carcharodon carcharias; assembly: GCF_017639515.1. Lineage (NCBI taxonomy): Eukaryota > Metazoa > Chordata > Chondrichthyes > Lamniformes > Lamnidae > Carcharodon > Carcharodon carcharias. The sequence goes on from NC_054479.1 coordinate 68,882,397, forward strand.
AGACCAGGTCTGTGGCAGGTGGTGTGGGAACCAACAAGAGGGAAAAATATACTTGACCTCATCCTCATTCACCCGCCTGCTGCAGATACATCTGTCCATGACAGTATCGGTAGGAGTGACCACTGCACAGTCACTGTGAAGATGAATTCCTGTCTTCACATTGAGGATACCCTCCATCATGTTGTGTGGCACTACCATCATGCTATATGGGATACATTTCAAATAGATCTAGCAACTCAAGGCTGGGCATCCACGAGGCACTCTGGGCCAGCAGCAGCAGAAGTGTACTTGAACACAATCTGTAACCTCGTGGCCCAGCATTTCCACCATTACCATTACCATCAAACCAGGGGATCAACCCTGGTTCAATGAAGAGTGCAGGAGGACATGCCAGGAGCAGCACCAGCCATACCGAAAAATAAGGTGTCAACCTGGTGAAGCTATAACTCAGGACTACTTATGTGCCAAATAGCATAAGCAGCAAGTGACAGACAGGGCTAAATAATCCCACAACCAACGGATCAGATCTAAGCCCTGCAGTCCTGCCACATCCAGTCGTGAATGGTGGTGGGCAATTAAACAACTCACTAGAGGAGGAGGCTCCACAAATATCCCCATCCTCAATGATGGCCCAGCACATCAGTGCCACTGGTTGGGAGTCATACTTAGCACAAAGGAAGATGGTTGTGGTTGTTGGAGGTCAGTCATCCCAGCTCCAGGACATCACTGCAGGAGTTCCTCAGGGTAGTGTCCTCGGCCCAGCCATCTTCAGCTGCTGCAACAAGACCTGAATAATATCCAGGCTTGGGCTGATAAGTGGCAAGAAACATTTGCAACAATCTCCAGCCAGAAGTGTTGAGTTGATGATCCATCTCGGGCTCCTCTGGAGGTCCCCAGCATCACAGATGCCAGTCTTCAGCCAATTTGATTCACTCCACGTGATAACAAGAAATGTCTGAAGGCACTGGATACTGCAAAGACTATGGGCCCTGATAATATTCCGGCAATAGTACTGAAGACTTGTGCTCCAGAACTTGCTGTACCCCTAGCCAAGCTGTTCCAGTACAGCTACAACACTGGCATTTACCCAGCTTTTTGGAAAATTGCCTTGATACACCTTGTACACAAAAAGCAGGACAGGTCCAACCAGGCCAATTACCGCCCCATCAGTCTACCCTCCATCATCAGTAAAGTAATGGAAGGGATCATCAGCAGTGCTTTTAAGTGGCACTTGCTTAGCAATAACCTGCTCACTGACGCCCAGTTTGGGTTCCACCAGGGCCATTCAGCTACTGACCTCATTACAGCCTTGGTTCAAACATGGACAAAAAGAGCTGAACTCCCAAGGTGAGGTGAGAGTGACTGCCCTTGACATCAAGGCAGCATTTGATCGGGTGTGGCATCAAGGAGCCCTAGCAAAACTGGAGTCAATGGAAATCAGTGGGAAAACTCTCCGCTGGTTGGGAGTCATACTTAGCACAAAGGAAGATAGTTATGGTTGTTGGAGGTCAGTCATCTCAGCTCCAGGGCATCACTGCAGGAGTTCCTCAGGGTATTGTCCTCGGCCCAGCCATCTTCAGCTGCTGCAATAAGACCTGAATAATATCCAGGCTTGGGCTGATAAGTGGCAAGAAACATTTGCTCCATACAAGTGCCAGGCAATGACCAGCTCCAACAAGAGAGAATCTAACAATCGTCCCTTGATGTTCAATGGCATTACCATCACTGAATCCCCCACTATTAACATCCTGGGGGTTATCATTGAGCAGAAACTGAACTGAACTAGCCATATAAATACTGTGGCTACAAAAGCAGGTCAGAGGTTAGGAATCCTGTGGTGAGTAACTCACATCCTGACTCCCCAAAGCCTGTCCTCCATCTATAAGGCACAAGTCAGGAGTGTGATGGAATACTCTCCACTTGCCTGGATGTGTGCAGCTCCCACAACACTGAAGAAGCTGGACACTGTCCAGGACAAAGCAGACCTACTTGATTGGCACCACATCCAAAAACATTCACTCCCTCCACCACTGACACATAGTAGCATGTGTGTACCGTCTACAAGATGCAGTGCAGGAACTCACCAATACTCCTTCAACAGCACCTTTCAAATTCATGACCAATCCTATCTAGAAGGGCAAGGACAGCAAATACATGGGAACACCACCGCCAGGAAGTTCCTCTCCAAGCCACTCACCATCCTGACTTGGAAGTATATTGCTGTTCCTTCACAGTCACTGGGTCAAACTCCTGGAACTTCCTTGCTAACAGCACTGTGGGTGTACCTACGCCACATGGACTGCAGCGGTTCAAGAAGGCAGCTCACCATCACCTTCTCAAGGGCAATTAGGGATGGGCAATAAATGCTGGCCCAGCTAGCAAAGCCCACATCCCGTGAATAAATAAAAGCAAAAAATTCTCACTTGGATAACTGCCTGGCAGGAGTTAACAGATGGCACTTGTCTTGAGATAAGCTGAAAGTTGGCCTCAAGGCCAAGTGATGGGCAGGAGGACGGTTTATCTTGGGTACCTGTCCGTCAATAGCTGGCCAAATGGGATTGAACAAGTGAGTGACATGGGGGCCCACCAGCACATACATATATACAAACATAAGAATTAGGAACAGGAGTAGATCTTTCAACCCCTCGAGCCTGCTCCATCATTCAATAAGGTAGTGGGCCTCAACTCCATATTCCACCTACCCCTGATAAGCTTTGACTCCCTTGTTAGTCAAGAATTTATCTACCTCAGCCTTAAAAATATTCAACGACCCTGCCTCCACCACTCTCTGGGAAAGAGAATTCCAAGGATTCACAACCCTCTGAAAAAAAAAACTTTCATCTCACCTCAGTCTTAAACGGAAGATCCCTTATTTTTGAACTGTGTCCCTAATTCTAGTCTCTCTCACAAGGGGAAATGTCCTTTCAGTATTCACACTGTCAAGTTCCAATGGGAGCTTATATGTTTCAGTAAGGTTACCTCTCAATCTTTGAAACTCCAGTAGATACAGGCCCAGCCTGTTCAACCTTTCCTTATAGGATAACCCTTCTTGTTCCAGGAATCAGTTGAGTGAACCTTCTTTGAACTGCTTCTAATGCAATTATGTCCTTTCTTAAATAAGGAGGCCAAAAGTGTACATACTGCTCAAGATATGATCTCATCAATATCCTGTACAACTGTGGCAAAATATCCTACCTTTATATTCCATTCTCCTTGCACTAAAGAACAACATTCCACTTGCCTTCCTAATCACTTGCTGTACCTGAAGAACAGGTCCTCAAGGGTTATAATCTCCGGACTACTACCCGAGCCACGTGCAAATTGGCATATGGACGCGAGAATAAGGGAAGTAAACAAGTGGCTAAAGGAGTGGTGCGGGAAAGAGGGGTTCCATTTTGTGGGGCATTGGCATCATTATTGGAACAGGAGGGATCTGTACTGTTGGGACAGTCTCCACCTGAACTGATCTGGGACCAATGTTCTAGCGAAAAAGGTAAATAGGACTTTAAACTAGAAAGTGGGGGGTGGAGAGAAGGGTAAAACTCCAAGAAGTATGACTAATAGGAAACAAAGCAGCAGGTTAGCGTGTGTTGCGGGTGGGGGGGGCGGGGGTGCGGAGGGGGGTTTGGATTCAACTTTATGGAAAATTATGAAAAAACTGAAAAGAAAGGAGAGCCCAGGAGAGGCTATTAAGGTCCCCAGAACACAAAATAGGACAGAGTGTTTGGAAAGGGCTAGGAATCTAACTTCAAGTACATCAGATAAAGGGATGACAATGAGAAAGGGGAAATACAGGACTGAAGGTGTTGTATCTGAATGCACGCAGTATACGAAATAAGGTAAATGAGCTTGTGGCGCAGATTGAAATTGGCATTTATGATGTGGTGGGCATCACAGAGACATGGCTGCAAGGGGATCAGGACTGGGAGCTAAATATTCAAGGATATACATACTATCGAAAAGATAGGCAAGTTGTCAGAGGGGGTGGGGTTGCATTGTTAGTAAGAAATGAAATTAAATCAATAGCAAAAAAAGGTGTAGGGTCAGATGATGTAGAATCTGTGTGGCTAGAGTTGAGGAACTGCAAAGGTCAAAAAACCATAATGGGAGTTACATACAGGCCTCCGAACAGTAGTCAGGATATGGGGCACAAGATACAACAGGAGATAGAAAAGGCATGTAAGAAAGGCAAGATTACAGTGATCATGGGGGATCTTAATATGCAGGGAGACTGGGAAAATCAGGTCGGTAGTGGATCCCAAGAAAAGGAATTTGTGGAATGTCTACGAGATGGCTTTTTGGAGCAGTTTGTGGCGGAGCCCACTAGGGAACAGGCAATTCTAGATTTAGTGATGTGTAATGAGGCAGATTTGATAAGGGAGCTTAAGGTGAAGGAACCCTTAAGAGGAAGTGACCATAATATGATCGAATTTACCCTGCAATTTGAGAGGAAAAAGCTGGAATCAGATGAATAAAGGCAACTACAGAGGCATGAGGGAGGAGCTGGCCAGAATTGACTAGGAGATGAGCCTAGCAGGAAAGACAGTGGAACAGCAATGGCAGGAGTTTCTGGGAGTAATTTGGGAGAGACAGCAAAAAATTCATCCCTAGGAAGAAGAAGAATACTAAAGGGAGGACGAGGCAACCATGGCTGACAAGGGAAGGCAGGGACAGCATAAAAGCTGAAGAGAAAGCATACAATGTGGCGAAGAGCAGTGGGAAACCAAGGGATTGGGAAGCCTACAAAGACCAACAGAGGACAACTAAAAAAGAAATAAGGAGGGAGAAGATTAATTATGAGGGTAAACTAGCCAGTAATATAAAAGAAGATTGCAAGAGTTTTTTAGATATATAAAGGGTAAGAGAGAGACAAAAGTGGACATTGGGCCGCTGGAAAATGATGCTGGAGAAGTAGTAGTGGGGAACAAAGAAATGGTGGAGGAACTGAACAGGTACTTTGCGTCAGTCTTCACAGTGGAAGACATGAGTAACATCCCCAAAGTTCAAGAGAGTCGGGGGGCAGAGGTGAGTATGGTGGTCATTACCAAGGAGAAGGTGCTAGGAAAACTGAAAGGTCTGAAGGTGGATAAATCACCTGGACCAGATGGCTTACACCCCAGAGTTCTGAAGGTGATAGCTGAAGAGATAGTGGAGGCGTTAGTGGTGATCTTTCAGGAATCACTCGAGTCAGGGAGGGTCCCAGAGGACTGGAAAGTCACTAATGTAACCCCCCTATTTAAGAAGGAAGTGAGGCAAAAGATGGGAAATTACAGGCCGATTAGCCTGCCCTCAGTCGTTGGTAAGATTTTAGAGTCCATTATTAAGGATGAGATTTCAGAATACTTGGAAGTGTATGGTAAATTCAGGCAAAGTCAGCATGGTTTCATCGAGCGGAGGTCATGCCTGACAAATCTTTTAGAATTCTTTGAGGAGGTAACGAGCAGGTTAGACAAAGGAGAGCCAACGGATGTTATCTACTTGGACTTCCAGAAGGCCTTTGACAAGGTGCCGCACAGGAGGCTGCTCAGTAAGATAAGAGCCCATGGTGTTAGAGGCAAGGTACTTGCATGGATAGAAGATTGGCTGTCTGGCAGGAGGCAGAGAGTGGGGATAAGGGGGTCCTTCTCAGGATGGCGGCCGGTGACTAGTGGAGTTCCGCAGGGGTCAGTGTTGGGGCCACAACTTTTCATTTTATATATTAATGATCTAGATGATGGAACTGAGGGCATCCTGGCTAAGTTTGCAGATGATACAAAGATAAATGGAGGGACAGATAGTATTGAGGAGGTGGGGAGGCTACATAAGGATTTGGATAGGTTAGGAGAATGGGCAAAGAAGTAGCAGATGGAATACAACATGGGGAAGTGTGAGGTCATGCACTTTGGTAGGAAGAATAGAGGCATAGACTATTTTCTAAATGGGGAGAGAATTCAGAAATTTGGAGTGCAAAGGGACTTGGGAGTCCTAGTCCAGGATGCTGTTAAGGTTAACTTGCAGGTTGAGTCGGTAGTTAGGAAGGCAAATGCAATGTTGGCCTTTATTTCAAGAGGACTAGAATATAAAAGCAGGGATGTGCTGCTGAGGCTTTATAAGGCTCTGGTCAGACCACATTTCGAATATTGTGAGCAATTTTGGACCCTGTATCTCAGGATGGATGTTCTGGCCCTGGAGAGGGTCCAGTGGAGTTTAACGAGAATGATCCCAGGAATGAAAGGCTTAATATATGAGGAATGTTTGAGGAGTCTGGGTCTATACTCAACGGAGTTTTGAAGGATGAGGGGGTATCTGATTGAAACTTACAGAATACTGAAAGGCCTAGATAGAGTGGACGTGGGGAAGATAGTAGGAGAGACTAGGACCTGAGGGCACAGCCTCAGAGTAAAGGGAATACTTTTTAGAACAGAGATAAGGAGAAACTTCTTTAGCCAGAGAGTGGTGAATCTATGGAATTCATTGCCACAGAAAGCTGTGGAGGCCAGGTCATTGAGTGTATTTAAGACCGAGATGGATAGGTTCTTGATTGGTAAGGGGATCAAACGTTATGGGGAGAAGGTGGGAGAATGGGGTTGAGAAACTTATCAGCCATGATTAAATGGTGGAGCAGATTCAGTGGGCTGAATGGCCTAATTTCTGCTCCAATGTCTTGTGGTCTTATGGTCTTACCTGCATACTAACTTTTCCTGATTCATGTACCAGGACACCCAGGTCCCTCTGTACCTCAGGGTTCTGCAATCTCTCTCCATTTAAATAATATGCCGTTTTTTCTATTCTTCCTGCTTTCTGGTTGATGCTGGAATGTGTTGCTCAAAGAAGCTGTCCCAAAAATACTCTATGAACTCATCATTCAGGGTACCTCTGCCAAACTGATTTGTCCAATCTATATGTAAATTAAAATCGCCCATGATTACCACCGTACCTTTCTCAGAAGCCTCCATTATTTTGCCCTGTATACCCCATCCTGTAGCGTGGTTACTGTTTGGGGCCCTATAAACCACAACAACAAGTGACTTCTCACCTTTACTCTTTCTCATCTCTAACCAAACTGATCCTATGTTTTGATCTCCAGAACTAAGGTTCTCTCTGTTGTACCAATGTCATTCTTAATTAACAGAGCTACCCCACCACCTTTTCCTTGCTTCCAGTCCTTCCTAAATGTCATGCACCCTTGAATATTCAGGTCCTAGTATTTGTCATCCTGCAGCCATGTCTCTGTAATGGCTATCAGATCATACATATTTATTTCTATTGGCGCTGCCAATTCATGTGTTTTGTTACAAATGCTATAAGCATTCAAATACAGAGCATTGTAACCTCTAGCCTCATCTGTTGGTGCATTCTTACTTTTCTACACTCTGCCCCTTCTTGCCACACTCTGATCATCATTTCCTTATCTTGATCTTTAGCCTTGTCTTCTTTATTTAATTATCATATCTTCCCAAGTTTGATCCCTTGCCCCTGCTATTTAGTTTAAAGCTCTGTCTACCTCCCTGGTTATACGACTCGCCAGGACACAAGCCTGTGAAGACCATCCCAATGGTATAGCTCACACTTTCTCCAGTACTGGTGCCAGTGTACCATGAATTGAAACCCATTCATCCACACCAATCTTTGAACCACGCATTTAGATCTTTAATCTTATTTACTCTATGCCAATTTGCTTGTGGCTCAGGTAATAATCCAAGAATTATTATCTTTGAGGTTCTGCTTTTTAATTTAACCCCTAGCTGCTCATAGCCCCTCAGCAGAACCTCTTTCCTAGTCTTACCTATGTGGTTGATACCTACCTGGACCACGACAACTGGATCCTCCCCGTCCCAGAAGCCGAGAGTAGATGTCCCGAATCCTGGAACTGGGCAGGCAACCTGGACACCTCTCTTGGCTGCAGAGAACTGTGCCTATCCCTCTGACTATACAGTCCCCAACTGCTGCTACATTCCTAATAACCCCCCCCCCCCCGCCCCACCCCATTTGACTGGCTTCCTGTGCCACGGTGCCATGGTCAGTTTGCTCATCCACTCTGCAGCCCCCCACTGCCATCCATACAGGCTGCAAGGACTTCAAAACTCTTGGACAATTGCAGAGGTTGAGGCTCCTCCACTTCTACCTCCTGTGTACCCATAGCTGCCTCACTCGCAGTCACACCCTCCTGTCGCTGACCACTGACCAAATCAGAAGACCCTATCCTAAGGGGTGTGACTACTTGCTGGTGCAAAGTGTACAGCTAACCTCCTCCCCTCCCTGATGCAACACAGTGGGCGGAATCATCTCAGATTTGCACTAAGTGGGGTATTGGGTGCGTAAAATGATATTTTACCCGTCGGCTGCAATGGTGGCTTCTTACACTTTATTGTCCCCAAACCGCCACATTAATTATGCATTCTCAGGAAGCACACAGTTCCGGTGGTGAGCAGGCCCCGATTGGCTCACCGCACCGTCATCTCGCCACTTCATCATGCTGGCCACCACATTTAAAGTACTGCTGCACACATGCCTCTCAGTTCTTCCCGCCCAGGACTGCTGCAAACAAGACATGGCCCTGAAAAGCAAGAAGACTGCAGCCCCCAGGTTTGTGACGTGTCCCTCGAACGCCTTTTAGACACTGTGGAGGCTGCTGTGATATCCTCTACCCCCGCTCTGGCCACAGGAAGGGCAGCTACGTTACCACGCCAGCTTGGTAGGTGGTGGCAGTGGTGGTCAGTGCCAATGCTGCACAGAAGAGATCGGCCATCCAATGCAGATAGAGGCTGAATGACTTCATCCGTGCAGCCATCTCATCACTCTAAACTCTCACACTCACAAGCCCATTAAGCATTCACTGGCATCTCACTCACTGCCAGCTCAATGGACATCACCACTCACTCTCTCACACACACCCTCACATCTCCATCTGGCCTCATCTCCTATGGAGACTGCCTCCTCAGCTCTCACCACTTGCACAGATCAACTTGTTCCCCACACATGCCCTGGGTTACCCTCCTTCCCCAGTACAGCCCTCATCCTGCAGCCACTTCTCCCCCTTCCCTAGGCAAGCCCTAGCCCTGAAGCCTTATAAAGCCACCCCTGCCTTATGGCTGGTAGGCAGAGTCCTGCCCATGAGACGCCCTGAAAGTGATGTGGTCCTGTCTGTAAAGCCTGGCGCTGATGACCGTGAGTGCTGCCCGAAGCATGGTAGGCAAACCAACCTTGAAGTCCCGAGCAAAGTGCAGCTCTCCAGGTATACGTCACTTATGTGCAATTGTGAAACAGGTCAGCATGCAATCACGCCAATATGGGCGGATGATACAGCATGGGGGGATGAGTCTGGCAGGCTAGCCTTATAATGATATGCAGATGTATCAGAATGTGGTTTCTGACGTCAGATGGTGGGTACTGTGGCCCACCATTGACATGCTGAGCAGACATTCACAAACTGGTTTCACAACATGGAACTGATTTCTGGCCTTCTGGCCATATTGTCAGCTCATGCCGTCAGGCTCTCCCGATACTAGCGGGCACAGATGATTCTGCCCAGTGTCTGTAGTTCAGCCTCCAGCTCAATGCCTCTGAACTGAAGCTCCTCAAGCCACAGACGCTTATTGCAGGCATCTTTCCCTGAATCACCCCCACATCCAGGAACTCTCATATTCTGCAGTCGCAGCACACCACCTGCCCTGCTGTCTTTATTATGTTTTAATTAATCTATTTTCAATAAATTATAATTAGTAAACACTGCTACTCCCAATAACCCAATTACTACTGCTAGTACTGGGTTTGTAACCCCAAGATCAAGAGTTCAGATCTCACAATGGCAAACTATGAAACAATGTAACTTCATCTGAAAACAGATGGAAACATGTTTGTACTCGAAAGAGTTACTACAAGCAATGAAACATTACAATCACTAATAAATTACATGGGTTTTGAAGATAAACATACAAAATATTCACAAAACAATCACTAATCTCTTTTCCTGTGATGTCACACTTAGGTTTCTCTCAGAATGCAGCCGCTCTGCTCTGGAGCCACAGACTGAACTGGACTGGATAATTCTTCTAGGTAGGGGTTACTGCTTCTGGGTCCTCTCTTCACTCACTCTCCTAGGTGGGGGTTACTGCCTATGGGTCCTTTTCTCACCTGCTCTCAAAAGCATCTAGAAATAAAGTATATATGCGGATGCTCGGAGGGGAAGTGGCAGCAGCATTTGTTAGAAAGAAGACCACCAATGAAGAACATCCAAACATCTCATTAAGAAGCAGAAGGAGTTACTGCCACCATTCATTGGCCTGGAGTCCAGCACTCACCTGGTATCCCCCGTCTGCTTGTCCTCTGGGATTGGTAAACTGCTCTCACCTATCATGGGTTGATGTTTTCCTTACTATCTATTTAATTTATATGTTATATTCAAGCTATTGCTTCTTAATAAATGATTTCAAAGCCACTTATGAGCTTGACCCCCATTTTTTGGGTAATAAGTGACTCCCAAACTTAAATCCTACACAGCCTGTAATACCAGGGGGTGGGGGTTTTCCCAGAGTTTATTACCCTGATCTGAGGGCATGTAGGTGGTCTATAAGAAAACTGGTTGATTCAGAGTATGACCTGGAATCTGTAGTTTCAAAGTTTGTGTTCTTTGAGACAGTCCTGAAATGAAAATGGAAACAGAAAATAGAGGAAAGAAACTGACACTCCCAGTTCCTAAGGAAACAAAAACTGATATTGAGATTGAAAGCCAAAACTTGTAGGGAGACTGAAACTAATTCAGATATATAAAAGGACACAGATCAATCTGAGTCAGTATTAGGTGATGAATCCAATGTGCATTTCCATGGTTGCCAACTCAAAGCAGGAAAACTCAAGCAGATGTATGGCCAGGCAAAACAGCAGGCAGAAAAGGCACTCAACGAAGTGGCGACTTTCAAAGACTCTTTGTAGAACCAACATGTGCCCTTGGAATAACATGAGGAGTTGAAAAATAAGTTGAGTGCTACTTCAGAGAAAGCTGTGTTGGAACTGTCAGTAGTGACAGAGAAATACACTGAAGCACACAGTGCTTCAACAAGAAAACAGCTAACTGCCCTTCAAGATCAAATTCAAAAATAGTGCATAACCCTTTAGCAACATGATGGAATAAAGACTACCTTTAGCAGCAGAATAGCAGAACAGCAAAACAAACTCAATGAGACTCTGTTAAGTTACAAGAAAACTCAATACAAAGTAACTGAGCTTTGTAATGTAGAGGAAAACCTGAAGGACCTTCACATGCTACACAGGTCCCTCAGGTCAGAGTTTGTTCCTCTGGAAAATTGTGAAGTGAAATAAAATTAATACAATGCCACTCTGAACGAACTGATGAACCAGTTTTCAGAGAAGGCTCAGGAATGCTCTCTATTCTGGGAGGAAGCTGAGAGATCCAAGAAAGGGACTGCAGCACTGAACAAAACAATTGTGCATTTGGAAGGAACCTTGGGAAAACATTACACTTCCAAAGTGATATATGAAGAGATGAAAATCAAGAACATAGAATGACAAGGGAAGGTTGAAATTCTCACTAAAGAGCATGAGTTGTCTCAAAAACAATTGGCAGACGTGCAATTACAGAATGTGAGCTTGAAGGATAGCACAGAGGAGTTATACTGTGCTAAAGAAAAACTGATCACTGTAGAGAACCAATTTTCATGTACAAATGATGAGTTTGTTAAGGAAAACGAGAACTGATGAGAGTGCTGGAATGTCGACCATAGGAAGTAGAACATTTGAAAGAGGACTTAAATGATGAACTTATACAAACAAAATCAACAAAGATAGATCTTCAGTTAAAATTTGATGGACTTCAAACATCAGATATCTCTAGTAGACATTGTGAAAAATGCCTGCAACAGGAGAAGGAATTGCTGAAGAATCAAGAGAGTTGGTTGAATGCAGAATTAATGACCAAAACTGATGAACTTGTTGAACTCTGATCCAATCTAAAGAACATGATGGAGGAGACATGCAGTATGGAAGATCAAATCCAGACTTTAAAAGCAGATAAGGAGAATTCTAAGAAAACCATTGAGGATCTAATGGATGAACTGAAATTGTCTAAGCAACAGTCAGTGACCAGCAAGAAACATTCTGAACAGAAATGAATGGCCATGTGAAGTTGTTAAACTTATATAAGAGTTCTTCAGATATCTCTGAGACAAAGACAACTCAACTTACCAGAGTAGTTTGCAGACCAGGCTTGAACATTCTTGTTACAGGTTCTGGAAAACCCTCAATGGTCAGACCAGCCAACCACCCAGGAGGTAGCCAGTGGAAGAGGTGAAAGAGGACGGCCAGCAGTGCGAGAAACCTCGACCTCCAGCCCAACAACATTACAGCAGGTCAACACTGCAATCACTGTGCGTACACTGCAACCCTCGGCCGGCATGCCAAGGCCACAAAAGATGATGGAACCTGGTAGCAGCATCCATATCTGACAGTGAAAAGCAGAGGTGAGTGTACCACTAAACCTTCTCATCAAAGGAATGCTCTTCCTCAGCCACACAGGACATCAAGATTACCCTGACAATAATGGAAAAAATTAAAGAAGTGACAAAGAGATGAACACAATATTCGTCCACCCCGCAAGAAACGATTTAAAGTAGCAACCACCGATCAATGCAACAGCCGAATCGACCAAGTGCGGTTCAACACAAAGGAATGGAAGAAAAGAAAGAAAGTGTACCCAGATGCCAGTTCAACCTCTAGACCAACAGGGAGAACCAGCAACAACTGAGCCTACCACTCCTCTGACAGAACGGTGAGTGAGATATGAAAGGGTTATAATGCCTCCAGGCCACCTGAGCCTTTAAATTCAAGGGCTTGAAATGGGAAGATGGTGTGGTGATAATTTAATAACAACAATGTAAAGATATGGGACTGATAACAATGTAAGGCATGAAGTATTATAACCCCAAACACATTGGCTAAAGATTTGGGGGGGAGGGAGGTGTAGTATAAGGGTCCGGCACATGTAGGGTTAATTTAGGACTGAATACCGTACCGCCCATACAATAATGGAAGAAGATACATGACCCAGACCAAGGGTCAGTGTGGTGTTCAGCAGAGACGTGTATAGTACTAAGCATGGAGACAGCTCCTAGGTAGTACCCTTTACTGTACATGTGTAACTAGTTCTAGTAGTTAATAAAGACTTTCAGTTAACCTACAGGAGACTATGGAGACTTCTTTAAGGCACACCGATCTGTAACCAACACTGGCCCATCAAAATGTATGTTATTGTGCATTAGTAAAGCTGAAAGAGAGAGAATGATACAACACAGATTACACATTTTTGTTGTTGTAGTTAGTGCTTAATTTAACAATACTCTGTAAACTTCAGAAAGCACATTAAACAGATTTGGGGTATATTTCCCTGTCCCTGTGCTGGGGGCGTTATTGAAATGCTCAACATAATTCAAACAGATACCTGGTGATGAAAGAGCTCACAGCCATATAGGAGCCAAATTAACTCTCCATACATGTAAATAACCTAACTGGAAACCAGGCAGCCTCCCATTCCAATGCGCATTCCCCAACCACACCCTTGCCCCCAAGCAATTTTTTTGTATTTGCTACACCCAGGTCATCCATTTGCCCCAGGAATAGGGACAGACAAATAATCCACACCTACACCCGTCCTCATCTGAGTTTTATTTTAGAAATAATTTCATTTTGAAAGAAAAGGAAACCTTTAATTATCACTTGATTATTTCCAATAGAAAATATAAACATTTTAATTCCTGAAATCTGTGAGATAAAGTGATAGAAAGACAGCAGAGAGAGAGAGAGAGATGGAGAGACAGGATGTTCAAAGCAATTGGTCAGAAACACAAAATTTTATGGGGCTAAATTGGACAGTTTTTGGGTCTTCAATTTAACCTCAACTGTTTGTAGAGTTGTTTTTGATAATTGCAAACCAGTTCTATCAGCCCCGAGAGTTATCACCCTCTCCCTGCATTGGCGTCACACTCAAGCCATTTCCCTCTCTTCACTGCTGACAGACACCAGGAATTGACCAGTGAGTCAAATGCCTTATTTCACACCGTAGTTCTGCCCCATTCCCATTCCAGAGTGACCAAAAGATCCTCTCATACTGCCAAACATTAGTAGCAGCACTGCCAGAATTCAGGACATCTACAGCTAGAACTCTAAACTGCACAGGAAGCAAAACACAGAAGATTCCTCACTTCTATAAAACCTAAAATCCCCAGGTTACCAAGGACTAAACCATTCCTAGTGTGATCAAAGACAATGGCAACGCCAGTTTTAGGAAACATTGAACCATTCCTGATGTTACCAAGGGTAGGACTAGCTCCAGCTTTACGAAAGCCTAGCCCATGCCCAATGCTACAAAGGACATGACCATCCCCATGTTTTCAAAGACTGGGTCATTCCAGGTTCTCCAAATCTAGGAGCAATGCCCATAATTACCAAGAGGAGGGATACTCCACAATACTAATCTGAATTCATATGCTAACAAGGACAGGAACATCCCCAGTGTCATCAGGGACAAACATACAGTATTCCTGATTTTAGCTACCACAAGACTATTCCTAAAGATATCAAGAACAGGACAATTCCCCGCTGCTACCAATGACAGGGAGCATCTTCGTAGCTCCATTCCCACACATGAGGACATCCACACCAGAAACAACAAACTGCACAGTGAACAAAACTCAGAACATTCTCCAGTGCTGCAAAATCAAAATTGAAGATGATGATAATGATCAGTCTGAAGGAATTGCACTAGTCACAAGTCTGGAGATGAGTTATTAGGCACTGATCATGTAACTGTGCAGTGCTAAATAGCAGTTGTACCTCAACTGTGTGTGGAACAGGTTGGTTATGATACAATTGAGATTCACTGAGTAGTGAGGATCAGTAAAAGGTCAGTGAGTATGAAAGCTCTACTTGTTTCAAGTTTGTGGATAACAACACATTAAGGTGACTGAAAACAGTGCTAGTTCCATGCAAAATAACTAGAATGAACCACTTTATTAATACTGATGTAGGTGCTGGTGAGATACCTTAGCTGTTAAGTGAGCCTTCCATGAAAAAGGCACAACTGAAACTAGACATAAAGCATGATCAAGCAATTATTTTTGGAAAGTCCCTCGATCTGCAGTTTACCCAATTCAGGGCATTATTGCACCTCCCTAATGAAACCTGATGTTCCTATTCAGAATGTTCGAGAAGTATTAACAGCATTCAGTGATAAGAATCAGAGCGAAACAAAACAAATGGCCTCAAAAACTACACTGATAATTTTCTCACCCTTCTTATCAGAGATTAAAAATCCTGCTAAAGGATGCAATGTGATTGATGAGAAGTTAACAAAAAATAATCGAAGAAATTAGTGCAAAATGTGAAATATACATAAATTATTAGAGGACATTGGCATGTGACTTTAATAAGCTGGCTGCCATGGATCTAAAGGTATGGGACAGACAGAAATAGTTTCATTTTGCATTTTATAAATGCAACCAGGTTTAGGCCGGAAATTTCTGCTCCTGCCTGCGGCAGGTGGAAGCAGAAAACATCGCGAGACTACAGGGATCGGTTTTAGGTCGGTGGGAAAACAGGTTGTGATTGTCCACACCAGACTTCAATAGCAGTACGCGTTTCATACTGCGCCATGCCGGGAACCTCATTTTAATTCATATGAATGTCATGCATACTCATTATAATGGCTGCTCACTAGAATCACCCCACCACCGCCCCTGCCCCACCTCCCCCCCCACCCCCCACCAAAAGGGCACACTGGCATCTAATTAGACCACCATGGTTCACAACCAGGTATAAGTGACAGGCACCTGGCGGCCAGCACCTTGCTCGTGACTTTGAGGTTTGTTCACCTAGCTTGCATCGTGCAGTGCTTGGGGCACCTCGGAACCTGCACCACGCTTCAAACGCAGCACCACATCACTCTTGGGGCTTTCACAGGCAAAGCCCTACTTGCCAGACCAGTGGTAAGGCAGTGAGGACGGTGGGGGAGTGAAGTGACCACAGGGAAAGGCCGCCACTGGGGGAGGGGAAGAGTGGCGAAGGTTGCACTCTGACACATGACTGGGGGGATGCAGGTCAGAAGCGTTGTCTGGGCTACAATGGGGAAGGGTGTCTTAGAGAGTTACATAAGCGAGTTGTGACCAGAATGGGGGGATGGCAGAGTGAAGAAAGGCTTCAGTTTACATTGCTGACCTCGCAAAGGCTGTCCAGGGGGGGAGGGCATGTCAGTCAAGTGTCAGCCGTGCCCAACATGTTGTGCGCAGGGCATGGTCATTACAAGAAGTGCCTCAGTCCAGGGAGTTTCTGGATTAATAATGGGCCACAGTTGGCACACTCACAGTCAGGGTAGGCCATAGATGGGGAAAATATAGTGAAGGGCTATTGGGAGGTCTCATGTGTCAGGTGGTGGGGGGTGTCTCAACTCATGGAGTTATACAGGGATATTCTCCATAATCAAAATAGCATAAAGCATTGGAGGGGAAGGCTTGAGAATTATTGGACGAAGGGAAACCTGAACATTATGCTCCTCCAGGATGAAGGCAGGGATTACCACAGTCACACAAGGGAGGCTCCAAGCTGGTCTGGTAGTGAGCCCTCAGCACCAGCTCCAGAGGGCCATTTGGAGGACTGGTGCACTGCACCGGGGACCAGATTAAAGGGGCACCAAACTGAACTGTGTATTCCCAAATGAGGAGAGATACAAGCTGGAACATATTAGGATCGTTTCAGTTACAATGCAGGGAATCAGGAAAGTGAAGCAATGAAGGGCACTCATGCAACTAAACAAATTCCATGCTTTAACCCGTTGTTCCAAGTGTGCCATTGCCCAGAGTGATAACAAGGTCAAGAGCATATTGATGACTGGACAAGCTGCAGATGCTTCTTTAAAAGCAGGAGCTTACAGTCTTGGTGCTGGAAGTCTTACAGATGAGAAGTCTCACCTCGCCTCCCCCAAATAATCTCAGTTCGCAGATTCCTGATGTCTTCAAAGGACCAGATTTGTCTCTTTGGTGACAAAGGACATGGCTGATCGTGCCCTTGAGGCATCCACAGAATCCAGCTGAGAGATGGTACAACGATGCTCATATTGCTACCAGAACATTGGTGGAGCAGAATATTGGCATCTTAAAGATGTGATTCTGAGCCCTCGATAAATCTGGCAGGACACTCCGTTCGTCAGAGAGTCTCCTGGATCATCGTGGCTTGCAGAGTGCTGCACAACTTGACAATGCAAAGAGTGGAGGAGTTACCAGATGCCAACATGGAGGGGATGCATGTCTCCTCCGATGAGGAGGACATTGAAAGGGATGTAGGTGATGAGCTTGAGGAAGCTGAGGCTGCAGGGGAAGAGGCCATAACATGCGCCAAATGAGGCAGGTGTGCATGTGAAGTGCTCAAAGCCACCAGATCCAAGAGAAGGTTGACAAGTTGTATTCTGCATCCCCTTGGACAAGGGTCGTCCATCTTGGGCCAACATGAACACCAGCCTTGCTATCCTTCTCATTGCAACCATGCACTTCAATCTGAGAGTAAGTACTTACACATTTGGATAACCATTTTCCTGTTCTTTTGAAGGATGATGAAGAGAGCTCAAGATCACATGTCCTTGTTGAGATGGGGTCCTTCCTGGAGGAGGGCGTTCCAGCATCACATGTCAAAAGGCATTGCCTCTTCTTGCATCTCTGCAGCATCCCGGTTGCCACGGCAACCTAGTAGAGGTAGGAGCTGCTCTACAATCCTCAGTGGACTCGTATCACAGAATCACAGTGCAGAAGAGGCCCTTCGGCCTATCAGGTCTGCACCAACACGTGAGAAACACCTGACCGACCTACCTAATCCCATTTACCAGCACTTGACCCATAGCCTTGAAAGTTATGATGTGTCAAGTGCTCAACCAGGTACTTTTTAAAGGATGTGAGGCAACCCGCCTCCACCACCCTCCCAGGCAGTGCATTCCAGACCGTCACCACCCTCTGGGTAAAAAAGTTTTTCCTCACATCCCCCCTAAACCTTCTGCCCCTCACCTTGAACTTATGTCCCCTTGTGACTGACCCTTCAACTAAGGGGAACAGCTGCTCCCTATCCACCCTGTCCATGCCCCTCATAATCTTGTACACCTCTATCAGGTCGCCCCTCAGTCTTCTCTGCTCCAACAAAAACAAACCAAGTCTATCCAACCTCTCTTCATAACTTAAGTGTTTCATCCCAGGCAACATCCTGGTGAATCTCCTCTGCACCCCCTCCAGTGCAATCACATCTTTCCTATAATGTGATGACCAGAACTGCACACAGTACTCCAGCTGTGGCCTCACCAAGGTTCTATACAACTCCAACATGGCCTCCCTACTTTTGTAACCTATGCTTCCATTGAAAAAGGCAAGTGTCCCATATGCCTTTTTCACCACCCCACTAACATATCCCTCCGCCTTCAGAGATCTATGGACACACACGCCAAGGTCCCATTGTTCCTCAGAACTTCCTAGTGTCATGCTATTCATTGAATACTTCCTTGTCAAATTACTCCATCCAAAGCATATCACCTCACACTTTTCAGGGTTAAATTCCATCTGCCACTTATCTGCCCATTTGACCATCCTGTCTATATCTTCCTGTAGCCCAAGATACTCAAACTCACCACCCGGCCAATCTTTGTGTCATCCGCAAACTTAATAATCCTACCCCCCACATAGTCATCTATGTTGTTTATATAAATGACGAATAATAGGGGACCGAGCACAGATTCCTGTGGTACACCACTGGACCCTGGCTTCCAGTCACTAAAGCATCCTTCTGTCATCACTGTCTGCCTTCTACAACTAAGCCAATTTTGATAAAAACAAAAAAACTGCGGATGCTGGAAATCCAAAACAAAAACAGAATTACCTGGGAAAACTCAGCAGGTCTGGCAGCATCGGCGGAGAAGAAAAGAGTTGACGTTTCGAGTCCTCATGACCCTTCGACAGAACTTCGACAAGCCAATTTTGAATCCACCTTATCAAATTACCCTGTATCCCATGTGCATTTGCCTTCTTTATAAGTCTCTCATGTGGGACCTTGTCAAAGGCTTTCCTGAAATCCATATAAGCTACATCAATTGCACGACCCTCATCTACACACCTGGTCACCTCCTCAAAAAATTCAATCAAACTCGTTAGGCATGACCTCCCTCTGACAAAGCCATACTGACTATCCCTGATCAAAACTTGCCTCTCTAAGTGGAGATAGATACTCTCCTTCAGAAATTTCTCCAATAGTTTCCCTATCACCGACGTGAGACTCACTGGTCTGTAGTTCCCTGGCTTATCTCTACAACCCTTCTTAAATAGCGGAACCACGTTAACTGTTCTCCAGTCCTCAGCATCTCCCCCGAGGCCAGAGAGGAATTAAAAATTTGGGTCAGAGCCCCTGTGATCTCCTCCCTTGCCTCCCTCAGCAGTCTAGGACACAAATCATCTGGACCTGGAGATCTGTCCACTATTAAGCCTGCCAACACCTCCAATACCTTGTCACTCCCTATATCAATTTGCTCAAGAACCTCACAGTCTCTTTCCCTGAGTTCGATACCTTCATCCTCATTCTCTTGGGTGAAGACGGACATGAAGTATTCATTCAACACTCTACCGATGTCCTCTGGCTCCAACCAGAGATTGCCCCCTTGGTCCCTTATGGGCCCTACTCTTTCCCTGGTTATCCTCTTCCCATTGATAGACTTATAGAATAGCTTGGGATTTTCACTACTTTTACCAGCCAGAACTTTCTCATATCCTCTTTGCTCTCCTAATTGCTTTCTTAAGCTCCACCCTGTACTGCCTGTACTCCACTAATGCCTCTGCTTATTTGCTTTCCTTGTACCTGCTAAAAGCCTCTTTTCCTTCTCATCGTATCCTGAATATCTCTGGTCATCCATGGTTCTCTAGGCTTGTTACTCCTTCCTATTATCCTAGAGGGATCATGTTGAGCCTGTACCCTCTCCATTTTATTTTTGAATACCCCACACTGTTCCTCAGTAGATTTCTCCACAAGTAACTGTTCCCAGTCTACCTTGGCCAAATCCTGCCTTATTTTATTAAAATCCACTCTCCTCCAATCCAAAATATATTTTTGCAACTTGTCGATTCCTTTGTCCATAACAAAATTAAACTGTACCATGTTGTGGTCACTATCACTAAAATGCTCGCCCAGAACCACCTCAGCCACCTGTCTGGCTTCATTCCCCAGAATTAGGTCCAGCAATGCACCGGCCCTTGTTGGATCCTCTACATATTGACCTAAAAAGTTCTCCTGTACACATTTCCAAGAAATCCATTCCATCCAAGCATTTAACACTATGTCCATCCCAACTAATGTTGTTATTGTTTTTACACACATCCACAAATTGCTCATATTTGCTCCTCAATTTCCTACTGACTATCTGGGGGTCTACAATAATGTGGTTGCCCCATTTTTATTCCTAAGCTATACCCACAAAGCTTCATTCGATGCCTCCTCCAAGATATCATCTCTCCTTACTGCAGTAACTGACTCCTTAACTAATAATGCAATGCCTCCTCCTCTTTTACCCCCTGGCCTGTCTCGCTTCAAGATTCTATATCCCGGAATGTTGAGCTGTCAATCCTGCCCTTCCCTCTACCACGTCTCTGTGATGGCAACTATATCACAATTCCACATGTCAATCCTCACCCTTAACTCATCCATTTTACCTGTAATACTCCTGGCATTAAAGTAGAGGCCATCCAGCCTTGCCTTACTCCCTTGAAGCTTATTGCAGCTGTACTCCCTCTGACTTGATTGTTTTACTGTATTATGATGTGTCCCTATTCTGTTAACATTCTGTGTCCCCTCCCTCTGCCGAATTAGTTTAAACTCCTCCCAACAGCACTAACAAACCCGCCCGCAAGGATGTTAGTCCCGCTCTGGTTCAGATGTAGACCGTCCCGCTTGTACAGGTCCCACCTTCCCCAGAAATGGTCCCAGTGATCCAGGAATCTAAAACCCTCCATCCTGCACCAACTCTTAAGCCACATATTCATCTGCGCTATTCTCCCATTTCTGAGCTCACTAGCATGTGGCACTGGGAGTAATCCAGAGATTACAACCAAAGAGGTCTTGCTTTTTAGTCTACTGACTAACTTCCTCAAATCTTGATGCAAGACCTTGCCCCTCTTTCTACCTATGATATTGGTGCCAACATGTACCATGATCTCTGCCTTATTACCCTCCCCTTCAGGATGCCCTGCAGCCGTTCAGTGACATACCAGACCCTGGCACCAGGGAGGCAACATACTATCCTGGAGTCTTGTTGACGGCCACAGTAGTGCCTATCTGTTCCCCTGACTATAGAATCCCCTATTACTATCGCTCTTCCTCCCTTCCTCCCCTCCTGTACAGACAGGCTGCTTGTGGTGCTAGAAGCTTGCTCTGTCCGCGCTCCCTGGAGGAACCAATGCCCTCATAAGCCTCCAAGATGGAAAACTCTGATTTGAGAACGGGACTCCTGAACTACCTGCCTGTTTCTCTTGGACTGTCAGGTGGTCACCCATTCCCTTCCTTCCTCAAGTTCCTTCATCTGCGGTGTGACCACCTCTCTAAACATGCTATCCATGATGCTCTCAGACTCGCGGATGCTCCACAGTGTCCCCAGCCACCATTCCAGCTCTGAAACCCAAGTTTCCAGGAGCTGCAGCTGGACGCATTTACTGCACACATGCTGGTCCCGGGCACTGGAAATGTTCCCAGTTTCCCACATGGAGCACAAGGAGCACACCACGGCTTTGAGCGCTCCTGCCATAACTTATCCCTTTAAATTAAACCTTTTAAGTCAATTACTTTAGGGCCCTTCTTTCCTGATCCTCATTACTGTAGAGTATATAAACTGTAAACCACAAAAAGACCTTAAACTATAAGCGATTAAAGTGGTAAATACCTTACCCACTACTTACCAGTGATTCCTTTCCCTTGTAGCCTCTTTTGCAGCAGCACGCTCTGAAGGTTTAAGAAGTTGGATAGCAAGGAAAAAATGCAAAGGCCACCTTATCCCCTATGCACTGAATTCCTGCTTTGCGTCAAATTTCAAATACCCACTCTGGCTGTGCCCCAGACAGGATGTGCTTGGTCTCCTGTTCATGTGCAAGCACACGGTAGCATTCTTCCAGATCATCCCTTTCTTAAATAGAGCTGACTTGACTCACCCTAGATAAACTTAAAATAGTAATTAATCTCTATTCAAGCCCTAATCAGGCTTCAGGTGATTGAAAGTTAACTGTCACACAGTCAGCTGAGCTAGCTACCTTACCAACCTCTTAACTAGACTAGTGAACTTAGCTGTATGTCTTCAGTCTGACAAAGCACCTCAAGGAGAACCATCAGCATCAACAGGACAACGCATTCTGTGTCAACTCGATGGTGAAACTAAAAGGTCACACTTGGGCCAAGGACGTTTCACAGGTCTGACTCCATTTTGACATCATCTCTGTGTCACTGTTAGAGTTGATCTTCCAGACAACTTTTCTTGGTGGACACACTGAACTTTATTTTCAAGACAGCAGCAGCAACTACACTTGTGCATCAAATCTATAACTAAAGAACAACTCTCTTTGTAGAGGTTCCCCGCACTGCTAACTCATTGGTTTACACAGATCATGTGATCTTACAACACCGGGTTATTCTTAAAGCTACAGTCCTATGTTTATCAGAACTGTAATTATTCCAGCCACCATCTCCTCCATCACATTGACATTTAGCATTCTCAGTTAGGGATGTGGATATCCTTTCATCCTGACCTTCCCATGGATTTGGACCACCTGAGGATCATGAAGCTCAAACAGACCATCTGCCCTAATGGCCAGCCCTGGCCCTTCCATCTCTAACATGTAAAGACAACATGAAGCCCTAAAGGTAATGCTTCATTGATAATAAAAGAGCACTCTTCAGATTCACTATATCCTCATTCCTATCCCATTTCTCCCCTTAACATTGTCTAAAGCCACCATATGCACTTCCAGAGCATGCTCAAAGGCTCCACTGACTGCAACATATCACCATTTGGATTCATCATCACTGACCACGGTGAGGTGAGGGGACGCTACACAGAATGAATGGCACAACTCTGCATCCCTACATTGTGGTGAGAGCTTTGTGGCCTCAATTCAGACAACTACAAGGTGTGAAAGGCTGAATGTTGTAGTGTTGAGTGGTTGCACAATAATGTGGCTTTGAGGGGCAGAGCTCCGGCGCTTTAAGGTGGAAAGGTGCTCACACTTATCACTGAGCTTAGCAGATATGCGCTTGGACAGGAACATGAGCTCTGAGCATGGGCTCACAGATTGGAAATCCTGTGGGATGACAGTGAGCAAATGGAGTTCCAGGATATAAGACCCTTCTCCATACATTTACATGTCTCTCCATGGGCATGAGGCCTTTACCTTTCAATAATGCAGACGAAACTGGTGAACACCTCAGTTTCAGTCTTAAACAGCCAAGAATGAACATGAAATGAACCAGTACATCATGTGAATGAGGTTCCTTACACAGGCAGACTTGACATTAAGGACGATGCATCACTGATGTCTCAGACCGGACACATGCTGTGAGGAATTGAAAGCAGACAACATCGGCCAGAAGCACATAATAGTGACGTCTGCAATAATTGACAGAGGGACCATGGTGTCACCCCTGATTGACAACAACACAGCCCATTATAAAGAGGAGCTTTACGCAAGAGGAGATGTGAAATGGGTGCAATTCTATTTACATTGGTGAAAATTATGTACTAGTGGTTAACATCCATGCCACCATCATACTCCTAATACTTTTTTATTTTCCTAACCTACTGCTAGTCCGTGGTAAATTTCCGACATCCACAGCAGAGGTGGAGACAACCTGCTGACTGCTATGCACTTTTGTCTGTGATGACTTTGGTGGGCGTCCTCTGGAGGGCAGAGACTTGGGGAGCCCTGGCCTGCTTTGGGTCTCCTGCTATGGGGCAGGTGCACCCTCCTCAGCCTGTGGAGCTGGAGGTACAGGAAGAGGGGATTGGGATCAGCTGGACACTCCCAGAATCACCTTTGTGGATGGCTCTGGGATGTGCAGCTGCTGGTCCCCTTCCTATGGGTGCCAAGAGACCTGGTTGCCCTGCCCCCTCTTGCGTAGCCACTGATGGATGCCACCTATGCCTACACTGATGAAGTGCATCTCCAGGCGCATTGAAGGACCTATGTCCTGGACCAAGGTCTCCATGGCAACAGCAATCCTGTCAGTGTTGACCTCGCTGCTTTGGCATGCTGGCGCTGTTACCTTAGACTGGATGCGGACGGACTCCTCCATCGTACGTTGCAATCTGCGAAAAGCAGTGGACAGCCCTTCCTGATATTCCCCTGACTTTCACTGAAGTTCCACCAACTGACTTAGGACTGAGTCCAGAGGCTCATCAGCTGACTCGGACTCAGCAGAATCCTGGCCTTAGCAGTCCTTTGAGTGCCGGCTAACTCAGGTGTACCTGCCTCCACCTGCTGTGAACCAGATTGTGTGCTGTGCTCACCAGATTGTGATCCTGACATTACTCTAGAACTAGATCTCACTGAAGTGTGTCTCTGTGCTGGTGGAGGGTATGGTTGAGCACTGTGACAGGCCTTCAATAGTGCTCTCCTCTGGTTCTTCATCCAAGGCATCAACAAGGCTGGATATGAAGGCTTGGCTGAATGATGCCTTTGGGTGCTTTCCAAAGGTGCCTATGAAAAAAAGTAGTTAATTACTGCATGGCAATTGACCGGAAGATAGCACAATGGACTCACAATATGGTCGTCTGAGGGATAAGCTGGTGCAGGGTCCCCACTTGAGTGTGCGACGCCAATCTCACCGTCACCACATGCATGGTCCCTGGCTGGCACAATGGCACGCTCCTCATGTGGAGTAAGGGCCTTAATTTCAGCAACTGAACCCCTGGTCTGGGACCTCTCCTTTCTATCGTGTGCAAGTTTGTCCTTCATAAAGACACATTGAGAGAGTATGCCCAGGACACACGCTACAGCAGATGATATAGATACCTGCCTTGTGTGGTTGGTGAGCGTAGCACTCGGTGGGATGAAGAGGCAATCTACACAGGATATGAGCCCAGATGGAGATGGGAACATGTGTGTGAGAGAGTGAGAGATTGAGTGGTAATGTGCCTTAAGCTGGCACTGTGTGAGATCCCTTTATTTCATTCATGCAAGGGATGTGGGCTTCACTGGGAAGGCCAACATTTATTGCCCATCCCTAATTGCCCTTGAGAAGGTGGTGGTCAGCTGCCTTCTTGAACCGCTGCAGTCCATGTGGTGTAGGTAACCCCACAGTGCTGTTAGGAAGGGAATTCCAGGATTTTGACCCAGCGACAGTGAAGGAACAGCGATATATTTCCAAGTCAGGATGGTGAGTGACTTGGAGGGGAACTTCCAGTGGTGGTGTTCCCATGAGTCTGCTGCCCTTATCCTTCTAGATGGTAGCGGTCATGGGTTTGGAAGGTGCTGTCGAAGGAGTCTTGGTGGATTCCTGCAGTGCATCTTGTAGATGGTACACACTGCTGCCACTATGCGTCGGTGGTGGAGGGAGTGAATGTTTGTGGATAGGTGCCAGTCAGGCAGGCTGCTTTGTCCTGGATGGTGTCAAACTTCAGTGATAGTAATGCCATTCAACATCAAAGGCGATGGTTGGATTCTCTCTTGTTGGAGATGGTCATTGCCTGGCACTTGTATGACACGAATGTTACTTGCCACTTGTCAGCCCAAGCCTGGATTTTGTCCAGGTCTTGCTGCATTTGGACATGGACTGCTTCAGTATCTGAGGAGTCACGAATGGTGCTGAATATTGTGCAACCATCAGCAAATATCCCCGCTCTGACCTTATGATGGAAGGAAGATAATTGATGAAGCAGCTGAAGATGGTTGATCCAAGGACACACCCTGAGGAACTCCTGCAGTGATGTCCTGGAGCTGAGATGACTGACCTCCAACAACAATAACCATCTTCCTTTGTGCTAGGTATGACTGCAACCAGTGGTGAGTTTTCCCCCTGATTCCAATTGACTCTAGTTTTGCTAGGGCTCCTTGATGCCACACCTTGATGTTAAGGGCAGTCACTCTAACCTCACCTCTGGAGTTCACCTCTTTTGTCCATGTTTGAACCAAGGCTATAATAAGGTCAGGAGCTGAATGATCCCGACAGAACCAAAACTGAGCATTTGTGAGCAGGTTATTGCTAAGCAAATGCCTCTTGATAGCACTGTTGATGACCCCTTCCATCACTTTACTGATGACGGAGAGTAGACTGATGGGGTGGTAATTGGCCGGGTTGTATTTGTCCTGCTTTTTGTATACAGGACATACCTGGTCAATTTTCCACATAGCCGGGTAGATGCCAGTGTTGTAGCTGTACTGGGATGGCTTGGCTAGGGGTACAGCAAGTTCTGGAGCACAAGTCTTCAGTACTATTGCCAGAATATTGTCAGGCCCCATATCCTTTGCAGTATCCAGTGCCTTCAGTCATTTCTTTTTATCATGTGGAGTGAATCAACTTGGCTGAAGACTGGCATCTGTGATGTTGGGGACCTCCAGACGAGGCCGAGATAGATCATTTACTCGGCACTTCTGGCTGAAGATTGTTGCAAATGCTTCAGCCTTATCTTTTGCATTGGTGTGCTGGACCATCATTGAGATTGGGGATATTTGTGGAGTCTCCTTCTCTTGTGAGTTGTTTACTTAATGGGCTTGTCAGTGTGTAAGTTGAGAGTGATGAGATGGTTAACTTACCCTGCCGGAACAGATAAGATCATTCATTCTCTTCCTGCACTGGATTGCAGACCTTTTCTGCGCTGCGTTTGCGCTGACTGCCTAAGATGGAGAGATGGCATTGGTTGACCTCCTCCAGCCATTACTGGGGCACAGGACATCCCGACAGGCCTCAATGGCGTCCTGCAGCCGGTCCAGCAAAGCGACACTAAACTTGGGAGCAGCGCTCTTCTTGCCTCTTGGTGCTATGTCTTTCTTTGGGGGGTTATCCTGGCCTGGAGACATTGAGAAGCCTGTGTGCAGGTGCACTTTAAATATGGCGCCCGGAGCACAGGCCTGCTGTGGTCACGGTGGGGCGGGTGTATCAGAGGCTGCCTGCCTGCAATCCAACATGTTTCCTGTAGTTGTATAACTAACAAGGCGGGAAGCAGACAATATGGAACGAAATCCTGCTGTTGCTCCCGGCAGGGAAAACGCCACTTTTCCTACCTGTCTCCGCACTTAGTGCACGGAGGGTAAGACCGTAAGATGTAGGAGCAGAAGCAGGCTGTTCGGCCCATCGAATCTGCTCCACCATTCAATGAGATCATAGCTGATCTGATAATCCTCAACTCCGCTTTCCTGCCTTTTCCCCATAACCCTTGATTCCCTTACTGATTAAAAACCTGTCTATCTCAGCCTTGAATATACTTACCAACCCAGCCTCTACAGCCCTCTGCAGTAATGAATTCCACAGATTGACTACCCTCTGAGAGAAGAAATTCCTTCTCATCTCTGTCTTACGTGGGTGCCCCCTTACTCGGAGATTATGCCCTCTGGTCCTAGACTCTCTCACAAGGGGAAACAACCTCTCAGCATCTACCCTGTCAAGCCCCCTAAGAATCTTATATGTTTCAATAAGGTCTCCTCTTGTTCTTCTAAACTCCAGTGAGCACAGGCCCAACCTACTTAACCTCTCCTCATAAGAAAATCCCTCTATACCTGGGATCAACCTAGTGAACCTTCTCTGGACTGCCTCCAATGCCAGTATATCTTTCCTTAGATAAGGGGACCAAAATTGTTCACAATATTCTAGTTGTGGTCTAACTAGTGCCTTTTATAGTTTTAGCATGGCTTCCCTATTTTTATACTCCATTCCCTTTGAAATAAAGGCCAACATTCCATTTGCCTTCCCTATTACCTGTTGAACTTGTATGTTAGCTTTTTGGGATTCATGCACAAGGACTTCCACATCCCTCTGTGCTGTAGCTTTCTGCAGTCTTTCTGCATTTAAATAATATTCAGCTCCTCTATTCTTCCTGCCAACGTGCATAACCTCACATTTCCCCACATTATATTCCATTTGCCAAGTTTTTTTCCCACTCAATTAACCTGTCTGTACCCCTCTGTAGACTCTTTATGTCATCCTCACCACTTGCCTTCCCACCTATTTTTGTGTCATCCACAAACTTGGTGATAGTACATTCACTTCCCTCATTAAAGTCATTAATATATATTGTAAATAATTGTGGCCCCAGCACTGATCCCTGTGGCACTCCACTAGTTACAGGTTGCCATCCTGAAAATTCCCCCTTATCCCAACTCTCTGTCTTCTATTAGTTAGCCAATCTTCTATCCATGCTTATGTACCACCCCCAACACCATGGGCTCTTATCTTATTAAGTAGCTTTATGTGCAGTACCTTATCAAACAACTTTTGGAAATCCAAATATGTTACATCTACTGGTTCCCCTTTATCTATCCTGCTTGTTACCTCCTCAAAGAATTCTAAAACATTTATCAGGCATGATTTTCCCTTCATGAAGTCATGCTGACTCTGTTTAATTAGATTATGTATTTCTAAATGCTCTGCTATTACATCTTTTATAATAGTCTCTAACATTTTCCTAAAGACAGATGTTTAGCTAACTGGCCTATAGTTATCTGTCTTTTTGTCTCCCTCCCTTTTTGAATAAGGGCGTTACATTGGCAGTTTTCCAACTTTCTAAGACTTTTGCAGAATCTAAGGATTCTTGGAAGATTACTAACAGTGCATTCACTATCTGTGTAGCTACTTCCTTTAATATCCTAGACTGCAACCCATCAGGTCCAGGGGACTTGTCACCTTTAGCCCCATTATTTTCCCTAGCAATTTTTCTCTACTGATGGTTATTGTATTTATTTTCTTGCCCTTTTTGCCCCTTCATTACTTAGTATTTTTGGAATGCTATTAGTGTCTTGTACTATGAAGGCTATTGCAAAGTATTTATTCAAATCCTCTGTCATTTTCTAGATCCCCATTATTGTTATCTTTCGTTCTCTAAGGGGCCTACATTCACTTTGACCTCTCTCTTCCTTTTTATATATTTAATGAAGTGCTTACTGTGCATTTTTATGTTACTTGCTAGTTTACCTTCAAAGTTTATTTTCTCCTTCTTTATTTTTTTTGGACATCTTTTGTTGGTTTTTAAAACTTTTCCAATCCTCTGGCTCACCATTAATCTTTGCCACATTGTATGTTTTTTTTCTTTCAATTTGATACTATCCTTAACTTCCTTGGTTAACCATGGTTGGTTTGCCTCTTTCCTAGAATCCTTCTTCTTCACCAGGATATTTCTTTGTTGTGAGTCATGAACTATTTTCTTAAACATCTGCCATTGTTCATCAACCATCTTTTCTGCTAAACTCCTTTCCCGGTCCACACCAGCCAACTCTGCCCTCATTCCTTTGTAATTATCATTATTTAAGTTTAGCATAGTTGTTTCTGACCCAAATTTCTCACTCTCAAACTGAATGTTAAATGCTATCATTTTATGGTCACTGTTTCCTGGGGGATCTTTTACTCTGAGATAATTTATTAAACTGCCTCATTACGTATTGCCAGATCCAAAATAGCTTCATCCCTGGTTGAATCCACAACATATTGTTCTAGGAAACTGTCCTGAATACGCTCTATGGGGAAACTTTTCTGCATGTCAGGTAGGCCGGTCGGGAACAGGCTTGGAGCCAATCGCCACCCGCGATTGGCTGAGAACCACTATTTAATGTGGGCGGGCCAATTAAGGCCTGTTCAGCATGACGCACGGCCAGTAGTGCTCGGCGCTACCTGTGCAGGCAAAGAGCGCAGGAATATACCTGAGGCACGGAGCTGCCTCAGGGAGATCAAGTACATAATGAAAGTGTTTATATAATAAAGCTAAAAATTATTTAGATATATCCCCTCATGTGACACTGTCACATGAGGGGACATGTTTGTGAATTGTGCAAAAATTAATTAATAATTTTATAAAACCTTCAGGAAACCTCATCCCGCCACTGGATGAGGTTTCCTGAAAAATGCGAAGGCTGCTTGGGCTATTTGCCTGCCCACTAACCTTAAGGTTGGACGGGCAGCTTCAATAATTACTTTAATTGTTTTTTTAATGGCCTTAATAGGCTGCTGACAGTTCAGCTGGCACGCAGCCGTCTCTGGCATGCTCTCACTGAACGTAATATCTAAATGACGTGCGCTGATGTCAGGACGCACACCTGATGTCACCGTGCTTCATTTTATGCATTGGCGTGTTCGGCCCCACCCCGGCATGCTGACATCAAAATTCTGGCCTATGAATTCTTGCTTATGGTTACCTGTCAATTTATTTTTCCCAACCTACATGAAGATTAAAGTCACCCATGATTAATGTACTGCTTTTTTTACATGCCCTAATTATCTCCTGATATATTCTCTGTCCCACATTATAGCTACTGTTTGGGCCCTATAGACTACTCCCACCAGTACCTTCTTCCCCTTGTTATTTCTTACCTCCATCCATATGGATTCTACATCTTCCGATCCAAGATCATTTCTTGCTATTGTACTTATTCCATCTCATACTAACAAAGCTACCCCACCACCCTTTCCCTCCTGCCTGTCTTTTCGATAAGTCACGTACCCCTGAATATTTAGTTCCAAGCTTTGATCTCCTTGTAACCTTGTCTTTGTAATGGCAATAAGATCATACCCATTAACCTCGATTGTGCCGCCGATTCATTTATTTTGTTCTGAATACGATGTGCATTTCAGTAAACAGCCATTAATTTTGCCTTCTTACCGTCCCTCCCCCACCCCCAACCCTATTTGCTGCTTTTTAATGCTTGCATACTCTGTCCCTTCCTGTCACACTCTGTGTATCACCAACTAAATAGCTGCCTTGCAAAGCTGCCATATCCTTTTGATTTTTAAATGTATGCATGCTATCTCAAGAACTACCCCCCCTACGCCCCCCTTGCCCCCACCATTCAGTTTAAAGCCCTCTCTACAACCCTAGTTATTCAATTCCCCAGGACACTGGTCCCAGCACAGTTCAAGTGAAGCCCATCCCACCGGAACAGCTCCTTTCTGCCCCAATACTGGTGCCAGTGTCCCATGAACTGAAACCCATTCTTCCCACACCAATCTCTGAGCCACACATTTAACTCCTTGACATTATTTACCCTATGCCAGTTTGCTCGTGGCACAGGTAGTAATCCTGAGACTATTACCTTGGAGGTTCTGCTTTTCAGTTTAGATCCTAACTGTTCAAATTCTTTCAGCAGAACCTCCTTTCTAGTCCTATCAATGTCGCTGATACCAACGTGGACGATGACAACTGGCTCCCTCCCCACCCACTCCAAGATGCCCTTAACTCTGGTACCGGGCAGGAAACACAGCCTTCGGGACTCACGCTCATGGCTGCAGAGAACAATATCTATTCCTCTAATAATTCTGTCCCATACCACTAGTACGTTCATAATTCCTCCACCCAATTGAATAGCTTCCTGCACCACAGTGCTGTGATCAGTTCACTCATTCTCCCTGCAGTCCCTGCTCTCATCCTCACTTCTTGCAAGAACTTTGTAGTTGTTGGACTTTTGCAGGGGCTGAGGCTCCTCAAACGCTACCCCCGGGTCCCCATTCCTGCCTCACTTGCAGTCACACCCTCCAGTCCCTGATCACAGACCAAATTTGAATGACCTAATCCGAGGGGTGTGATTGCCTCCTGGAACAGAGTCCAGGTAACTTTCCCCCTCCTCTGATGTGGTGCAACGTCTGCAGCTCGGACTCCAGCTCCTTAACTCGGATTCAAAATTCCTTGAGCTGCGAACACTTACTACAGATGTATTCACTCTGGATCACCTTGGTATTCAGCAGGCCCACATGATGCAGCAGCAACACATCACCCATCCTGCCATCGCTATCGTATTTTATTTAATTTATTAATTAATTACTCAAGTATCCCTGCTCTTTACACTTAAAGAAGCTCCTCTCTTTCCACTTCATTGCAATTATTTATTTTACACACCAGTATCAATCTTATTCTTAATAAGCTATTTTTAAGAAAAAGAAGAAAAAACTCTAGAGACCTAAACAAAAACTAAGTTTTACTTCAAAGCTTATCAACCGATCAGCTGCTCTCATCTCTCTTTTCCCTTTCGCGCTCTTAATGGTCTCTGGTCTCTCTCCACACACTTTTCGTCTCTCGCTCTGCTCTCTTTAATGGCCACTCGCCTCGCTGCCTGTGCTCTTTAATGGTCTCTCCCCTCTCTCTCTGTGCACTTTAATGGCCTCTTGCCTCTCTCTGCGCACACTTTAATGGTCTTTCTCCTCTCTCCATGTGCTCTTTAATGACCTCTCACCTCTCTCTCTCTCCACTCCCTTTAATGGCCTCACACCTCTCTCTTTCTGCCCACTTTAATGGTCTCTTTCCTCTCTCTCTGTGCTCATTAATGGCCTCACACTTCTCTGTCTCTTCGCACTCTTGAATGGCCTCTCGCCTCTCTCTCTCTCTGTGCTCTTTAATGGTCTTTCCTCTCTCTCTCTCTCTCTTTGCATTCTGCAATGGTCTCTCGCCCTTCTCTCTGCACACTCTTTAATGGTCTTTTGTCTCTCTCTCTGTGCACTCTTTAATGGCCTCTCACCTTTCTCTCAGTCCATGCTCTTTAATGGTCTCTCGCTTCTCCCTCTGTCCGTGCGCTTTAGTGGTCTCTTTCCTCTCGTTCTCTCCACGCACTTTAATAGTCTCTTTCCTCTCTCTCTCTGCTCTCTTTAATGGCCTCTTTCCTCTCTCTCTGTCCCTGCTCTTTAATGGCCCTCTCGCCTCTCTCTCCATACTCGTTAGTAGTCTCTTGCCTCTCTCTCTCTCTGCAAACTTTAATGGTCTCTCGCCTCTCTCTCTGCACTCTTAAATGGTCTCTTGCCTCTCACTCTCTCCATGTTCTTTAATGGTCTCTCACATCTCTCTGTCCGTGTTCTTTAATGGTCTTTCGTCTCTCTCTCTCTGTGCTCTTTAATGGTATCTCGCCTCTCCCTCTCCACTCTCTATATTGACCCCTCACCTGTCCCTCTCTCCGTGCTCTTTAATCATCTTTCACCTCTCTCTCCACTCTCTTTAATTGTCTCTCGCCTCTCTCTCTCTCCACACTCTTTAACTGCCTCCCACCTCTCTCTCTCCGCCCTCTTTAATGACCTCTTTCCTCTCTCTGCGGACTCTTCAGCGGTCTCTCGCCTCTCTCCGCGCTCTTTAATGGTCTCTCGCCATTCCCTGTCCGCACTCTTTAGTGGTCTCTCGCCTCTTCCTCTGTCTGCGCTCTTTAATGGTCTTTCACCTCTCTCTCCACTCTCTTTAATGGTCTTTCACCTCTCTCTCCACTCTCTTTAATGGTCTCTCGTCTCTCTCTCCGCACTTTTTAATGGACTCTCGCCTCACTCTCTCCAAACTCTTTAATGGCCTCTCACCTCTCTCGCTCCGCACTTTTTAATGGACTCTCGCCTCTCTCTCTCTCCGTACTCTTTAATGGTCTCTCGCATCTCTCTCCGCACTTTTTAATGGATTCTCGCCTCACTCTCTCCAAACTCTTTCATGGCCTCTCACCTCTCGCTCCTCACTCTTTAATGGTCTCTCGCCTCTCTCTCCGCACTCTTTAATGGTCTCTTGTCTCACTCTCTCCTCACTGTTAATCGTCTCTCGCCTCTCTCTCTCCGCACTCTTTAATGGTCTCTCGCCTCTCTCTCCGCACTCTTTAATGGTCTCTTGTCTCACTCTCTCCTCACTGTTAATCGTCTCTCGCCTCTCTCTCTCTCTCCGCACTCTTTAATGGTCTCTCACCTCTCTCTCTCTGCACTCTTTAATGGTCTCTTGTCTCACTCTCTCCTCACTGTTAATCGTCTCTCGCCTCTCTCTCTCTCTGCACTCTTTAATGGTCTCTCGCCTCTCTCTCTCTCCGCACTCTTTAATGGTCTCTCACCTCTCTCTCTCGCCGCACTCTTTAATGGTCTCTCGCCTCTCTCTCTCTCCGCACTCTTTAATGGTCTCTTGTCTCACTCTCTCCTCGCTGTTAATCGTCTCTCGCCTCTCTCTCTCTGCACTCTTTAATGGTCTCTAGCCTCTCTCTCCACACTCTTTAATGGTCTCTTGTCTCACTCTCTCCTCGCTGTTAATCGTCTCTCGCCTCTCTCTCCCTGCACTCTTTAATGGTCTCTCGTCTCTCTCTCTCTCTCTGTACTCTTTAATGGTCTCTTGTCTCACTCTCTCCTCACTGTTAATCGTCCCTCGCCCCTCCCTCTCTGCACTCCTTAATGGTCTCTTGCCTCTCTCTCTCTCTGCACTCTTTAATGGTCTCTTTCCTCTCTCTCCACACTCTTTAATGGTCTCTTGTCTCACTCTCTCCGCACTGTTAATCGTCTCTCGCCTCTCTCTCTGTGCACTCTTTAATGGTCTCTCTCCTCTCTCTCTGCACGCTCTTTAATGGCCTCTCACCTCTCTCTCTCTGCACTCTTTAATGGTCTCTCTCCTCTCTCTCTCCACACTCTTGAATGGTCACTTGTATCACTCTCCCTGCACTGTTAATCATCTCTTGCCTCTCTCTCTGCACTCTTTAATGGCCTCTCCCTCTCTCTGCACCCTTTAATGGTCTCTCCCCTCTCTCTCTCCACACTCTTTATTGGCCTCTCCCTCTCTCTCTCCACACTCTTTAATTGCCCCTTGCCTCTCTCCCTCTCCGCATTCGCCAATGGTCTTTCACCTCTCTCTCTCCGCACTCGCCAATGGTCACTTGCCACTCTCTCTCCACACTCTTTAATGGTCTCTTGCCTCCCTCTCTGTCTGTGCTGTTTAATGGCCTCTCGCCCCTCTCTCTCCACACTCTTTAACGGCCATTTGCTTCTCTCTCAGTCTCTTTGCTCCTTAATGGCTACTCGCCCCTCTCTCTCTCCACGCTCTTTAATGGTCTCTTGTCTCACTCTCTCTGCACTGTTAATCCTTTCTTGCCTCTCTCTCTGCACTCTTTAAAGGCTTCTCCCTCTCTCTCTCCACTCCTTAATGGCCTCTCCCTCTCTCTCCACACTCGCTAATTGCCCCTCACCTCTCTCTCTCCGCACTTGCCAATGGTCTCTCACCTCTCCCTCCCCACGCTCTTTAATGGTCTCTTGTCTCATTCTCTCCGCACTTTAATCGTCTCTTGCCTTTCTCTCTCTGCACTCTTTAATGGCCTCTCCCTCTCTCTCTCTGCACTCTTTAATGGCCTCTCACCTCTCTCTCTGTCTCTCTCCGCACTTGCCAATGGTCTCTTGCCACTCTCTCTCCACACTCTTTAATGGTCCTTGCCTCCGTCTCTGTCTGTGCTGTTTAATGGCCTCTCGCCACTCTCGCTCCACAATCTTTAATGGCCAATTTCCTGTCTCTCAGTCTCTGTGCTCTTTAATGGCTACTCGCCCCTCTCTCTCCGTGTCCTTTAATGATCTCTCTCTCTACACTCGTTAATGGTCTCTCTCCCCTCTCTCTCTATACTCTTTAATCGTCTCTCATTTCTCTCTCTCCACGCTCTTTAATCATCTCTCACCTCTCTGTCTGTCCGTGCTCTTTATTGGTCACTCGCCTCTCTCTCCCTGTGGCCTTGAATGGTCACTCACCTCTCTCTCCACTCTTTAATCGTCTCTCTCTTCTCTCTCTCTACTATCTTTAATGGCCCCACTACTCACTCTCCATGCTTTTTAATGGACTTTTTCCTGTCTCTGTCCGCGCTCATTAATGGTCTCTCACCTCTCTCTCTCCATGCTATTTAATGGTCTTTCACCTCTCTTTCCACAACTTTTAATAAACTCTCGCCTCTCTCTCTGTGTTCTTTCATGGTCTCACGCCTCTCTCTCTGTCCATGCTCTTCAATGGCCTCTCGTCTATCTCTCCACACTCTTTAATGGCCACTTGTCTCTCTCTCAGTCTCTGTCCATGCTCTCTAATGGCCTCTCGTCTGTTTCTCTCTGCACCCTTTAATCGCCTCTTGCCTTTCTCTGTCTGCACTTTTTAATTGTCTCTCGTCTCACTCTCCCCGCACTGTTAATCTTCTCTCGTCTCTCTGTGATCTTTATTGGCCTATCGACTCGCTTTCTCTCCTTGCTCTTTAATGGACATTTTCCTCTCTCTTTCTGCACTCATTAATGGTCTCTTGCCTCTCTCTCTCCGCAGTGTTAATCGTCTCACATTTTTCTCTCTGTCCGCACTCTTTCATGGCCTCTCACCTCTCTCTTTCTCCACAATGGTCTCCTGTCTCACGCTGTCCACACTCTGTAATGGCCTCTCCCTCTCCACACTCTTTAATGGTCTCTCTGTGCACTTTAATGGGAACTCGCCTCTCGCTCCCTGTGCTCTTTAATGGTCTCTCATCTACCTCTCTCTCCGCACTCTTTAATGTCCTCTCACCCCTTTCTCTCTCTGCGCTCTTTAATGGCGTCTCACCTTTCGCTGTCTGCGCTTTTTAATTGTCTCTCGCCTCATTCTCCCAGCACTGTTAATCTTCTCTTGTCTCTGCGAACTTTAGTGGCCTATCGACATTTTCTCTCTCTCTCCGTGCTCTTTAATGAACATTTTCCCCTTTCTCTCTCCGCGCCCATTAATGGTCTCTCGTCTCACTCTCCCCGCACTGTTAATCTTCTCTCATCTCTCTGCGATCTTCATTGGCCTATCAACTCTCTCCCTATCCGTGCTCTTTAAAAGACATTTTCATCTCTTTCTCTGCAATATTTAATGGTCTCTTGCCTCTTTCTCTCCGTGCTCTTTAATGGTAGCTGGCATCTCTCTCCGCACTCGTTAACGGTCTCCGTCCTCTCTCTCTCAGCGCTCTTTAATGGTCTCTCATTTCTCTCTTTCCACACTCTTTAAGGTCCTCTCACCCCTCTCTCTCTCTGCGCTCTTTAATAGCCTCTCGGCTTTCTCTGTCTGCGCCCTTTAATTGTCTCTCGTCTCACTCCCCCCATACTGTTAATCTTCTCTTGTCTCCCTGTGATCGTTATTGGCCTATCGACTCTCTCTCTGTGCTCTTTAATAGACATTTTTCTCTATCTCTCTCTCCGCACTATTTAATGGTCTCTCGCCTCTATCTCTCAGCGCTCATTAATGGTCTCTTGTCTCTCTCTCTCTCTCTCCACACTCTTTAATGTCCTCTCACCCATTTCTCTCTCTGCGCTCCTTAATGGCCTCTCTCCTTTCTCTGTCTGTGCTTTATGGACATTTTCCTCTCTCTCTCTCCGCACTATTTAATGGTATTGTGCCTCTCACTCCCCGTGCTCTTTAATGGTCTCTCGCCTCTCACTCCCTGTGCTCTTTAATGGTCTCCTGCCTCTATCTCTCTCCGCGCTCTTTAATGTCCTCTCACCCCTCTCTCTCTCTGCGCTCTTTAATGGCCTCTCACCTTTCTCTGTCTGGGCTTTTTAATTGTCTTTCGTCTCACTCTCCCCGCACTGTTAATCTTCTCTTGTCTCTCTGTGAACTTTATTGGCCTATCGACTCTCTCTCTCTGTGCTCTTTAATAGACATTTTCCTCTCTCTCTCTCCACACCCTTTAATGGTCTTTCATCTCAGTCTCTCTCCCTACACTCTTTAATAGACTTTTTCCTCTTTCCCTCCACACTCATTAATGCCCCTTCACATCTCTCTCTCTCCACGCTATTTAATGTTATCTCGCCTCTCTCTCACCACACTGTTTAATGTCCCCTCACCGCTCTCGCTCTCCATGCTCATTCATGGTCTCTCGCCTCTTTCTCCGTGCTCTTTAATGACCCCTCGCCGCTCTCTATGCACTCGTTAATGGGCACTCACCTCTCTCTCTCTGTGCTCTTTAATGTCCCCTCGCCACTCTCTATGCACTTGTTAATGGGCACTCGCCTCTCTCTCTGCACTCTTTAATTGTCTCTCGTCTCTCTCTCTCTGCGCCCTTTAAAGGTCTCTTGTCTCACTCACCCTGCACTGTTAATCGTCTCTCATCTCTCTGCGTTAATTAATGGTCTCTCGCTTCTCTCTCCCTCCACACTCTTCAACCGTTACTCGCCTCTCTCTCTCTCCACACTCTTTAAGGGACTCATGCCTCTCTCTCTGTGCTCTTTAAGAGTCTCCCATCTATTTCTCTCCACAGTCTTTAATAGTTCTGTCGAAGGGTCATGAGGACTCGAAACGTCAACTCTTTTCTTCTCCGCCGATGCTGCCAGACCTGCTGAGTTTTTCCAGGTAATTCTGTTTTTGTTTTTAATGGCCTCTTGTCTATCGCTCTCCCTCCGTGCCCATTAATGGCCTCTCCTCTCTCTCTCTCTCTCTCTGTCCCTGCTCTTTAATGGCCTCACGCTTTTCTCCCTCCGCGCCCTTTAATGGTCTCTGGTCTCACTCTCTCTGCACTGTTAATCGTCTCTCGCCTCTCTCTCCCTGCACCCTTTAATGGTCTCTTGTCTCACTCTCTCCACACTGTTAGTCGTCTCTTGTCTCTCTTCCTGCGCTCTTTTTTGGACTTGTTCCTCTCTCTCTCTGCGCTCATTAATAGTCTCTCACCTCTCTCTCTGCGCTCATTAATAGTCTCTCGCCTCTCTCTCTGAACTCTTTAATGGTCTCTCGCCTCTCTCTCTCTGTGCTATTCAATGGTATCTCACTTCTCGCTTCCGCGCCCTTTAATGGCCTCTCACCTCTCTCTCTCTCCGCACTCTTTAATCATCTCTCGCCTCTCTCTCCACACTGTTTAATGGTCTCTCATCTATCTCTCCCCACACTCCCCAAAATATTTGGGCTATTCCTTCCCCCTTCCCCCCTGTTCATTACTTTGGTTTGAGGTGACTTTTTTATTTACCGCATGCTGGAAACCATTGTATTAGAAATAGGAGTATGCAGGGCACAGCAGGCTTTCTGCTATTGGTCCAGAAATGTTTTAAAGTCTAGTGACCTCAATGTGTTGAGCGAAATCTTTGTTGCCTTTATCTCTACCTTGTGTAAAGAACCTATTTTATTTTTTCTTGGACTGTGGCTTTAAGATTGGACTGTGGCTTTAAAATCTACCATGGCTGCTGTTTAAAGAGGTTCAATGGAGCAGGAAGAAGAAAATCTACAATGTTGCTATTACGGAACAGTGTGTGCCAGGCTGGACAGAATGGTGCTGGGATGGAGACCTGGTTTAAGAGGGAACTGCCGAGTGACAGCATTTTGATTGGCTTCTGACCAAGTGGCCAGGTTCTGTGTAAGGATGGTGCAGTAGATCAGCTCCTAGCCTGAAAAGAGGAAAGAGCTGAAACTTCTCTCTCTCCTGTGTTTTCTAAGACTCCAGTAATCCTGCCATAGTAGCAAGCTGGTTATTCCTCACATCGCTGTTTCCTGCTTTCTTTGAGAGACCCCAGTCAGGAGAAAAAGGGGGAAAATCACCAGTAGGGACACTAAAAGCAAGTTTCAACCAGAGAATCACAAACTGCAAGTGCTGGGAGACCACCTCGTGTCAGTCTGCAGGGAATTTAGAAGAAAGAAATCAAAGTCAACCCATCTAATCTGGAACTCTGGATTGGTGCTGTTGAGCTGTTTTATCTCACCCTTAAAATCCATGTTTTGTGTATCTTATGTGTGTGTTTGTGTATAGGGGTTAAGAAGGGGAGAAGCTAGTTAGAGAGTTAAGAGATGGCATTCATATTTCTTTATTTTGTCATTGGTTAAAAACAATTCATTTAATAAACAGTTATTTACTTGTTACGTTTATCCTATGGTGCTCGTATATCCTATTAATCTAAATTAAATTAAATTACAAAGTTGGGTAACATTGGGGCAGTTTGGCAGTCTGACTAAACTTTCGCACATTTATCACAGCTTGGGAAGCAGTGAGGCTTGACATTACCGTGCACTATCCCCAGAGAGAATGAATGCTGTGCCAGGAGGAGTACAGGACATCAGGGCCAGCCTCCACTGCATCCAAATGATGCTGGAGGGATGCAACACTAAACCTGGAGGCTGCAGACTTTTCGCCTTTCAGGCCATGTCTTCATTGCAACAGTCATGGGCTGGAACCACTGAGAGGTATGCGCACAGCTGGACTTTAAATATGGTGCATGGCGTGATGGCATGGTAGACAAATGAGAGCCCACTCGCCATGGAAACAGCTTGTTTTCTGGGAATGCATAATTAATGCAGTGGGTTTGGAGCCTGGGGCAGAGAGAGAGTGAGCGCGCAGGGGCAGAGAGAGAGTGAGCGCGCAGGGGCAGAGAGAGAGTGAGCGCGCAGGGGCAGAGAGAGAGTGAGCGCGCAGGGGCAGAGAGAGAGTGAGCGCGCAGGGGCAGAGAGAGAGTGAGCGCGCAGGGGCAGAGAGAGAGTGAGCACGCAGGGGCAGAGAGAGAGTGAGCGAGCTGGGGCAGAGAGAGAGTGAGCGCGCAGGGGCAGAGAGAGTGAGTGAGCTGGGGCAGAGAGAGAGGGAGCGTGCTGGGGCAGGGAGAGAGTGAGCGCGCAGGGGCAGAGAGAGAGTGAGCGCGCAGGGGCAGAGAGAGAGTGAGCGCGCAGGGGCAGAGAGAGAGTGAGCGCGCAGGGGCAGAGAGAGAGTGAGCGCGCAGGGGCAGAGAGAGAGTGAGCGAGCTGGGGCAGAGAGAGAGTGAGCGCGCAGGGGCAGAGAGAGAGTGAGCGCGCAGGGGCAGAGAGAGAGTGAGCACGCAGGGGCAGAGAGAGAGTGAGCGCGCAGGGGCAGAGAGAGAGTGAGCGCGCAGGGGCAGAGAGAGAGTGAGCGAGCTGGGGAAGAGAGAGAGTGAGCGCGCAGGGGCAGAGAGAGAGTGAGTGCGCAGGGGCAGAGAGAGAGTGAGCGAGCTGGGGCAGAGAGAGAGTGAGTGCGCAGGGGCAGAGAGAGAGTGAGCGCGCAGGGGCAGAGAGAGAGTGAGCGCGCAGGGGCAGAGAGAGAGTGAGTGCGCAGGGGCAGAGAGAGTGAGTGAGCTGGGGCAGAGAGAGAGGGAGCGTGCTGGGGCAGGGAGAGAGTGAGCGCGCAGGGGCAGAGAGAGTGAGTGAGCTGGGGCAGAGAGAGAGGGAGCGTGCTGGGGCAGGGAGAGAGTGAGCGCGCAGGGGCAGAGAGAGAGTGAGCGCGCAGGGGCAGAGAGAGAGTGAGCGCGCAGGGGCAGAGAGAGAGTGAGCGCGCAGGGGCAGAGAGAGAGTGAGCGCGCAGGGGCAGAGAGAGAGTGAGCGAGCTGGGGCAGAGAGAGAGTGAGCGCGCAGGGGCAGAGAGAGAGTGAGCGCGCAGGGGCAGAGAGAGAGTGAGCGCGCAGGGGCAGAGAGAGAGTGAGCGCGCAGGGGCAGAGAGAGAGTGAGCGCGCAGGGGCAGAGAGAGAGTGAGCGAGCTGGGGAAGAGAGAGAGTGAGCGCGCAGGGGCAGAGAGAGAGTGAGTGCGCAGGGGCAGAGAGAGAGTGAGCGAGCTGGGGCAGAGAGAGAGTGAGTGCGCAGGGGCAGAGAGAGAGTGAGCGCGCAGGGGCAGAGAGAGAGTGAGCGCGCAGGGGCAGAGAGAGAGTGAGTGCGCAGGGGCAGAGAGAGTGAGTGAGCTGGGGCAGAGAGAGAGGGAGCGTGCTGGGGAAGGGAGAGAGTGAGCGCGCAGGGGCAGAGAGAGAGTGAGCGAGCTGGGGCAGAGAGAGAGTGAGTGCGCAGGGGCAGAGAGAGTGAGTGAGCTGGGGCAGAGAGAGAGGGAGCGTGCTGGGGCAGGGAGAGAGTGAGCGCGCAGGGGCAGAGAGAGAGTGAGCGAGCTGGGGCAGAGAGAGAGTGAGTGCGCAGGGGCAGAGAGAGTGAGTGAGCTGGGGCAGAGAGAGAGGGAGCGTGCTGGGGCAGGGAGAGAGTGAGCGCGCAGGGGCAGAGAGAGAGTGAGCGAGCTGGGGCAGAGAGAGAGTGAGTGCGCAGGGGCAGAGAGAGTGAGTGAGCAGGGGCAGAGAGAGAGGGAGTGTGCTGGGGCAGGGAGAGAGTGAGCACGCAGGGGCAGAGAGGGAGTGAGCACACTGGGGCAGAGAGAGAGAGCGCGCTGGGGCAGAGAGAGAGAGTGAGCATGCTGGGGCTGAGAGGGAATGAGCATACAGGGGCAGAGAGAGAGTTAGCGCACAGGGGCAGAGAGCGAGAGAGATTGCCATGGGGCAAAGGGAGAGTGTGCACGCTGGGTCAAAGAGAGACTGAGGTCCCTGGGGCAGAGAGAGAGTGAGCGTGCTGGGGCAGAGAGAGAGTGAGCGCGCTGGGGCAGAGAGAGAGTTACTGCGCTGGGGCAGAGAGAGAGTGAGTGCTTTTGGGCAGAGAGAGAGGGAGCGTGCTGGGGCAGAGAGAGAGTGAGCGTGCTGGGGCAGCGAGAGAGTGAGCATGCTAGGGCAGATAGAGAGTGAGCGGATGGGGCAGAGAGAGAGTGTGTGCTGGGGAAGAGTGAGAGTGAGCGCACTGGGGCAGAGAGAGTGTGAGCGTGCTGGAGCAGAGAGAGAGTGAGCGGATGGGGCAGAGAGAGAGTCAGTGCGCTGGGGCAGAGAGAGAGTGAGTGCTTTTGGGCAGAGAGAGAGGGAGCGTGCTGGGGCAGAGAGAAAGTGAGCGCCCTGGGGCAGAGAGAGAGTGAGCGCGCTGGGGCAGAGAGACAGTGAGTGTGCTGGGGCAGAGAGAGAGTGAGTGTGCTGGGTCAGAGAGAAAGTGAGCGCGTTGGGGCAGAGAGAGAGTGAGCGCGCTGGGGCAGAGAGAGAGAGAGTGTGCTGGGGCAGAGAGAGAGTGAGCGCGCTGGGGCAGATATAGAGTGAGAGCGCTGGGGCAGAGAGAGAGTGAATGCGGTGGGGCAGAGAGAGAGTGAGCACATTGGGGCAGGGTGAGAGTGATCGCCCTGGGGCAGAATGAGAGAGAGCGTGCTGGGGTAGAGAGAGAGTGATCGCCCTGGGGCAGAGTGAGAGTGAGCGCGCTGGGGCAGAGAGAGAGTGAGGGCCATGGTACAGAGAGAGAGTGAGCGCACTGGGGCAGAGAGAGAGTGAGCAAATTGGGGCAGAGAGAGAGTGAGCACATTGGGGCAGAGAGAGAGTGAGCGTGCTGGGGCAGAGAGAGAGTGAGCGCGCAGGGGCAGAGAGAGAGTGAGCGCGCAGGGGCAGAGAGAGAGTGAGCGCGCAGGGGCAGAGAGAGAGTGAGCGAGCTGGGGCAGAGAGAGAGTGAGCGCGCAGGGGCAGAGAGAGAGTGAGCGCGCAGGGGCAGAGAGAGAGTGAGCACGCAGGGGCAGAGAGAGAGTGAGCGCGCAGGGGCAGAGAGAGAGTGAGCGCGCAGGGGCAGAGAGAGAGTGAGCGAGCTGGGGAAGAGAGAGAGTGAGCGCGCAGGGGCAGAGAGAGAGTGAGTGCGCAGGGGCAGAGAGAGAGTGAGCGAGCTGGGGCAGAGAGAGAGTGAGTGCGCAGGGGCAGAGAGAGAGTGAGCGCGCAGGGGCAGAGAGAGAGTGAGCGCGCAGGGGCAGAGAGAGAGTGAGTGCGCAGGGGCAGAGAGAGTGAGTGAGCTGGGGCAGAGAGAGAGTGAGCGTGCTGGGGCAGAGAGAGAGTGAGCGCGCTGGGGCAGAGAGAGAGTTACTGCGCTGGGGCAGAGAGAGAGTGAGTGCTTTTGGGCAGAGAGAGAGGGAGCGTGCTGGGGCAGAGAGAGAGTGAGCGTGCTGGGGCAGCGAGAGAGTGAGCATGCTAGGGCAGATAGAGAGTGAGCGGATGGGGCAGAGAGAGAGTGTGTGCTGGGGAAGAGTGAGAGTGAGCGCACTGGGGCAGAGAGAGTGTGAGCGTGCTGGAGCAGAGAGAGAGTGAGCGGATGGGGCAGAGAGAGAGTCAGTGCGCTGGGGCAGAGAGAGAGTGAGTGCTTTTGGGCAGAGAGAGAGGGAGCGTGCTGGGGCAGAGAGAAAGTGAGCGCCCTGGGGCAGAGAGAGAGTGAGCGCGCTGGGGCAGAGAGACAGTGAGTGTGCTGGGGCAGAGAGAGAGTGAGTGTGCTGGGTCAGAGAGAAAGTGAGCGCGTTGGGGCAGAGAGAGAGTGAGCGCGCTGGGGCAGAGAGAGAGAGAGTGTGCTGGGGCAGAGAGAGAGTGAGCGCGCTG
The DNA here is from genome assembly GCF_017639515.1 of Carcharodon carcharias. Classification (NCBI taxonomy): domain Eukaryota; kingdom Metazoa; phylum Chordata; class Chondrichthyes; order Lamniformes; family Lamnidae; genus Carcharodon; species Carcharodon carcharias. The sequence continues at coordinate 68,926,479 of NC_054479.1, forward strand.
GGGCAGATATAGAGTGAGAGCGCTGGGGCAGAGAGAGAGTGAATGCGGTGGGGCAGAGAGAGAGTGAGCACATTGGGGCAGGGTGAGAGTGATCGCCCTGGGGCAGAATGAGAGAGAGCGTGCTGGGGTAGAGAGAGAGTGATCGCCCTGGGGCAGAGTGAGAGTGAGCGCGCTGGGGCAGAGAGAGAGTGAGGGCCATGGTACAGAGAGAGAGTGAGCGCACTGGGGCAGAGAGAGAGTGAGCAAATTGGGGCAGAGAGAGAGTGAGCACATTGGGGCAGAGAGAGAGTGAGCGTGCTGGGGCAGAGAGAGAGTGAGCGCGCAGGGGCAGAGAGAGAGTGAGCGCGCAGGGGCAGAGAGAGAGTGAGCGCGCAGGGGCAGAGAGAGAGTGAGCGAGCTGGGGCAGAGAGAGAGTGAGCGCGCAGGGGCAGAGAGAGAGTGAGCGCGCAGGGGCAGAGAGAGAGTGAGCACGCAGGGGCAGAGAGAGAGTGAGCGCGCAGGGGCAGAGAGAGAGTGAGCGAGCTGGGGAAGAGAGAGAGTGAGCGCGCAGGGGCAGAGAGAGAGTGAGTGCGCAGGGGCAGAGAGAGAGTGAGCGAGCTGGGGCAGAGAGAGAGTGAGTGCGCAGGGGCAGAGAGAGAGTGAGCGCGCAGGGGCAGAGAGAGAGTGAGCGCGCAGGGGCAGAGAGAGAGTGAGTGCGCAGGGGCAGAGAGAGTGAGTGAGCTGGGGCAGAGAGAGAGGGAGCGTGCTGGGGCAGGGAGAGAGTGAGCGCGCAGGGGCAGAGAGAGTGAGTGAGCTGGGGCAGAGAGAGAGGGAGCGTGCTGGGGCAGGGAGAGAGTGAGCGCGCAGGGGCAGAGAGAGAGTGAGCGCGCAGGGGCAGAGAGAGAGTGAGCGCGCAGGGGCAGAGAGAGAGTGAGCGCGCAGGGGCAGAGAGAGAGTGAGCGCGCAGGGGCAGAGAGAGAGTGAGCGAGCTGGGGCAGAGAGAGAGTGAGCGCGCAGGGGCAGAGAGAGAGTGAGCGCGCAGGGGCAGAGAGAGAGTGAGCGCGCAGGGGCAGAGAGAGAGTGAGCGCGCAGGGGCAGAGAGAGAGTGAGCGCGCAGGGGCAGAGAGAGAGTGAGCGAGCTGGGGAAGAGAGAGAGTGAGCGCGCAGGGGCAGAGAGAGAGTGAGTGCGCAGGGGCAGAGAGAGAGTGAGCGAGCTGGGGCAGAGAGAGAGTGAGTGCGCAGGGGCAGAGAGAGAGTGAGCGCGCAGGGGCAGAGAGAGAGTGAGCGCGCAGGGGCAGAGAGAGAGTGAGTGCGCAGGGGCAGAGAGAGTGAGTGAGCTGGGGCAGAGAGAGAGGGAGCGTGCTGGGGAAGGGAGAGAGTGAGCGCGCAGGGGCAGAGAGAGAGTGAGCGAGCTGGGGCAGAGAGAGAGTGAGTGCGCAGGGGCAGAGAGAGTGAGTGAGCTGGGGCAGAGAGAGAGGGAGCGTGCTGGGGCAGGGAGAGAGTGAGCGCGCAGGGGCAGAGAGAGAGTGAGCGAGCTGGGGCAGAGAGAGAGTGAGTGCGCAGGGGCAGAGAGAGTGAGTGAGCTGGGGCAGAGAGAGAGGGAGCGTGCTGGGGCAGGGAGAGAGTGAGCGCGCAGGGGCAGAGAGAGAGTGAGCGAGCTGGGGCAGAGAGAGAGTGAGTGCGCAGGGGCAGAGAGAGTGAGTGAGCAGGGGCAGAGAGAGAGGGAGTGTGCTGGGGCAGGGAGAGAGTGAGCACGCAGGGGCAGAGAGGGAGTGAGCACACTGGGGCAGAGAGAGAGAGCGCGCTGGGGCAGAGAGAGAGAGTGAGCATGCTGGGGCTGAGAGGGAATGAGCATACAGGGGCAGAGAGAGAGTTAGCGCACAGGGGCAGAGAGCGAGAGAGATTGCCATGGGGCAAAGGGAGAGTGTGCACGCTGGGTCAAAGAGAGACTGAGGTCCCTGGGGCAGAGAGAGAGTGAGCGTGCTGGGGCAGAGAGAGAGTGAGCGCGCTGGGGCAGAGAGAGAGTTACTGCGCTGGGGCAGAGAGAGAGTGAGTGCTTTTGGGCAGAGAGAGAGGGAGCGTGCTGGGGCAGAGAGAGAGTGAGCGTGCTGGGGCAGCGAGAGAGTGAGCATGCTAGGGCAGATAGAGAGTGAGCGGATGGGGCAGAGAGAGAGTGTGTGCTGGGGAAGAGTGAGAGTGAGCGCACTGGGGCAGAGAGAGTGTGAGCGTGCTGGAGCAGAGAGAGAGTGAGCGGATGGGGCAGAGAGAGAGTCAGTGCGCTGGGGCAGAGAGAGAGTGAGTGCTTTTGGGCAGAGAGAGAGGGAGCGTGCTGGGGCAGAGAGAAAGTGAGCGCCCTGGGGCAGAGAGAGAGTGAGCGCGCTGGGGCAGAGAGACAGTGAGTGTGCTGGGGCAGAGAGAGAGTGAGTGTGCTGGGTCAGAGAGAAAGTGAGCGCGTTGGGGCAGAGAGAGAGTGAGCGCGCTGGGGCAGAGAGAGAGAGAGTGTGCTGGGGCAGAGAGAGAGTGAGCGCGCTGGGGCAGATATAGAGTGAGAGCGCTGGGGCAGAGAGAGAGTGAATGCGGTGGGGCAGAGAGAGAGTGAGCACATTGGGGCAGGGTGAGAGTGATCGCCCTGGGGCAGAATGAGAGAGAGCGTGCTGGGGTAGAGAGAGAGTGATCGCCCTGGGGCAGAGTGAGAGTGAGCGCGCTGGGGCAGAGAGAGAGTGAGGGCCATGGTACAGAGAGAGAGTGAGCGCACTGGGGCAGAGAGAGAGTGAGCAAATTGGGGCAGAGAGAGAGTGAGCACATTGGGGCAGAGAGAGAGTGAGCATGCTGGGGCAGAGAGAGAGTGAGTGTGCTGGGGCAGAGAGAGAGTGAGCGCGCTGGGGGAGAGAGAGTGGGAGCGCGCTGGTGCAGAGAGAGTGGGAGCGCGCTGACGCAGAGAGAGAGTGAGCGCGCAGGGGCAGAGAGAGAGTGAGCGCGTTGGGGCACAGAGAGAGTGAGCACGCTGGGGCACAGAGAGAGTGAGCGCGCTGGGGCAGAGAGAGAGTGAGCGTGCTGGGGCAGAGAGAGAGTGAGCATGCTGGGGCCGAGAGAGTGTGCTTGTGCTGAGGCAGAGAGACTGTAAGGGTGCTGGGGCATAGAGAGAGTGATCGCACTGTGGCAGAGAGAGAGTGAGCACGCTGGGGCAGAGAGAAATGGAGCGCGCGGGGGCCGAGAGAGTGTTTGTGCGCTGAGGCAAAGAGATTGTAAGGGTGCTGGGGCAGAGAGAGAGTGGGCACGCTGGGGCAGAGAGAGTGGGAGCACGCAGGGGCAGAGAGAGAGGGAGGCCACTGGCACAGAGAGAGAATGAGCAACATTGGGCAGAGAGACATTCAGCGTGCTTGGGCAGAGAGACACTGAGAGCCATGTGGCAATGAGAGAGTTTGTGCGCTGGAGCAGAGAGAGAGTGAGCTGCTGGAGCAGAGAGAGAGTGAGCGTGCTGGGGAAGAGTGAGAGTGAGCGCACTGGGGCAGAGAGAGAGTGAGCGTGCTGAAGCAGGGAGAGAGTGAGAATGCTTGGGCAGAGAGAGAGTGAGCACGCTGGGGCAGAGAGAGATTGAGCACCATTGGGCAGAGAGACATTCAGTGTGCTGGGGCAGTGAGACACTGAGAGCCATGTGGCAATGAGAGCCATGTGGCAATGAGAGAGTTTGTGCGCTGTGGCAGAGAGAGAGTGAGTGTGCTGCGGCAGAGAGAGAGTGAGCGTGCTGGGGGAGGAAGAGAGTGAGCGTGCTGGAGCAGAGAGAGAGTGAGAATGCTTGGGCAGAGAGAGAGTGAGCACGCTGGGTCTGAGAGAGAGTGAGCATGCTGGGGCAGAGAGAGATTGAGGGCTCTGGGGCAGAGAGAGAATGAGCGCGCTGTGTCAGAGAAAAAGGGAGCGCGCTGGCGCAGAGAGAGAGTGAGAGCGCTGGCGCAGAGAGAGAATGATCGCGCTGGGGCAAAGAGAGTGAGAGCATGCAGGGGCAGAGAGAGAGGGAGCCCACTGGGGCAGAGAGTGAGCGTGCTGTGGCAGAGAGACAATGAGCACGCTGGGGCAGAGAGAGATTGAGCACCATTGGGCAGAGAGACATTCAGTGTGCTGGGGCAGTGAAACAGTGAGAGCCATGTGGCAATGAGAGAGTTTGTGCGCTGTGGCAGTGAGAGAGTGAGCGCGCTGCGGCAGAGAGAGAGTGAGCGTGCTGGGGCAGAGAGAGACTGAGCTGCTGGGACAGAGAGAGAGTGAGCTGCTGGAGCAGAGCGAGAGTGAGTGTGCTGGGGAAGAGTGGGAGTGAGCGCACTGGGGCAGAGAGAGTGTGAGCGTGCTGGAGCAGGGAGAGAGTGAGCGGATGGGGCAGAGAGCGATTGAACACACCGGGAAGAGAGAGAGTGAGCATACTGGGGCAGAGAGAGAGTCAGTGCGCTGGGGCAGAGAGAGAGTGAGTGCTTTTGGGCAGAGAGAGAGGGAGCGTGCTGGGGCAGAGAGAAAGTGAGCGCGCTGGGGCAGAGAGAGAGTGAGCGTGCTGGGGCAGAGAGAGAGAGAGTGTGCTGGGGCAGAGAGAGAGTGAGCGCGCTGGGGCAGATATAGAGTGAGAGCACTGGGGCAGAGAGAGAGTGAACGCGGTGGGGCAGAGAGAGAGTGAGCACATTGGGGCAGGGTGAGAGTGATCGCCCTGGGGCAGAATGAGAGAGAGCGCGCTGGGGTAGAGAGAGAGTGATCGCCCTGGGGCAGAGTGAGAGTGAGCGCGCTGGGGCAGAGAGAGAGTGAGGGCCATGGTGCAGAGAGAGAGTGAGCGCAATGGGGCAGAGAGAGAGTGAGCAAATTGGGGCAGAGAGAGAGTGAGCACATTGGGGCAGAGAGAGAGTGAGTGTGCTGGGGCAGAGAGAGAGTGAGCACGCTGGGGCAGGGAGAGAGGGAGCGCGCTGACGCAGAGAGAGAGTGAGCGCGCTGGGGGAGAGAGAGTGGGAGCGTGCTGGTGCAGAGAGAGTGGGAGCGCGCTGGCGCAGAGAGAGAGTGAGTGCGCAGGGGCAGAGAGAGAGTGAGCGCGTTGGGGCACAGAGAGAGTGAGCACGCTGGGGCACAGAGAGAGTGAGTGCGCTGGGGCAGAGAGAGAGTGAGCGTGCTGGGGCAGAGAGAGAGTGAGCATGCTGGGGCCGAGAGAGTGTGCTTGTGCTGAGGCAGAGAGACTGTAAGGGTGCTGGGGCATAGAGAGAGTGATCGCGCTGTGGCAGAGAGAGAGTGAGCACGCTGGGGCAGAGAGAAATGGAGCGCGCGGGGGCCGAGAGAGTGTTTGTGCGCTGAGGCAAAGAGATTGTAAGGGTGCTGTGGCAGAGAGAGAGTGGGCACGCTGGGGCAGAGAGAGTGGGAGGACGCAGGGGCAGAGAGAGAGGGAGGCCGCTGGCACAGAGAGAGAATGAGCAACATTGGGCAGAGAGACATTCAGCGTGCTGGGGCAGAGAGACACTGAGAGCCATGTGGCAATGAGAGAGTTTGTGCGCTGGAGCAGAGAGAGAGTGAGCGCGCTGGGGCAGAGAGAGAGTGAGTGTGCTGGGTCAGAGAGAAAGTGAGCGCGCTGGGGCAGAGAGAGAGTGAGCGCGCTGGGGCAGAGAGAGAGAGAGTGTGCTGGGGCAGAGAGAGAGTGAGCGCGCTGGGGCAGATATAGAGTGAGAGCGCTGGGGCAGAGAGAGAGTGAACGCGGTGGGGCAGAGAGAGAGTGAGCACATTGGGGCAGGGTGAGAGTGATCGCCCTGGGGCAGAATGAGAGAGAGCGCGCTGGGGTAGAGAGAGAGTGATCGCCCTGGGGCAGAGTGAGAGTGAGCGCGCTGGGGCAGAGAGAGAGTGATGGCCATGGTACAGAGAGAGAGTGAGCGCACTGGGGCAGAGAGAGAGTGAGCAAATTGGGGCAGAGAGAGAGTGAGCACATTGGGGCAGAGAGAGAGTGAGCGTGCTGGGGCAGAGAGAGAGTGAGTGTGCTGGGGCAGAGAGAGAGTGAGCACGCTGGGGCAGGGAGAGAGGGAGCGTGCTGACGCAGAGAGAGAGTGAGCGCGCTGGGGGAGAGAGAGTGGGAGCGTGCTGGTGCAGAGAGAGTGGGAGCGCACTGACGCAGAGAGAGAGTGAGCGCGCAGGGGCAGAGAGAGAGTGAGCGCGTTGGGGCACAGAGAGAGTGAGCACGCTGGGGCACAGAGAGAGTGAGTGTGCTGGGGCACAGAGAGAGTGAGCGCGCTGGGGCAGAGAGAGAGTGAGCGTGCTGGGGCAGAGAGAGAGTGAGCATGCTGGGGCCGAGAGAGTGTGCTTGTGCTGAGGCAGAGAGAAATGGAGCGCGCGGGGGCCGAGAGAGTGTTTGTGCGCTGAGGCAAAGAGATTGTAAGGGTGCTGTGGCAGAGAGAGAGTGGGCACGCTGGGGCAGAGAGAGTGGGAGCACGCAGGGGCAGAGAGAGAGGGAGGCCACTGGCACAGAGAGAGAATGAGCAACATTGGGCAGAGAGACATTCAGCGTGCTGGGGCAGAGAGACACTGAGAGCCATGTGGCAATGAGAGAGTTTGTGCGCTGGAGCAGAGAGAGAGTGAGCTGCTGGAGCAGAGAGAGAGTGAGCGTGCTGGGGAAGAGTGAGAGTGAGCGCACTGGGGCAGAGAGAGAGTGAGCGTGCTGGAGCAGGGAGAGAGTGAGAATGCTTGGGCAGAGAGAGAGTGAGCACGCTGGGGCAGAGAGAGATTGAGCACCATTGGGCAGAGAGACATTCAGTGTGCTGGGGCAGTGAGACACTGAGAGCCATGTGGCAATGAGAGAGTTTGTGCGCTGTGGCAGAGAGAGAGTGAGTGGGCTGCGGCAGAGAGAGAGTGAGCGTGCTGGGGGAGGGAGAGAGTGAGCGTGCTGGGGCAGAGAGAGATTGAGTGTGCTGGGGCAGAGAGAGAGTGAGCGCGCTGCGGCAGAGAGAGAGTGAGCGTGCTGGGGGAGGGAGAGAGTGAGCGTGCTGGAGCAGAGAGAGAGTGAGAATGCTTGGGCAGAGAGAGAGTGAGCACTCTGGGGCTGAGAGAGAGTGAGCGTGCTGGGCAGAGAGAGATTGAGGGCTCTGGGGCAGAGAGAGATTGAGCGTGCTGGGGCAGAGAGAGACTGTGGGCCCTGGGGTAGTGTGAGAGTGAGTGCGCTGGCGCAGAGTGAGAGTGATCGCGCTGGGGTAGAGAGACGTGAGTGATCTGGGCCAGAGACAGAGTGATCGCGCTGGGTCAGAGAGAGACTGTGGGCCCTGGGGCATAGAGAGAGTGAGCGTGCTGGGGCAGAGAGACTGAGCTGCTGGGACAGATAGAGTGTGAGCTTGCTGGAGCAGAGAGAGAGAGTGAGCGTGCTGGAGCAGAGAGAGAGTGAGCGGATGGGGCAGAGAGCGAGTGAACACACCGGGAAGAGAGAGAGTGAGCACACTGGGGCAGAGAGAGAGTCAGTGCGCTGGGGCAGAGAGAGAGTGAGTGCTTTTGGGCAGAGAGAGAGGGAGCGTGCTGGGGCAGAGAGAGAGAGTGTGCTGGGGCAGAGAGAAAGTGAGCGCGCTGGGGCACAGAGAGAGTGAGCGCGCTGGGGCAGAGAGAGAGTGAGCACACTGGGGCAGGGTGCGAGTGATCGTCCTGGGGTAGAATGAGAGAGAGCGCGCTGGGGTAGAGAGAGAGTGAGTGTGCTGGGGCAGAGAGAAAGTGAGCGCGCTGGGGCAGAGAGAGAGTGAGCGCGCTGGGGCAGAGAGAGAGTGAGCACACTGGGGCAGGGTGCGAGTGATCGTCCTGGGGCAGAATGAGAGAGAGCGCGCTGGGGTAGAGAGAGAGTTAGTGTGCTGGGGCAGAGAGAAAGTGAGCGCGCTGGGGCAGAGATAGAGTGAGAGCGCTGGGGCAGAGAGAGAGTGAACGCGGTGGGGCAGAGAGAGAATGGGCACACTGGGGCATGGTGAGAGTGATCGCCCTGGGGCAGAGAGAGATTGAGCACGGTGATTTAGAGAGAGAGTGAGTACGCTGGGGCAGAGTGAGAGTGAGCGCGCTGGGGTAGAGAGACGTGAGTGATCTGGGCCAGAGACAGAGTGATCGCGCTGGGGCAGAGAGAGACTGAGGGCCCTGGGGCAGAGGGAGAGTGAACGCGATGGAGTAGAGAGAGGCTGAGGGCCCTGGGGCAGAGTGAGAGTGAGAGTACTGGGGAAGCGAGAGTCTGAGGGCACTGGGGCAGAGAGAGAGGGAGCGTGCTTGGGAAGAGAGAGACTGAGGGCACTGGGGCAGAGAGACAGTGAGCGTGCTGGGGCAGAGAGAGAGTGAGCGCGCTGGGGCAGAGAGAGAGTGAGCGTGCTGGGGCAGAGAGAGAGTGAGCGCGCTGGGGCAGAGAGAGAGGGAGCGTGCTGGGGCAGAGAGAGAGTGAGCGTGCTGGGGCAGAGAGAAAGTGAGCTGCTGGGGCAGATAGAGAGTAAGCTGCTGGAGCAGAGCGAGAGTGAGTGTGCTGGGGAAGAGTGAGAGTGAGCGCACTGGGGCAGAGAGAGAGTGAGCAAATTGGGGCAGAGAGAGTGTGAGCTCATTGGGGCAGAGAGAGAGTGAGCATATTGGGGCAGAGAGAGAGTGAGTGTGCTGGGGTTGTGAGAGAGTGAGCACGCTGGGGCAGAGAGAGAGGGAGCGCGCTGACGCATAGAGAGAGTGAGAGCGCTGGGGGAGAGAGAGTGGGAGCGCGCTGGTGCAGAGAGAGAGGGAGCGCGCTGGCGCAGAGAGAGAGTGAGTGCGCAGGGGCAGAGAGAGAGTGAGCGCGTTGGGGCAGAGAGAGGGTGAGCGGGCTGGTGCCGAGAGAGAGTGAGCGGGCTGGGGCAGAGAGAGAGTGAGCGGGCTGGGGCAGAGAGAGAGTGATCGCGCTGGGGCAGAGAAAAGTGAGCGCGCTGGGGCAGAGAGAGAGTGAGCGCCCTGGGGCAGTCAGAGAGTGAGCACGCTGGGGCAGAGAGAGAGTGAGTGTGCTGGGGCAGAGAGAGAGTTAGCGTGCTGGGGCAGATATAGAGTGAGAGCGCTGGGGCAGAGAGAGAGTGAACACGGTGGGGCAGAGAGAGAGTGAGCACTTTGGGGCAGGGTGAGAGTGATCGCCCTGGGGCAGAATGAGAGAGAGCGCACTGGGGTAGAGAGAGAGTGAGTGCGCTGGGGCAGAGAGAGAGTGATGGCCATGGTGCAGAGAGAGAGTGAGTGCACTGGGGCAGAGAGAGAGTGAGCAAATTGGGGCAGAGAGAGAGTGAGCTCATTGGGGCAGAGAGAGAGTGAGCATATTGGGGCAGAGAGAGAGTGAGTGTGCTGGGGTTGTGAGAGAGTGAGCACGCTGGGGCAGAGAGAGTGGGAGCGCGCTGGTGCAGAGAGAGAGGGAGCGCGCTGGCGCAGAGAGAGAGTGAGTGCGCAGGGGCAGAGAGAGAGTGAGCGCGTTGGGGCAGAGAGAGGGTGAGCACATTGGGGCAGAGAGAGATTGAGTGCGCTGGGGCAGAGAGAGAGTGAGCGGGCTGGGGCAGAGAGAGAGTGAGCACGCTGGGGCACAGAGAGAGTGAGCGGGCTGGGGCACAGAGAGTGATCGCGCTGGGGCAGAGAGAGTGTGCGCGCTGGGGCAGAGAGAGAGTGAACGCAATGGGGCAGAGAGAGGCTGAGGACCCTGGGGCAGAGTGAGAGTGAGAGTACTGGGGAAGAGAGAGACTGAGGGCACTGGGGCAGAGAGAGAGGGAGCGTGCTTGGGAAGAGAGAGACTGAGGGCACTGGGGCAGAGAGACAGTGAGCGTGCTGGGGCAGAGAGAGAGTGAGCGGATGGGGCAGAGAGAGAGCCAGTGCGCTGGGGCAGAGAGAGAGTGAGCGCGCTGGGGCAGAGAGAGAGTGAGCGTGCTGGGGCAGAGAGAGAGTGAGCGTGCTGGGGCAGAGAGAAAGTGAGCTGCTGGGGCAGATGGAGAGTGAGCTGCTGGAGCAGAGCGAGAGTGAGTGTGCTGGGGAAGAGTGAGAGTGAGCGCACTGGGGCTGAGAGAGTGTGAGCGTGCTGGAGCAGAGAGAGAGTGAGCGGATGGGGCAGAAAGAGAGTCAGTGCGCTGGGGCAGAGAGAGAGTGAGTGCTTTTGGGCAGAGAGAGAGGGAGCGTGCTGGGACAGAGAGAGAGTGAGTGTGCTGGGGCAGAGAGAGAGTGAGCGCGCTGGGGCAGAGAGAGAGTGAGCGTGCTGGGGCAGAGAGAGAGTGAGTGTGCTGGGGCAGAGTGAGAGTGAGCGTGCTGGGGCAGATATAGAGGAGAGCGCTGGGGCACAGAGAGAGTGAACACGGTGGGGCAGAGAGAGAGTGAGCACATTGGGGCAGGGTGAGAGTGATCGCCCTGGGGCAGAATGAGAGAGAGCGCGCTGGGGTAGAGAGAGAGTGAGTGCGCTGGGGCATAGAGAGAGTGAGGGCCATGGTGCAGAGAGAGAGTGAACGCACTGGGGCAGAGAGAGAGTGAGCAAATTGGGGCAGAGAGAGAGTGAGCTCATTGGGGCAGAGAGAGAGTGAGCATATTGGGGCAGAGAGAGAGTGAGTGTGCTGGGGTTGTGAGAGAGTGAGCACGCTGGGGCAGAGAAAGAGGGAGCGCGCTGACGCAGAGAGAGAGTGAGCGCGCTGGGGGAGAGAGAGTGGGAGCGCGCTGGTGCAGAGAGAGAGGGAGCGCGCTGGCGCAGAGAGAGAGAGTGAGTGCGCAGGGGCAGAGAGAGAGTGAGCGCGTTGGGGCAGAGAGAGGGTGAGCACATTGGGGCAGAGAGAGAGTGAGCGCGCTGGGGCAGAGAGAGAGTGAGCGCGCTGGGGCAGAGAGAGAGTGAGCGGGCTGGGGCAGAGAGAGAGTGAGCACGCTGGGGCACAGAGAGAGTGAGCGGGCTGGGGCAGAGAGAGAGTGAGCACGCTGGGGCAGAGAGAGAGTGAGCATGCTGGGGCAGAGAGAGAGTGAGCGCGCTGACGCAGAGAGTGCGCGTGCTGGGGCACAGAGACAGTGAGAGCGCTGGGGCACAGAGAGAGTGAGTGTGCTGGGGCAGAGAGAGAGTGAGCACGCTGGGGCAGAGAGAGAGTGAGCGCGCTGGGGCAGAGAGAGAGTGAGCGTGCTGGGGCACAGAGACAGTGAGAGCGCAGGGGCACAGAGACAGTGAGAGCGCTGGGGCACAGAGAGAGTGATCACGCTGGGGCACAGAGAGAGTGAGCGCGCTGGGGCAGAGAGAGAGTGAGCGTGCTGGGGCAGAGAGAGAGTGAGCATGCTGGGGCCGAGAGAGTGTGCTTGTGCTGAGGCAGAGAGACTGTAAGGGTGTTGGGGCATAGAGAGAGTGATCGCGATGAGGCAGAGAGAGAGTGAGCACGCTGGGGCAGAGAGAAATGGAGCGCGCGGGGGCCGAGAGAGTGTTTGTGCGCTGAGGCAAAGAGATTGTAAGGGTGCTGTGGCAGAGAGAGAGTGGGCACGCTGGGGCAGAGAGAGTGGGAGCACGCAGGGGCAGAGAGAGAGGGAGGCCACTGGCACAGAGAGAGAATGAGCAACATTGGGCAGAGAGACATTCAGCGTGCTGGGGCAGAGAGACACTGAGAGCCATGTGGCAATGAGAGAGTTTGTGCGCTGGAGCAGAGAGAGAGTGAGCTGCTGGAGCAGAGAGAGAGTGAGCGTGCTGGGGAAGAGTGAGAGTGAGCGCACTGGGGCAGAGAGAGAGTGAGCGTGCTGGAGCAGAGAGAGAGTGAGAATGCTTGGGCAGAGAGAGAGTGAGCACGCTGGGGCAGAGAGAGAGTGAGCGTGCTGGGGCAGAGAGAGATTGAGGGCTCTGGGGCAGAGAGAGAGTGAGCGCGCTGGAGCAGAGAGAGAGTGAGAATGCTTGGGCAGAGAGAGAGCACGCTGGGGCAGAGAGAGATTGAGCATCATTGGGCAGAGAGACATTCAGTGTGCTGGGGCAGTGAGGCACTGAGAGCCATGTGGCAATGAGAGAGTTTGTGCGCTGTGGCAGAGAGCGAGTGAGCGCGCTGCGGCAGAGAGAGAGTGAGCGTGCTGGGGGAGGGAGAGAGTGAGCGTGCTGGAGCAGAGAGAGAGTGACAATGCTTGGGCAGAGAGAGAGTGAGCACGCTGGGGCAGAGACTGAGTGATCGCGCTGGGGCAGAGAGAGAGTGTGCGCGCTGGGGCAGAGAGAGAGTGAATGCGCTGGGGCAGAGAGAGAGTGAGCACACTGGGGCAGGGTGAGAGTGATCGCCCTGGGGCAGAATGAGAGAGAGCGCGCTGGGGTAGAGAGAGAGTGAGTGCGCTGGGGCAGAGAGAGAGTGAGGGCCATGGTGCAGAGAGAGAGTGAGCGCACTGGGGCAGAGAGAGAATGAGCAAATTGGGGCAGAGAGAGAGTGAGCTCATTGGGGCAGAGAGAGAGTGAGCTCATTGGGGCAGAGAGAGATTGAGGGCTCTGGGGCAGAGAGAGAGTGAGCGCGCTGGAGCAGAGAGAGAGTGAGAATGCTTGGGCAGAGAGAGAGCACGCTGGGGCAGAGAGAGATTGAGCATCATTGGGCAGAGAGACATTCAGTGTGCTGGGGCAGTGAGGCACTGAGAGCCATGTGGCAATGAGAGAGTTTGTGCGCTGTGGCAGAGAGAGAGTGAGCGCGCTGCGGCAGAGAGAGTGGGAGCGCGCTGGTGCAGAGAGAGAGGGAGCGCGCTGGCGCAGAGAGAGAGTGAGTGCGCAGGGGCAGAGAGAGAGTGAGCGCGTTGGGGCACAGAGAGAGTGAGCACGCTGGGGCACAGAGAGAGTGAGTGCGCTGGGGCACAGAGAGAGTGAGCACGCTGGGGCAGAGACAGAGTGATCGCGCTGGGGCACAGAGAGACTGAGGGCCCTGGGGCAGTGAGAGAGTGTGAGCGCTGGGGCAGAGAGAGAGTGAACGCGGTGGGGCAGAGAGAGAATGAGCACACTGGGACAGGGTGAGAGTGATCGCCCTGGTTCAGAGAGAGAGTGAGCACGGTGATGTAGAGAGAGAGTGAGTGCGCTGGGGCAGAGAGAGAGTGAGCGCCCTGGGGCAGAGAGAGAGTGAGCACGCTGGGGCAGAGAGAGAGTGAGTGTGCTGGGGCAGAGAGAGAGTTAGCGTGCTGGGGCAGATATAGAGTGAGAGCGCTGGGGCAGAGAGAGAGTGAACACGGTGGGGCAGAGAGAGAGTGAGCACTTTGGGGCAGGGTGAGAGTGATCGCCCTGGGGCAGAATGAGAGAGAGCGCACTGGGGTAGAGAGAGAGTGAGTGCGCTGGGGCAGAGAGAGAGTGATGGCCATGGTGCAGAGAGAGAGTGAGTGCACTGGGGCAGAGAGAGAGTGAGCAAATTGGGGCAGAGAGAGAGTGAGCTCATTGGGGCAGAGAGAGAGTGAGCATATTGGGGCAGAGAGAGAGTGAGTGTGCTGGGGTTGTGAGAGAGTGAGCACGCTGGGGCAGAGAGAGAGGGAGCGCGCTGACGCAGAGAGAGAGTGAGCGCGCTGGGGGAGAGAGAGTGGGAGCGCGTTGGTGCAGAGAGAGAGGGAGCGCGCTGGCGCAGAGAAAGAGTGAGTGCGCAGGGGCAGAGAGAGAGTGAGCGCGTTGGGGCAGAGAGAGGGTGAGCACATTGGGGCAGAGAGAGATTGAGTGCGCTGGGGCAGAGAGAGAGTGAGCGGGCTGGGGCAGAGAGAGAGTGAGCACGCTGGGGCACAGAGAGAGTGAGCGGGCTGGGGCACAGAGAGTGATCGCGCTGGGGCAGAGAGAGTGTGCGCGCTGGGGCAGAGTGAGAGTGAACGCGATGGGGCAGAGAGAGAATGAGCACACTGGGACAGGGTGAGAGTGATCGCCCTGGGGCAGAGAGAGAGTGAGCACGGTGATGTAGAGAGAGAGTGAGTGCGCTGGGGCAGAGAGAGAGTGAGCGCCCTGGGGCAGAGAGAGAGTGAGCACGCTGGGGCAGAGAGAGAGTGAGTGTGCTGGGGCAGAGAGAGAGTTAGCGTGCTGGGGCAGATATAGAGTGAGAGCGCTGGGGCAGAGAGAGAGTGAACACGGTGGGGCAGAGAGAGAGTGAGCACTTTGGGGCAGGGTGAGAGTGATCGCCCTGGGGCAGAATGAGAGAGAGCGCACTGGGGTAGAGAGAGAGTGAGTGCGCTGGGGCAGAGAGAGAGTGAGGGCCATGGTGCAGAGAGAGAGTGAGTGCACTGGGGCAGAGAGAGAGTGAGCAAATTGGGGCAGAGAGAGAGTGAGCTCATTGGGGCAGAGAGAGAGTGAGCATATTGGGGCAGAGAGAGAGTGAGTGTGCTGGGGTTGTGAGAGAGTGAGCACGCTGGGGCAGAGAGAGAGGGAGCGCGCTGACGCAGAGAGAGAGTGAGCGCGCTGGGGGAGAGAGAGTGGGAGCGCGCTGGTGCAGAGAGAGAGAGAGCGCGCTGGCGCAGAGAGAGAGTGAGTGCGCAGGGGCAGAGAGAGAGTGAGCGCGTTGGGGCAGAGAGAGGGTGAGCGGGCTGGGGCACAGAGAGTGATCGCGCTGGGGCAGAGAGAGTGTGCGCGCTGGGGCAGAGAGAGAGTGAGCACGCTGGGGCACAGAGAGAGTGAGCGGGCTGGGGCACAGAGAGTGATCGCGCTGGGGCAGAGAGAGTGTGCGCGCTGGGGCAGAGAGAGAGTGAACGCGATGGGGCAGAGAGAGGCTGAGGGCCCTGGGGCAGAGTGAGAGTGAGAGTACTGGGGAAGAGAGAGACTGAGGGCACTGGGGCAGAGAGAGAGGGAGCGTGCTTGGGAAGAGAGAGACTGAGGGCACTGGGGCAGAGAGACAGTGAGCGTGCTGGGGCAGAGAGAGAGTGAGCGGATGGGGCAGAGAGAGAGCCAGTGCGCTGGGGCAGAGAGAGAGTGAGCACGCTGGGGCACAGAGAGAGTGAGCGGGCTGGGGCACAGAGAGTGATCGCGCTGGGGCAGAGAGAGTGTGCGCGCTGGGGCAGAGAGAGAGTGAACGCGATGGGGCAGAGAGAGGCTGAGGGCCCTGGGGCAGAGTGAGAGTGAGAGTACTGGGGAAGAGAGAGACTGAGGGCACAGGGGCAGAGAGAGAGGGAGCGTGCTTGGGAAGAGAGAGACTGAGGGCACTGGGGCAGAGAGACAGTGAGCGTGCTGGGGCAGAGAGAGAGTGAGCGGATGGGGCAGAGAGAGAGCCAGTGCGCTGGGGCAGAGAGAGAGTGAGCGCGCTGGGGCAGAGAGAGAGTGAGCGTGCTGGGGCAGAGAGAGAGTGAGCGTGCTGGGGCAGAGAGAAAGTGAGCTGCTGGGGCAGATAGAGAGTGAGCTGCTGGAGCAGAGCGAGAGTGAGTGTGCTGGGGAAGAGTGAGAGTGAGCGCACTGGGGCAGAGAGAGTGTGAGCGTGCTGGAGCAGAGAGAGAGTGAGCGGATGGGGCAGAAAGAGAGTCAGTGCGCTGGGGCAGAGAGAGAATGAGTGCTTTTGGGCAGAGAGAGAGGGAGCGTGCTGGGACAGAGAGAGAGTGAGTGTGCTGGGGCAGAGAGAGAGTGAGCGCGCTGGGGCAGAGAGAGAGTGAGCGTGCTGGGGCAGAGAGAGAGTGAGTGTGCTGGGGCAGAGTGAGAGTGAGCGTGCTGGGGCAGATATAGAGGAGAGCGCTGGGGCACAGAGAGAGTGAACACGGTGGGGCAGAGAGAGAGTGAGCACATTGGGGCAGAATGAGAGTGATCGCCCTGGGGCAGAATGAGAGAGAGCACGCTGGGGTAGAGAGAGAGTGAGTGCGCTGGGGCATAGAGAGAGTGAGGGCCATGGTGCAGAGAGAGAGTGAACGCACTGGGGCAGAGAGAGAATGAGCAAATTGGGGCAGAGAGAGAGTGAGCTCATTGGGGCAGAGAGAGAGTGAGCATATTGGGGCAGAGAGAGAGTGAGCACGCTGGGGGAGAGAGAGTGGGAGCGCGCTGGTGCAGAGAGAGAGGGAGCGCGCTGGCGCAGAGAGAGAGTGAGTGCGCAGGGGCAGAGAGAGAGTGAGCGCGTTGGGGCACAGAGAGAGTGAGCACGCTGGGGCACAGAGAGAGTGAGTGCGCTGGGGCACAGAGAGAGTGAGCACGCTGGGGCAGAGACAGAGTGATCGCGCTGGGGCACAGAGAGACTGAGGGCCCTGGGGCAGTGAGAGAGTGTGAGCGCTGGGGCAGAGAGAGAGTGAACGCGGTGGGGCAGAGAGAGAATGAACACACTGGGACAGGGTGAGAGTGATCGCTCTGGGGCAGAGAGAGAGTGAGCACGGTGATGTAGAGAGAGAGTGAGTGCGCTGGGGCAGAGAGAGAGTGAGCGCCCTGGGGCAGAGAGAGAGTGAGCACGCTGGGGCAGAGAGAGAGTGAGTGTGCTGGGGCAGAGAGAGAGTTAGCGTGCTGGGGCAGATATAGAGTGAGAGCGCTGGGGCAGAGAGAGAGTGAACACGGTGGGGCAGAGAGAGAGTGAGCACTTTGGGGCAGGGTGAGAGTGATCGCCCTGGGGCAGAATGAGAGAGAGCGCACTGGGGTAGAGAGAGAGTGAGTGCGCTGGGGCAGAGAGAGAGTGATGGCCATGGTGCAGAGAGAGAGTGAGTGCACTGGGGCAGAGAGAGAGTGAGCAAATTGGGGCAGAGAGAGAGTGAGCTCATTGGGGCAGAGAGAGAGTGAGCATATTGGGGCAGAGAGAGAGTGAGTGTGCTGGGGTTGTGAGAGAGTGAGCGCGCTGGGGGAGAGAGAGTGGGAGCGCGCTGGTGCAGAGAGAGAGGGAGCGCGCTGGCGCAGAGAGAGAGTGAGTGCGCAGGGGCAGAGAGAGAGTGAGCGCGTTGGGGCAGAGAGAGGGTGAGCACATTGGGGCAGAGAGAGATTGAGTGCGCTGGGGCAGAGAGAGAGCGAGCGGGCTGGGGCAGTGAGAGAGTGTGAGCGCAGGGGCAGAGAGAGAGTGAACGCGGTGGGGCAGAGAGAGAATGAGCACACTGGGACAGGGTGAGAGTGATCGCCCTGGTTCAGAGAGAGAGTGAGCACGGTGATGTAGAGAGAGAGTGAGTGCGCTGGGGCAGAGAGAGAGTGAGCGCCCTGGGGCAGAGAGAGAGTGAGCACGCTGGGGCAGAGAGAGAGTGAGTGTGCTGGGGCAGAGAGAGAGTTAGCGTGCTGGGGCAGATATAGAGTGAGAGCGCTGGGGCAGAGAGAGAGTGAACACGGTGGGGCAGAGAGAGAGTGAGCACTTTGGGGCAGGGTGAGAGTGATCGCCCTGGGGCAGAATGAGAGAGAGCGCACTGGGGTAGAGAGAGAGTGAGTGCGCTGGGGCAGAGAGAGAGTGATGGCCATGGTGCAGAGAGAGAGTGAGTGCACTGGGGCAGAGAGAGAGTGAGCAAATTGGGGCAGAGAGAGAGTGAGCTCATTGGGGCAGAGAGAGAGTGAGCATATTGGGGCAGAGAGAGAGTGAGTGTGCTGGGGTTGTGAGAGAGTGAGCACGCTGGGGCAGAGAGAGAGGGAGCGCGCTGACGCAGAGAGAGAGTGAGCGCGCTGGGGGAGAGAGAGTGGGAGCGCGTTGGTGCAGAGAGAGAGGGAGCGCGCTGGCGCAGAGAGAGAGTGAGTGCGCAGGGGCAGAGAGAGAGTGAGCGCGTTGGGGCAGAGAGAGGGTGAGCACATTGGGGCAGAGAGAGATTGAGTGCGCTGGGGCAGAGAGAGAGTGAGCGGGCTGGGGCAGAGAGAGAGTGAGCACGCTGGGGCACAGAGAGAGTGAGCGGGCTGGGGCACAGAGAGTGATCGCGCTGGGGCAGAGAGAGTGTGCGCGCTGGGGCAGAGAGAGAGTGAACGCGATGGGGCAGAGAGAGGCTGAGGGACCTGGGGCAGTGTGAGAGTGAGAGTACTGGGGAAGAGAGAGACTGAGGGCACTGGGGCAGAGAGAGAGGGAGCGTGCTTGGGAAGAGAGAGACTGAGGGCACTGGGGCAGAGAGAGAGTGAGCGCCCTGGGGCAGAGAGAGAGTGAGCGGATGGGGCAGAGAGAGAGCCAGTGCGCTGGGGCAGAGAGAGAGTGAGCGCGCTGGGGCAGAGAGAGAGTGAGCGTGCTGGGGCAGAGAGAGAGTGAGCGTGCTGGGGCAGAGAGAAAGTGAGCTGCTGGGGCAGATGGAGAGTGAGCTGCTGGAGCAGAGCGAGAGTGAGTGTGCTGGGGAAGAGTGAGAGTGAGCGCACTGGGGCAGAGGGAGTGTGAGCGTGCTGGAGCAGAGAGAGAGTGAGCGGATGGGGCAGAAAGAGAGTCAGTGCGCTGGGGCAGAGAGAGAGTGAGTGCTTTTGGGCAGAGAGAGAGGGAGCGTGCTGGGACAGAGAGAGAGTGAGTGTGCTGGGGCAGAGAGAGAGTGAGCGCGCTGGGGCAGAGAGAGAGTGAGCGTGCTGGGGCAGAGAGAGAGTGAGTGTGCTGGGGCAGAGTGAGAGTGAGCGTGCTGGGGCAGATATAGAGGAGAGCGCTGGGGCACAGAGAGAGTGAACACGGTGGGGCAGAGAGAGAGTGAGCACATTGGGGCAGGGTGAGAGTGATCGCCCTGGGGCAGAATGAGAGAGAGCGCGCTGGGGTAGAGAGAGAGTGAGTGCGCTGGGGCATAGAGAGAGTGAGGGCCATGGTGCAGAGAGAGAGTGAACGCACTGGGGCAGAGAGAGAGTGAGCAAATTGGGGCAGAGAGAGAGTGAGCTCATTGGGGCAGAGAGAGAGTGAGCATATTGGGGCAGAGAGAGAGTGAGTGTGCTGGGGTTGTGAGAGAGTGAGCACGCTGGGGCAGAGAAAGAGGGAGCGCGCTGACGCAGAGAGAGAGTGAGCGCGCTGGGGGAGAGAGAGTGGGAGCGCGCTGGTGCAGAGAGAGAGGGAGCGCGCTGGCGCAGAGAGAGAGAGTGAGTGCGCAGGGGCAGAGAGAGAGTGAGCGCGTTGGGGCAGAGAGAGTATGAGCACATTGGGGCAGAGAGAGAGTGAGTGCGCTGGGGCAGAGAGAGAGTGAGCACGCTGGGGCAGAGAGAGAGTGAGCGGGCTGGGGCAGAGAGAGAGTGAGCACGCTGGGGCACAGAGAGAGTGAGCGGGCTGGGGCAGAGAGAGAGTGAGCACGCTGGGGCAGAGAGAGAGTGAGCATGCTGGGGCAGAGAGAGAGTGAGCGCGCTGACGCAGAGAGTGAGCGTGCTGGGGCACAGAGACAGTGAGAGCGCTGGGGCACAGAGAGAGTGAGTGTGCTGGGGCAGAGAGAGAGTGAGCACGCTGGGGCAGAGAGAGAGTGAGCGCGCTGGGGCAGAGAGAGAGTGAGCGTGCTGGGGCACAGAGACAGTGAGAGCGCCGGGGCACAGAGACAGTGAGAGCGCTGGGGCACAGAGAGAGTGATCACGCTGGGGCACAGAGAGAGTGAGCGCGCTGGGGCAGAGAGAGAGTGAGCGTGCTGGGGCAGAGAGAGAGTGAGCATGCTGGGGCCGAGAGAGTGTGCTTGTGCTGAGGCAGAGAGACTGTAAGGGTGTTGGGGCATAGAGAGAGTGATCGCGCTGTGGCAGAGAGAGAGTGAGCACGCTGGGGCAGAGAGAAATGGAGCGCGCGGGGGCCGAGAGAGTGTTTGTGCGCTGAGGCAAAGAGATTGTAAGGGTGCTGGGCCAGAGAGAGAGTGGGCACGCTGGGGCAGAGAGAGTGGGAGCACGCAGGGGCAGAGAGAGAGGGAGGCCACTGGCACAGAGAGAGAATGAGCAACATTGGGCAGAGAGACATTCAGCGTGCTTGGGCAGAGAGACACTGAGAGCCATGTGGCAATGAGAGAGTTTGTGCGCTGGAGCAGAGAGAGAGTGAGCTGCTGGAGCAGAGAGAGAGTGAGCGTGCTGGGGAAGAGTGAGAGTGAGCGCACTGGGGCAGAGAGAGAGTGAGCGTGCTGGAGCAGGGAGAGAGTGAGAATGCTTGGGCAGAGAGAGAGTGAGCACGCTGGGGCAGAGAGAGAGTGAGCGTGCTGGGGCAGAGAGAGATTGAGGGCTCTGGGGCAGAGAGAGAGTGAGCGCGCTGGAGCAGAGAGAGAGTGAGAATGCTTGGGCAGAGAGAGAGCACGCTGGGGCAGAGAGAGATTGAGCATCATTGGGCAGAGAGACATTCAGTGTGCTGGGGCAGTGAGGCACTGAGAGCCATGTGGCAATGAGAGAGTTTGTGCGCTGTGGCAGAGAGAGAGTGAGCGCGCTGCGGCAGAGAGAGAGTGAGCGTGCTGGGGGAGGGAGAGAGTGAGCGTGCTGGAGCAGAGAGAGAGTGACAATGCTTGGGCAGAGAGAGAGTGAGCACGCTGGGGCAGAGACTGAGTGATCGCGCTGGGGCAGAGAGAGAGTGTGAGCGCTGGGGCAGAGAGAGAGTGAATGCGCTGGGGCAGAGAGAGAGTGAGCACACTGGGGCAGAGTGAGAGTGATCGCCCTGGGGCAGAATGAGAGAGAGCGCGCTGGGGTAGAGAGAGAGTGAGTGCGCTGGGGCAGAGAGAGAGTGAGGGCCATGGTGCAGAGAGAGAGTGAGCGCACTGGAGCAGAGAGAGAATGAGCATAATGGGGCAGAGAGAGAGTGAGTGTGCTGGGGCAGAGAGAGAGTGAGCGTGCTGGGGCAGAGAGAGAGTGAGCGCGCTGACACAGAGAGAGAGTGAGCGCGCTGGGGGAGAGAGAGTGGGAGCGCGCTGGTGCAGAGAGAGAGGGAGCGCGCTGGCGCAGAGAGAGAGTGAGTGCGCAGGGGCAGAGAGAGAGTGAGCGCGTTGGGGCACAGAGAGAGTGAGCACGCTGGGGCAGAGAGAGAGTGAGTGCGCTGGGGCACAGAGAGAGTGAGCACGCTGGGGCAGAGACAGAGTGATCGCGCTGGGGCAGAGAGAGACTGAGGGCCCTGGGGCAGTGAGAGAGTGTGATCGCTGGGGCAGAGAGAGAGTGAACGCGGTGGGGCAGAGAGAGAATGAGCACACTGGGGCAGGGTGAGAGTGATCGCCCTGGGGCAGAGAGAGAGTGAGCACGGTGATGTAGAGAGAGAGTGAGTGCGCTGGGGCAGAGTGAGAGTGAGCGCACTGGGGTAGAGAGACGTGAGTGATCTGGGCCAGAGACAGAGTGATCGCGCTGGCGCAGAGTGAGACTGAGGGCCCTGGGGCAGAGAGAGAGTTTGCGCGCTGGGGCAGAGAGAGAGTGTGCGCGCTGGGGCAGAGAAAGAGTGAACGCGATGGGGCAGAGAGAGGCTGAGGGCCCTGGGGCAGAGTGAGAGTGAGAGTGCTGGGGCAGAGAGAGAGTGAGCGCGCTGGGGCAGAGAGAGAATGAGTGCTTTTGGGCAGAGATAGAGGGAGCGTGCTGGGGCAGAGAGAGAGTGAGCGTGCTGGGGCCGAGAGAAAGTGAGCTGCTGGGGCAGATAGAGAGTGAGTGGATGGGGCAGAGAGAGAGCCAGTGAGCTGGGGCAGAGAGAGAGTGAGTGTGCTGGGGCAGAGAGAGAGTGAGCGTGCTGGAGCAGGGAGAGAGTGAGAATGCTTGGGCAGAGAGAAAGTGAGCGCACTGGGGCAGAGAGAGAGTGAGCGCGCTGGGGCAGAGAGAGAATGAGTGTGCTGGGGCAGAGAGAGAGTGAGCGCGCTGGGGCAGAGAGAGAGTGAGTGTGCTGGGGCAGAGAGAGAGCACGCTGGGGCAGAGAGAGATTGAGCACCATTGGGCAGAGAGACATTCAGTGTGCTGGGGCAGTGAGACACTGACAGCCATGTGGCAATGAGAGAGTTTGTGCGCTGTGGCAGAGAGAGAGTGAGCGCGCTGCGGCAGAGAGAGAGTGAGCGTGCTGGGGGAGGGAGAGAGTGAGCGTGCTGGAGCAGAGAGAGAGTGACAATGCTTGGGCAGAGAGAGAGTGAGCACGCTGGGGCAGAGACTGAGTGATCGCGCTGGGGCAGAGAGAGACTGAGGGCCCTGGGGCAGAGAGAGAGTGTGAGCGCTGGGGCAGAGAGAGAGTGAACGCGGTGGGGCAGAGAGAGAGTGAGCACTTTGGGGCAGGGTGAGAGTGATCGCCCTGGGGCAGAGAGAGAGTGAGCACGGTGATGTAGAGAAAGAGTGAGTGCACTGGGGCAGAGAGAGAGTGAGCGCGCTGGGGTAGAGAGACGTGAGTGATCTGGGCCAGAGACAGAGCAATCGCGCTGGGGCAGAGAGAGACTGAGGGCCCTGGGGCAGAGAGAGAGTGTGCGCGCTGGGGCAGAGAAAGAGTGAATGCGGTGGGGCAGAGAGAGAGTGAGCACACTGGGGCAGGGTGAGAGTGATCGCCCTGGGGCAGAAAGAGAGTGAGCACGGTGATGTAGAGAGAGAGTGAGTGCGCTGGGGCAGTGTGAGAGTGAGCGCGCTGGGGTAGAGAGACGTGAGTGATCTGGGCCAGAGACAGAGCAATCGCGCTGGGGCAGAGAGAGACTGAGGGCCCTGGGGCAGAGAGAGAGTGTGCGCGCTGGGGCAGAGAAAGAGTGAACGCGATGGGGCAGAGAGAGGCTGAAGGCCCTGGGGCAGAGTGAGAGTGAGAATGCTGGGGCAGAGAGAGAGTGAGCGCGCTGGGGCAGAGAGAGAATGAGTGCTTTTGGGCAGAGAGAGAGGGAGCGTGCTGGGGCAGAGAGAGAGTGAGCGTGCTGGGGCAGAGAGAAAGTGAGCTGCTGGGGCAGACAGAGAGTGAGCTGCTGGAGCAGAGAGAGAGTGAGCGGATGGGGCAGAGAGAGAGTCAGTGCGCTGGGGCAGAGAGAGAGTGAGTGCTTTTGGGCAGTGAGAGAGGGAGCGTGCTGGGGCAGAGAGAGAGTGAGTGTGCTGGGGCAGAGAGAGAGTGAGCGCGCTGGGGCAGAGAGAGAGTGAGTATGCTGGGTCAGAGAGAAAGTGAGCGCGCTGGGGCAGAGAGAGAGTGAGCACGCTGGGGCAGAAAGAGAGTGAGTGTGCTGGGGCAGAGAGAGAGTGAGCGTGCTTGGGCATATATAGAGTGAGAGCGATGGGGCAGATATAGAGTGAGAGCGCTGGGGCAGAGAGAGAGTGAGAGCGCTGGGGCAGATATAGAGTGAGAGCGCTGGGGCAGAGAGAGAGTGAACGCGGTGGGGCAGAGAGAGAGTGAGCACATTGGGGCAGGGTGAGAGTGATCGCCCTGGGGCAGAATGAGAGTGAGCGCGCTGGGGCAGAGAGAGAGAGTGAACGCAGAGGGGCAGAGAGAGAGTGAGCACACTGGGGCAGGGTGAGAGTGATCGTCCTGGGGCAGAATGAGAGAGAGCGCGCTGGGGTAGAGAGAGAGTGAGTGTGCTGGGGCAGAGAGAGAGTGAGCGCGCTGGGGCAGAGAGAGTGTGCGCGCTGGGGCAGAGAGAGAGTGGACGCGATGGGGCAGAGAGAGGCTGAGGGCCCTGGGGCAGAGTGAGAGTGAGAGTACTGGGGAAGAGAGAGACTGAGGGCACTGGGGCAGAGAGAGAGGGAGCGTGCTTGGGAAGAGATAGACTGAGGGCACTGGGGCAGAGAGACAGTGAGCGTGCTGGGGCAGAGAGAGAGTGAGCGGATGGGGCAGAGAGAGAGCCAGTGCGCTGGGGCAGAGAGAGAGTGAGTGCTTTTGGGCAGAGAGAGTGGGAGCGTGCTGGGGCAGAGAGAGAGTGAGTGTGCTGGGGCAGAGAGAGAGTGAGCGCGCTGGGGCAGAGAGAGAGTGAGTGTGCTGGGGCAGAGAGAGAGCACGCTGGGGCAGAGAGAGATTGATCACCATTGGGCAGAGAGACATTCAGTGTGCTGGGGCAGTGAGACACTGAGAGCCATGTGGCAATGAGAGAGTTTGTGCGCTGTGGCAGAGAGAGAGTGAGCGCGCTGCGGCAGAGAGAGAGTGAGCGTGCTGGGGGAGGGAGAGAGTGAGCGTGCTGGAGCAGAGAGAGAGTGACAATGCTTGGGCAGAGAGAGAGTGAGCAGGCTGGGGCAGAGACAGAGTGATCGCGCTGGGGAAGAGAGAGACTGAGGGCCCTGGGGCAGAGAGAGAGTGAGCACACTGGGGCAGGGTGAGAGTGATCGCCCTGGGGCAGAAAGAGAGTGAGCACGGTGATGTAGAGAGAGAGTGAGTGCGCTGGGGCAGAGTGAGAGTGAGCGCGCTGGGGCAGAGTGATAGTGAGCGCGCTGGGGTAGAGAGACGTGAGTGATCTGGGCCAGAGACAGAGTGATCGCGCTGGGGCAGAGAGAGAGTGAGTATGCTGGGTCAGAGAGAAAGTGAGCGCGCTGGCGCAGAGAGAGAGTGAGCGCGCTGGGGCAGAGAGTGAGTGAGTGTGCTGGGGCAGAGAGAGAGTGAGCGTGCTGGGGCAGATATAGAGTGAGAGCGCTGGGGCAGAGAGAGAGTGAACACGGTGGGGCAGAGAGAGAGTGAGCACATTGGGGCAGGGTGAGAGTGATCGCCCTGGGGCAGAATGAGAGTGAGCGCGCTGGGGCAGAGAGAGAGTGAACGCGGTGGGGCAGAGAGAGAGTGAGCACACTGGGGCAGGGTGAGAGTGATCGTCCTGGGGCAGAATGAGAGAGAGCGCGCTGGGGTAGAGAGAGAGTGAGCGTGCTGGAGCAGAGAGAGAGTGACAATGCTTGGGCAGAGAGAGAGTGAGCACGCTGGGGCAGAGACTGAGTGATCGCGCTGGGGCAGAGAGAGACTGAGGGCCCTGGGGCAGAGAGAGAGTGTGAGCGCTGGGGCAGAGAGAGAGTGAACGCGGTGGGGCAGAGAGAGAGTGAGCACACTGGGGCAGGGTGAGAGTGATCGCCCTGGGGCAGAGAGAGAGTGAGCACGGTGATGTAGAGAAAGAGTGAATGCACTGGGGCAGAGAGAGAGTGAGCACGCTGGAGTAGAGAGACGTGAGTGATCTGGGCCAGAGACAGAGCAATCGCGCTGGGGCAGAGAGAGACTGAGGGCCCTGGGGCAGAGAGAGAGTGTGCGCGCTGGGGCAGAGAAAGAGTGAACGCGGTGGGGCAGAGAGAGAGTGAGCACACTGGGGCAGGGTGAGAGTGATCGCCCTGGGGCAGAAAGAGAGTGAGCACGGTGATGTAGAGAGAGAGTGAGTGCGCTGGGGCAGAGTGAGAGTGAGCACGCTGGGGTAGAGAGACGTGAGTGATCTGGGCCAGAGACAGAGCAATCGCGCTGGGGCAGAGAGAGACTGAGGGCCCTGGGGCAGAGAGAGAGTGTGCGCGCTGGGGCAGAGAAAGAGTGAACGCGATGGGGCAGAGAGAGGCTGAGGGCCCTGGGGCAGAGTGAGAGTGAGAATGCTGGGGCAGGGTGAGAGTGATCGTCCTGGGGCAGAATGAGAGAGAGCGCGCTGGGGTAGAGAGAGAGTGAGTGTGCTGGGGCAGAGAGAGAGTGAGCGCGCTGGGGCAGAGAGAGTGTGCTGCTGCGGCAGAGAGAGAGTGGACGCGATGGGGCAGAGAGTGGCTGAGGGCCCTGGGGCAGAGTGAGAGTGAGAGTACTGTGGAAGAGAGAGACTGAGGGCACTGGGGCAGAGAGAGAGGGAGCGTGCTTGGGAAGAGAGAGACTGAGGGCACTGGGGCAGAGAGACAGTGAGCGTGCTGGGGCAGAGAGAGAGTGAGTGTGCTGGGGCAGAGAGAGAGTGAGCGCGCTGGGGCAGGGAGAGAGTGAGTGTGCTGGGGCAGAGAGAGAGCACGCTGGGGCAGAGAGAGATTGATCACCATTGGGCAGAGAGACATTCAGTGTGCTGGGGCAGTGAGACACTGAGAGCCATGTGGCAATGAGAGAGTTTGTGCGCTGTGGCAGAGAGAGAGTGAGCGCGCTGCGGCAGAGAGAGAGTGAGCGTGCTGGGGGAGGGAGAGAGTGAGCGTGCTGGAGCAGAGAGAGAGTGACAATGCTTGGGCAGAGAGAGAGTGAGCAGGCTGGGGCAGAGACAGAGTGATCGCGCTGGGGCAGAGAGAGACTGAGGGCCCTGGGGCAGAGAGAGAGTGAGCACACTGGGGCAGAGAGAGAGTGAGCAAATTTGGGCCGAGAGAGAGTGAGCTCATTGGGGCAGTGAGAGAGTGAGCACATTGGGGCAGAGAGAGAGTGAGCGCGCTGGGGCAGAGATAGAGTGAGCACGCTGGGGCAGAGAGAGAGTGAGCTCATTGGGGCAGAGAGAGAGTGAGCACATTGGGGCAGAGAGAGAGTGAGCGTGCTGGGGCAGAGAGAGAGTGAGTGTGCTGGGGCAGAGAGAGAGTGAGGGCCATGGTGCAGAGAGAGAGTGAGCGCACTGGGGCAGAGAGAGAGTGAGCAAATTGGGGCAGAGAGAGAGTGAGCTCATTGGGGCAGAGAGAAAGTGAGCTTATTGGGGCAGAGAGAGAGTGAGCGCACTGGGGCAGAGAGAGAGTGAGCAAATTGGGGCAGAGAGAGAGTGAGCAAATTGGGGCAGAGAGAGAGTGAGCGTGCTGGGGCAGAGAGTGAGTGTGCTGGGGCAGAGAGAGAGTGATCACGCTGGGGCAGGGAGAGAGGGAGCGCGCTGACACAGAGAGAGAGTGAGCGCGCTGGGGGAGAGAGAGTGGGAGCGCGCTGGTGCAGAGAGAGATTGAGCGCGCTGGGGCAGAGAGAGAGTGAGTGTGCTGGGGCAGAGAGAGAGTGAGCGCGTTGGGGCAGAGAGAGAGTGAGCGCGTTGGGGCACAGAGAGATTGAGCGCGCTGGGGCAGAGAGAGAGTGAGCACGCTGGGGCAGAGAGAAATGGAGCGCGCGGGGGCCGAGTGTGTGTGCGCTGAGGCAAAGAGATTGTAAGGGTGCTGGGGCAGAGAGAGAGTGGGCACGCTGGGGCAGAGAAAGTGGGAGCACGCAGGGGCAGAGAGAGAGGGAGGCCGCTGGCGCAGAGGGAGAATGAGCAACATTGGGCAGAGAGACATTCAGCGTGCTGGGGCAGAGAGACACTGACAGCCATGTGGCAATGAGAGAGTTTGTGCGCTGTGGCAGAGAAAGAGTGAGCGCGCTGCGGCAGAGAGAGAGTGAGCGTGCTGGGGGAGGGAGAGAGTGAGCGTGCTGGAGCAGAGAGAGAGTGACAATGCTTGGGCAGAGAGAGAGTGAGCACGCTGGGGCAGAGACAGAGTGATCGCGCTGGGGCAGAGAGAGACTGAGGGCCCTGGGGCAGAGAGAGAGTGTGAGCGCTGGGGCAGAGAGAGAGTGAACACGGTGGGACAGAGAAAGAGTGAGCACACTGGGGCAGGGTGAGAGTGATCGCCCTGGGGCAGAGAGAGAGTGAGCACGGTGATGTAGAGAGAGAGTGAGTGCGCTGGGGCAGAGAGAGAGTGAACGCGGTGGGGCAGAGAGAGAGTGAGCACACTGGGGCAGGGTGAGAGTGATCGCCCTGGGGCAGAAAGAGAGTGAGCACGGTGATATAGAGAGAGAGTGAGTGCGCTGGGGCAGAGTGAGAGTGAGCGTGCTAGGGCAGAGTGATAGTGAGCGCGCTGGGGTAGAGAGACGTGAGTGTTCTGGGCCAGAGACAGAGCGATCGCGCTGGGGCAGAGAGAGACTGAGGGCCCTGGGGCAGAGAGAGAGTGTGCGCGCTGGGGCAGAGAAAGAGTGAACGCGATGGGGCAGAGAGAGGCTGAGGGCCCTGGGGCAGAGTGAGAGTGAGAGTGCTGGGGCAGAGAGAGAGTGAGCGCGCTGGGGCAGAGAGAGAATGAGTGCTTTTGGGCAGATAAAGAGTGAGCTGCTGGAGCAGAGAGAGAGTGAGCGGATGGGGCAGAGAGAGAGTCAGTGCCCTGGGGCAGAGAGAGAGTGAGTGCTTTTGGACAGAGAGAGAGGGAGCGTGCTGGGGCAGAGAGAGAGTGAGTGTGCTGGGGCAGAGAGAAAGTGAGCGCGTTGGGGCAGAGAGAGAGTGAGTATGCTGGGTCAGAGAGAAAGTGAGCGCGCTGGGGCAGAGAGAGAGTGAGCGCACTGGGGCAGAGAGAGAGTGAGTGTGCTGGGGCAGAGAGAGAGTGAGCGTGCTGGGGCAGATATAGAGTGAGAGCGCTGGGGCAGAGAGAGAGTGAACACGGTGGGGCAGAGAGAGAGTGAGCACATTGGGTCAGGGTGAGAGTGATCGCCCTGAGGCAGAATGAGAAGAGAGCGCGCTGGGGTAGAGAGAGAGTGAGCGCGCTGGGGCAGAGAGAGAGTGAGCGTGCTGGGATAGAGAGAGAGTGAGTGCGCTGGGGCAGAAAGAGAGTGAGGGCCATGGTGCAGAGAGAGAGTGAGCGCACTGGGGCAGAGAGAGAGTGAGCAAATTGGGGCAGAGAGAGAGTGAGCTCATTGGGGCAGAGAGAGAGTGAGCACATTGGGGCAGAGATAGAGTGAGCACGCTGGGGCAGAGATAGAGTGAGCACGCTGGGGCAGAGAGAGAGTGAGCTCATTGGGGCAGAGAGAGAGTGAACACATTGGGGCAGAGAGAGAGTGAGCGTGCTGGGGCAGAGAGAGAGTGAGGGCCATGGTGCAGAGAGAGAGTGAGCGCACTGGGGCAGAGAGAGAGTGAGCAAATTGGGGCAGAGAGAGAGTGAGCTCATTGGGGCAGAGAGAAAGTGAGCTCATTGGGGCAGAGAGAGAGTGAGCGCACTGGGGCAGAGAGAGAGTGAGCAAATTGGGGCAGAGAGAGAGTGAGCACATTGGGGCAGAGAGAGAGTGAGCGTGCTGGGGCAGAGAGAGAGTGAGTGTGCTGGGGCAGAGAGAGAGTGAGCACGCTGGGGCAGGGAGAGAGGGAGCGCGCTGACGCAGAGAGAGAGTGAGCGCGCTGGGGGAGAGAGAGTGGGAGCGCGCTGGTGCAGAGAGAGAGTGAGCGCGCTGGGGCAGAGAGAGAGTGAGTGTGCTGGGGCAGAGAGAGAGTGAGCGCGTTGGGGCAGAGAGAGAGTGAGCGCGTTGGGGCACAGAGAGAGTGAGCGCGTTGGGGCAGAGAGAGAGTGAGCGTGCTGGAGCAGGGAGAGAGTGAGAATGCTTGGGCAGAGAGAGAGTGAGCACGCTGGGGCAGAGAGAGATTGAGCACCATTGGGCAGAGAGACATTCAGTGTGCTGGGGCAGTGAGACACTGAGAGCCATGTGGCAATGAGAGAGTTTGTGCGCTGTGGCAGAGAGAGAGTGAGCGGGCTGCGGCAGAGAGAGAGTGAGCGTGCTGGGGGAGGGAGAGAGTGAGCGTGCTGGGGCAGAGAGAGATTGAGTGTGCTGGGGCAGAGAGAGAGTGAGCGCGCTGGGGCAGAGAGAGAGTGAGCACGCTGGGGCAGAGAGAGAGTGAACGCGGTGGGGCAGAGAGAGAGTGAGCACACTGGGGCAGGGTGAGAGTGATCGTCCTGGGGCAGAATGAGAAGAGAGCGCGCTTGTGTAGAGAGAGAGTGAGCGCGCTGGGGCAGAGAGAGGCTGAGGGCCCTGGGGCAGAGTGAGTGTGAGCATGCTGGGGCAGAGAGAGACTGAGGGCACTGGGGCAGAGAGACATTGAGCGTGCTGGGTCAGAGAGAGAGTGAGCGCGCTGGGGCAGAGAGAGAGTTAGTGCGCTGGGGCAGAGAGAGAGTGAGTGCTTTTGGGCAGAGAGAGAGGGAGCGTGCTGGGGCAGAGAGAAAGTGCGCTGCTGGGGCAGAGAGAGAGTGAGCTGCTGGAGCAGAGCGAGAGTGAGTGTGCTGGGGAAGAGTGAGAGTGAGCGCACTGGAGCAGAGAGAGTGTGAGCGTGCTGGAGCAGAGAGAGAGTGAGCGTGCTGGAGCAGAGAGAGAGTGAGCGGATGGGGCAGAGAGTGAGTGAACACACTGGGAAGAGTGAGAGTGAGCACAGTGGGGCAGAGAGAGAGTCACTGCACTGGGGCAGAGAGAGAGTGAGTGCTTTTGGGCAGAGAGAGAGGGAGCGTGCTGGGGCAGAGAGAGAGTGAGTGTGCTGAGGCAGAGAGAGAGTGAGCGCGCTGGGGCAGAGAGAAAGTGAGCGCGCTGGGGCAGAGAGAGAGTGAGCGCACTGGGGCAGAGAGAGAGTGAGTGTGCTGGGGCAGAGAGAAAGTGAGCGCGCTGGGGCAGAGAGAGAGTGAGCGCCCTGGGGCAGAGAGAGAGTGAACGCGGTGGGGCAGAGAGAGAGTGAGCACACTGGGGCAGAGAGAGAGTGAGCGTGCTGGGGCAGAGAGAGAGTGAGCGCGCTGGGGCAGAGAGAGAGTGAGCACACTGGGGCAGAGAGAAAGTGAGCGCGCTGGGGCAGAGAGAGAGTGAGCGTGCTGGGGCAGACAGAGAGTGAACGCGGTGGGGCAGAGAGAGAGTGAGCACACCGGGGCAGGGTGAGAGTGATTGCCCTGGGGCAGAATGAGAGAGAGCGCGTTGGGGTAGAGAGAAAGTGAGTGCGCTGGGGCAGAGAGAGAGTGAGCACGCTGGGGCAGAGACAGAGTGATCGCGCTGGGGCAGAGAGAGAGTTAGTGCGCTGGGGCAGAGAGAGAGTGAGTGCTTTTGGGCAGAGTGTGAGCGTGCTGGGGCAGAGAGAAAGTGAGCTGCTGGGGCAGATAGAGAGTGAGCTGCTGGAGCAGAGCGAGAGTGAGTGTGCTGGGGAAGAGTGAGAGTGAGCGCACTGGGGCAGAGAGAGTGTGAGCGTGCTGGAGCAGAGAGAGAGTGAGCGGATGGGGCAGAGAGAGAGTCAGTGCGCTGGGGCAGAGAGAGAGTGAGTGCTTTTGGGCAGAGAGAGAGGGAGCGTGCTGGGGCACAGAGAGAGTGAGTGCGCTGGGGCACAGAGAGAGTGAGCACGCTGGGGCAGAGACAGAGTGATCGCGCTGGGGCAGAGAGAGACTGAGGGCCCTGGGGCAGAGAGAGAGTGTGAGCGCTGGGGCAGAGAGAGAGTGAACGCGGTGGGGCAGAGTGAGAGTGAGCACACTGGGACAGGGTGAGAGTGTGCGCGCTGGGGCAGAGAGAGAGTGTGCGCGCTGGGGCAGAGAAAGAGTGAACGCGATGGGGCAGAGAGAGGCTGAGGGCCCTGGGGCAGAGTGAGAGAGTGCTGGGGCAGAGAGAGAGTGAGCGTGCTGGGGCAGAGAGAGAGTGAGCGCGCTGGGGCAGAGAGAAAGTGAGCTGCTGGGGCAGATAGAGAGTGAGCGGATGGGGCAGAGAGAGAGCCAGTGCGCTGGGGCAGAGAGACAGTGAGTGCTTTTGGGCAGAGAGAGTGGGAGCGTGCTGGGGCAGAGAGAGAGTGAGTGTGCTGGGGCAGAGAGAGAGTGAGTGCGCTGGGGCAGAGAGAGAGTGAGTGTGCTGGGGCAGAGAGAGAGCACGCTGGGGCAGAGAGAGATTGAGCACCATTGGGCAGAGAGACATTCAGTGTGCTGGGGCAGTGAGACACTGAGAGCCATGTGGCAATGAGAGAGTTTGTGCGCTGTGGCAGAGAGAGAGTGAGCGCGCTGCGGCAGAGAGAGAGTGAGCGTGCTGGAGCAGAGAGAGAGTGACAATGCTTGGGTAGAGAGAGAGTGAGCACGCTGGGGCAGAGACAGAGTGATCGCGCTGGGGCAGAGAGAGACTAAGGGCCCTGGGGCAGAGAGAGAGTGTGAGCGCTGGGGCAGAGAGAGAGTGAACGCGGTGGGACAGAGAGAGAGTGAGCACACTGGGGCAGGGTGAGAGTGATCGCCCTGGGGCAGAGAGAGAGTGAGCACGGTGATGTAGAGAGAGAGTGAGTGCGCTGGGGCAGAGAGAGAGTGAGCACGGTGATGTAGAGAGAGAATGAGTGCGCTGGGGCAGAGAGAGAGTGAACGCGGTGGGGCAGAGAGAGAGTGAGCACACTGGGGCAGGGTGAGAGTGATCGCCCTGGGGCAGAAAGAGAGTGAGCACGGTGATGTAGAGAGAGAGTGAGTGCGCTGGGGCAGAGTGAGAGTGAGCGCACTGGGGCAGAGTGAGAGTGAGCGCGCTGGGGTAGAGAGACGTGAGTGATCTGGGCCAGAGACAGAACGATCGCGCTGGGGCAGAGAGAGACTGAGGGCCCTGGGGCAGAGAGAGAGTGTGCGCACTGGGGCAGAGAAAGAGTGAACGCGATGGGGCAGAGAGAGGCTGAGGGCCCTGGGGCAGAGTGAGAGTGAGAGTGCTGGGGCAGAGAGAGAGTGAGCGCGCTGGGGCAGAGAGAGAATGAGTGCTTTTGGGCAGAGAGAGAGGGAGCGTGCTGGGGCAGAGAGAGAGTGAGCATGCTGGGGCAGAGAGAAAGTGAGCTGCTGGGGCAGATAGAGAGTGAGCTGCTGGAGCAGAGAGAGAGTGAGCGAATGGGGCAGAGAGAGAGTCAGTGCGCTGGGGCAGAGAGAGAGTGAGTGCTTTTGGGCAGAGAGAGAGTGAGTATGCTGGGTCAGAGAGAAAGTGAGCGCGCTGGGGCAGAGAGAGAGTGAGCGCGCTGGGGCAGAGAGAGAGTGAGTGTGCTGGGGCAGAGAGAGAGTGAGCGTGCTGGGGCAGATATAGAGTGAGAGCGCTGGGGCAGAGAGAGAGTGAACACGGTGGGGCAGAGAGAGAGTGAGCACATTGGGGCAGGGTGAGAGTGATCGCCCTGAGGCAGAATGAGAAGAGAGCGCGCTTGGGTAGAGAGAGAGTGAGCGCGCTGGGGCAGAGAGAGCGTGAGCGTGCTGGGGTAGAGAGAGAGTGATTGCGCTGGGGCAGAGAGAGAGTGAGGGCCATGGTGCAGAGAGAGAGTGAGCTCATTGGGGCAGAGAGAGAGTGAGCTCATTGGGGCAGAGAGAGAGTGAGCAAATTGGGGCAGAGAGAGAGTGAGCGCGCTGGGGCAGAGATAGAGTGAGCACGCCGGGGCAGAGAGAGAGTGAGCTCATTGGGGCAGAGAGAGAGTGAGCACATTGGGGCAGAGAGAGAGTGAGCGTGCTGGGGCAGAGAGAGAGTGAGTGTGCTGGGGCACAGAGAGAGTGAGGGCCATGGTGCAGAGAGAGAGTGAGCGCACTGGGGCAGAGAGAAAGTGAGCGCGCTGGGGTAGAGAGAGAGTGAGTGCGCTGGGGTAGAGAGAGAGTGAGCGCGCTGGGGCAGGGACAGAGTGATCGCGCTGGGGCAGAGAGAGACTGAGGGCCCTGGGGCAGAGAGAGAGTTAGCGCGCTGGCGCTGAGAGAGTGTGTGCATGCTGGGGCAGAGAGACAGTGAACGCGGTGGGGCAGAGAGAGGCTGAGGGCCCTGGGGCAGAGAGAGATTGAGCGCGCTAGGGCAGAGAGTGAGTTAGTGCGCTGGGGCAGAGAGAGAGTGAGTGCTTTTGGGCAGAGAGAGAGTGAGCGTGCTGGGGCAGAGAGAAAGTGAGCTGCTGGGGCAGATAGAGAGTGAGCTGCTGGAGCAGAGCGAGAGTGAGTGTGCTGGGGAAGAGTGAGAGTGAGCGCACTGGGGCAGGGAGAGTGTGAGCGTGCTGGAGCAGAGAGAGAGTGAGCGTGCTGGAGCAGAGAGAGAGTGAGCGGATGGGGCAGAGAGCGAGTGAACACACCGGGAAGAGAGAGAGAGTGAGCACACTGGGGCAGAGAGAGAGTCAGTGCACTGGGGCAGAGAGAGAGTGAGTGCTTTTGGGCAGAGAGAGAGGGAGCGTGCTGGGGCAGAGAGAGATTGAGTGTGCTGGGGCAGAGAGAAAGTGAGCGTGCTGGGGCAGAGAGAGAGTGAGCGCGCTGGGGCAGAGAGAGAATGAGTGTGCTGGGGCAGAGAGAGAGTGAGCGGATGGGGCAGAGAGAGAGTCAGTGCGCTGGGGCAGAGAGAGAGTGAGTGCTTTTGGGCAGAGAGAGAGGGAGCGTGCTGGGGCACAGAGAGAGTGAGTGCGCTGGGGCACAGAGAGAGTGAGCACGCTGGGGCAGAGACAGAGTGATCGCGCTGGGGCAGAGAGAGACTGAGGGCCCTGGGGCAGAGAGAGAGTGTGAGCGCTGGGGCAGAGAGAGAGTGAACGCGGTGGGGCAGAGTGAGAGTGAGCACACTGGGACAGGGTGAGAGTGATCGCCCTGGGGCAGAGAGAGAGTGAGCACGGTGATGTAGAGAGAGAGTGAGTGCGCTGGGGCAGAGTGAGAGTGAGCGCGCTGGGGTAGAGAGACGTGAGTGATCTGGGCCAGAGACAGAGTGATCGCGCTGGGGCAGAGTGAGACTGAGGGCCCTGGGGCAGAGAGAGAGTGTGCGCGCTGTGGCAGAGAGAGAGTATGCGCGCTGGGGCAGAGAAAGAGTGAACGCGATGGGGCAGAGAGAGGCTGAGGGCCCTGGGGCAGAGTGAGAGTGAGAGTGCTGGGGCAGAGAGAGAGTGAGCGTGCTGGGGCAGAGAGAAAGTGAGCTGCTGGGGCAGATAGATAGTGAGCGGATGGGGCAGAGAGAGAGCCAGTGCGCTGGGGCAGAGAGAGAGTGAGTGCTTTTGGGCAGAGAGAGAGGGAGCGTGCTGGGGCAGAGAGAGAGTGAATGTGCTGGGGGAGAGAGAGAGTGAGCGCGTTGGGGCAGAGAGAGAGTGAGTGTGCTGGGGCAGAGAGAGAGCACACTGGGGCAGAGAGAGATTGAGCACCATTGGGCAGAGAGACATTCAGTGTGCTGGGGCAGTGAGACACTGACAGCCATGTGGCAATGAGAGAGTTTGTGCGCTGTGGCAGAGAGAGTGTGAGCGCGCTGCGGCAGAGAGAGAGTGAGCGTGCTGGGGGAGGGAGAGAGTGAGCGTGCTGGAGCAGAGAGAGAGTGACAATGCTTGGGCAGAGAGAGAGTGAGCAGGCTGGGGCAGAGACAGAGTGATCGCGCTGGGGCAGAGAGAGACTGAGGGCCCTGGGGCAGAGAGAGAGTGTGAGCGCTGGGGCAGAGAGAGAGTGAACGCGGTGGGACAGAGAGAGAGTGAGCGCGCTGGGGTAGAGAGACATGAGTGATCTGGGCCAGAGACAGAGCGATCGCGTTGGGGCAGAGAGAGACTGAGGGCCCTGGGGCAGAGAGAGAGTGTGCGCGCTGGGGCAGAGAAAGAGTGAACGCGATGGGGCAGAGAGAGGCTGAGGGCCCTGGGGCAGAGTGAGAGTGAGAGTGCTGGGGCAGAGAGAGAGTGAGCGCGCTGGGGCAGAGAGAGAATGAGTGCTTTTGGGCAGAGATAGAGGGAGCGTGCTGGGGCAGAGAGAGAGTGAGCGTGCTGGGGCAGAGAGAAAGTGAGCTGCTGGGGCAGATAGAGAGTGAGCTGCTGGAGCAGAGAGAGAGTGAGCGGATGGGGCAGAGAAAGAGTCAGTGCGCTGGGGCAGAGAGAGAGTGAGTGCTTTTGGGCAGAGAGAGAGGGAGCGTGCTGGGGCAGAGAGAGAGTGAGTGTGCTGGGGCAGAGAGAGACTGTGCGCGCTGGGGCAGAGAGAGAATGAGTATGCTGGGTCAGAGAGAAAGTGAGTGCGCTGGGGCAGAGTGAGAGTGAGCGCGCTGGGGCAGAGAGAGAGTGAGTGTGCTGGGGCAGAGAGAGAGTGAGCGTGCTGGGGCAGATATAGAGTGAGAGCGCTGGGGCAGAGAGAGAGTGAACACGGTGGGGCAGAGAGAGAGTGAGCACATTGGGGCAGGGTGTGAGTGATCGCCCTGAGGCAGAATGAGAAGAGAGCGCGCTGGGGTAGAGAGAGAGTGAGCGCGCTGGGGCAGAGAGAGAGTGAGCGTGCTGGGGTAGAGAGAGAGTGAGTGCGCTGGGGCAGAGAGAGAGTGAGGGCCATGGTGCAGAGAGAGAGTGAGCGCACTGGGGCAGAGAGAGAGTGAGCAAATTGGGGCAGAGAGAGAGTGAGCTCATTGGGGCAGAGAGAGAGTGAGCACATTGGGGCAGAGAGAGAGTGAGCGCGCTGGGGCAGAGATAGAGTGAGCACGCTGGGGCAGAGAGAGAGTGAGCTCATTGGGGCAGAGAGAGAGTGAGCACATTGGGGCAGAGAGAGAGTGAGTGTGCTGGGGCAGAGAGAGAGTGAGGGCCATGGTGCAGAGAGAGAGTGAGCGCACTGGGGCAGAGAGAGAGTGAGTATGCTGGGTCAGAGAGAAAGTGAGCGCGCTGGTGCAGAGAGAGAGTGAGCGCGCTGGGGCAGAGAGAGAGTGAGTGTGCTGGGGCAGAGAGAGAGTGAGGGTGCTGGGGCAGATATAGAGTGAGAGCGCTGGGGCAGAGAGAGAGTGAACACGGTGGGGCAGAGAGAGAGTGAGCACATTGGGGCAGGGTGTGAGTGATCGCCCTGAGGCAGAATGAGAAGAGAGCGCGCTGGGGTAGAGAGAGAGTGAGCGCGCTGGGGCAGAGAGAGAGTGAGGGCCATGGTGCAGAGAGAGAGTGAGCGCACTGGGGCAGAGAGAGAGTGAGCAAATTGGGGCAGAGAGAGAGTGAGCTCATTGGGGCAGAGAGAGAGTGAGCACATTGGGGCAGAGAGAGAGTGAGCGCGCTGGGGCAGAGATAGAGTGAGCACGCTGGGGCAGAGAGAGAGTGAGCTCATTGGGGCAGAGAGAGAGTGAGCACATTGGGGCAGAGAGAGAGTGAGCCTGCTGGGGCAGAGAGAGAGTGAGGGCCATGGTGCAGAGAGAGAGTGAGCAAATTGGGGCAGAGAGAGAGTGAGCTCATTGGGGCAGAGAGAGAGTGAGCTCATTGGTGCAGAGAGAGAGTGAGCACATTGGGGCAGAGAGAGAGTGAGCGTGCTGGGGCAGAGAGAGAGTGAGCACGCTGGGGCAGGGAGAGAGGGAGCGCGCTGACGCAGAGAGAGAGTGAGCGCGCTGGGGCAGAGAGAGTGGGAGCGCGCTGGTGCAGAGAGAGAGTGAGCGCGCTGGGGCAGAGAGAGAGTGAGTGTGCTGGGGCAGAGAGAGAGTGAGCGCGTTGGGGCAGAGAGAGAGTGAGCACACTGGGGCAGAGAGAGAGTCAGTGCGCTGGGGCAGAGAGAGAGTGAGTGCTTTTGGGCAGAGAGAGAGGGAGCGTGCTGGGGCAGAGAGAGAGTGAGCGCGCTGGGGCAGAGAGAGAGTGAGCACACTGGGGCAGAGAGAGAGTCAGTGCGCTGGGGCAGAGAGAGAGTGAGTGCTTTTGGTCATGAGAGAGGGAGCGTGCTGGGGCAGAGAGAGATTGAGTGTGCTGGGGCAGAGAGAAAGTGAGCGTGCTGGGGCAGAGAGAGAGTGAGCGCGCTGGGGCAGAGAGAGAATGAGTGTGCTGGGGCAGAGAGAGAGTGAGCGGATGGGGCAGAGAGAGAGTCAGTGCGCTGGGGCAGAGAGAGAGTGAGTGCTTTTGGGCAGAGAGAGAGGGAGCGTGCTGGGGCACAGAGAGAGTGAGTGCGCTGGGGCACAGAGAGAGTGAGCACGCTGGGGCAGAGACAGAGTGATCGCGCTGGGGCAGAGAGAGACTGAGGGCCCTGGGGCAGAGAGAGAGTGATCGCGCTGGGGCAGAGAGAGAGTGAACGCGGTGGGGCAGGGAGAGAGGGAGCGCGCTGACGCAGAGAGAGAGTGAGCGCGATGGGGGAGATAGAGTGGGAGCGCGCTGGTGCAGAGAGAGAGTGAGCGCGCTGGGGCAGAGAGAGTGGGAGCGCGCTGGTGCAGAGAGAGAGTGAGCGCGTGGGGCAGAGAGAGAGTGAGTGTGCTGGGGCAGAGAGAGAGTGAGCGCGTTGGGGCAGAGAGAGAGTGAGCACACTGGGGCAGAGAGAGAGTCAGTGCGCTGGGGCAGAGAGAGAGTGAGTGCTTTTGGGCAGAGAGAGAGGGAGCGTGCTGGGGCAGAGAGAGAGTGAGCGCGCTGGGGCAGAGAGAGAGTGTGCACACTGGGGCAGAGAGAGAGTCAGTGCGCTGGGGCAGAGAGAGAGTGAGTGCTTTTGGTCATGAGAGAAGGAGCATGCTGGGGCAGAGAGAGATTGAGTGTGCTGGGGCAGAGAGAAAGTGAGCGTGCTGGGGCAGAGAGAGAGTGAGCGCGCTGGGGCAGAGAGAGAATGAGTGTGCTGGGGCAGAGAGAGAGTGAGCGGATGGGGCAGAGAGAGAGTCAGTGCGCTGGGGCAGAGAGAGAGTGAGTGCTTTTGGGCAGAGAGAGAGGGAGCGTGCTGGGGCACAGAGAGAGTGAGTGAGCTGGGGCACAGAGAGAGTGAGCACGCTGGGGCAGAGACAGAGTGATCGCGCTGGGGCAGAGAGAGACTGAGGGCCCTGGGGCAGAGAGAGAGTGTGAGCGCTGGGGCAGAGAGAGAGTGAACGCGGTGGGGCAGAGTGAGAGTGAGCACACTGGGACAGGGTGAGAGTGATCGCCCTGGGGCAGAGAGAGAGTGAGCACGGTGATGTAGAGAGAGAGTGAGTGCGCTGGGGCAGAGTGAGAGTGAGCGCGCTGGGGTAGAGAGACGTGAGTGATCTGGGCCAGAGACAGAGTGATCGCGCTGGGGCAGAGTGAGACTGAGGGCCCTGGGGCAGAGAGAGAGTGTGCGCGCTGGGGCAGAGAGAGAGTGTGCGCTCTGGGGCAGAGAAAGAGTGAACGCGATGGGGCAGAGAGAGGCTGAGGGCCCTGGGGCAGAGTGAGAGTGAGAGTGCTGGGGCAGAGAGAGAGTGAGCGTGCTGGGGCAGAGAGAAAATGAGCTGCTGGGGCAGATAGATAGTGAGCGGATGGGGCAGAGAGAGAGCCAGTGCGCTGGGGCAGAGAGAGAGTGGGTGCTTTTGGGCAGAGAGAGAGGGAGCGTGCTGGGGCAGAGAGAGAGTGAATGTGCTGGGGCAGAGAGAGAGTGAGCGCGCTGGGGCAGAGAGAGAGTGAGTGTGCTGGGGCAGAGAGAGAGCACGCTGGGGCAGAGAGAGATTGAGCACCATTGGGCAGAGAGACATTCAGTGTGCTGGGGCAGTGAGACACTGAGAGCCATGTGGCAATGAGAGAGTTTGTGCGCTGTGGCAGAGAGAGAGTGAGCGGGCTGCGGCAGAGAGAGAGTGAGCGTGCTGGGGGAGGGAGAGAGTGAGCGTGCTGGGGCAGAGAGAGATTGAGCACCATTGGGCAGAGAGACATTCAGTGTGCTGGGGCAGTGAGACACTGACAGCCATGTGGCAATGAGAGAGTTTGTGCGCTGTGGCAGAGAGAGTGTGAGCGCGCTGCGGCAGAGAGAGAGTGAGCGTGCTGGGGGAGGGAGAGAGTGAGCGTGCTGGAGCAGAGAGAGAGTGACAATGCTTGGGCAGAGAGAGAGTGAGCAGGCTGGGGCAGAGACAGAGTGATCGCGCTGGGGCAGAGAGAGACTGAGGGCCTTGGGGCAGAGAGAGAGTGAACGCGGTGGGACAGAGAGAGAGTGAGCACACTGGGGCAGGGTGAGAGTGATCGCCCTGGGGCAGAGAGAGAGTGAGCACGGTGATGTAGAGAGAGAGTGAGTGCGCTGGGGCAGAGAGAGAGTGAGCACGGTGATGTAGAGAGAGAGTGAGTGCGCTGGGGCAGAGAGAGAGTGAACGCGGTGGGGCAGAGAGAGAGTGAGCACACTGGGGCAGGGTGAGAGTGATCGCCCTGGGGCAGAAAGAGAGTGAGAACGGTGATGTAGAGAGAGACTGAGTGCGCTGGGGCAGAGTGAGAGTGAGCGCGCTGGGGCAGAGTGAGAGTGAGCGCGCTGGGGTAGAGAGACGTGAGTGATCTGGGCCAGAGACAGAGCGATCGCGCTGGGGCAGATAGAGACTGAGGGCCCTGGGGCAGAGAGAGAGTGTGCGCGCTGGGGCAGAGAAAGAGTGAACGCGATGGGGCAGAGAAAGGCTGAGGGCCCTGGGGCAGAGTGAGAGTGAGAGTGCTGGGGCAGAGAGAGAGTGAGCGCGCTGGGGCAGAGAGAGAATGAGTGCTTTTGGGCAGAGAGAGAGGGAGCGTGCTGGGGCAGAGAGAGAGTGAGCGTGCTGGGGCAGAGAGAAAGTGAGCTGCTGGGGCAGATAGAGAGTGAGCTGCTGGAGCAGAGAGAGAGTGAGCGGATGGGGCAGAGAGAGAGTCAGTGCGCTGGGGCAGAGAGAGAGTGAGTGCTTTTGGGCAGAGAGAGAGGGAGCGTGCTGGGGCAGAGAGAGAGTGAGTGTGCTGGGGCAGAGAGAGAGTGAGCGCGCTGGGGCAGAGAGAGAGTGAGTATGCTGGGTTAGAGAGAAAGTGAGCGCGCTGGGGCAGAGAGAGAGTGAGCACGCTGGGGCAGAGAGAGAGTGAGTGTGCTGGGGCAGAGAGAGAGTGAGCGTGCTGGGGCAGATATAGAGTGAGAGCGCTGGG
This sequence comes from Carcharodon carcharias, assembly GCF_017639515.1. Classification (NCBI taxonomy): domain Eukaryota; kingdom Metazoa; phylum Chordata; class Chondrichthyes; order Lamniformes; family Lamnidae; genus Carcharodon; species Carcharodon carcharias. Next base: position 68,966,367 of record NC_054479.1, read on the forward strand.
GCAGAGAGAGAGTGAACACGGTGGGGCAGAGAGAGAGTGAGCACATTGGGGCAGGGTGAGAGTGATCGCCCTGAGGCAGAATGAGAAGAGTGCGTGCTGGGGTAGAGAGAGAGTGAGCGCGCTGGGGCAGAGAGAGAGTGAGCGTGCTGGGGTAGAGAGAGAGTGAGTGCGCTGGGGCAGAGAGAGAGTGAGGGCCATGGTGCAGAGAGAGAGTGAGCGCACTGGGGCAGAGAGAGAGTGAGCAATTTGGGGCAGAGAGAGAGTGAGCTCATTGGGGCAGAGAGAGAGTGAGCACATTGGGGCAGAGAGAGAGTGAGCGCGCTGGGGCAGAGATAGAGTGAGCACGCTGGGGCAGAGAGAGAGTGAGCTCATTGGGGCAGAGAGAGAGTGAGCACATTGGGGCAGAGAGAGAGTGAGCGTGCTGGGGCAGAGAGAGAGTGAGTGTGCTGGGGCAGAGAGAGAGTGAGGGCCATGGTGCAGAGAGAGAGTGAGCGCACTGGGGCAGAGAGAGAGTGAGCAAATTGGGGCAGAGAGAGAGTGAGCTCATTGGGGCAGAGAGAGAGTGAGCTCATTGGGGCAGAGAGAGAGTGAGCGCACTGGGGCAGAGAGACAGTGAGCACACCGGGGCAGGGTGAGTTTGATCGCCCTGGGGCAGAATGAGAGAGAGCGCGCTGGGGTAGAGAGAGAGTGAGTGCGCTGGGGCAGAGAGAGAGTGAGCACGCTGGGGCAGAGACAGAGTGATCGCGCTGGGGCAGAGAGAGACTGAGGGCCCTGGGGCAGAGAGAGAGTGAGCGCGCTGGCGCTGAGAGAGTGTGTGCATGCTGGGGCAGAGAGCCAGTGAACGCGGTGGGGCAGAGAGAGGCTGAGGGCCCTGGGGCAGAGAGAGAGTTAGTGCTTTTGGGCAGAGAGAGAGTGAGCGTGCTGGGGCAGAGAGAAAGTGAGCTGCTGGGGCAGATAGAGAGTGAGCTGCTGGAGCAGAGCGAGAGTGAGTGTGCTGGGGAAGAGTGAGAGTGAGCGCACTGGGGCAGAGAGAGTGTGAGCGTGCTGGAGCAGAGAGAGAGTGAGCGGGTGGGGCAGAGAGAGAGTCAGTGCGCTGGGGCAGAGAGAGAGTGAGTGCTTTTGGGCAGAGAGAGAGGGAGCGTGCTGGGGCAGAGAGAGAGTGAGTGTGGTGGGGCAGAGAGAGAGTGAGTGTGCTGGGTCAGAGAGAAAGTGAGCGCGCTGGGGCAGAGAGAGAGTGAGCGCGCTGGGGCAGAGAGAGAGTGAGCGTGCTGGGCCAGATATGGAGTGAGAGCGCTGGGGCAGAGAGAGAGAGAGCGCGTTGGGGCAGAGAGAGAGTGAGTGCGCTGGCGCAGAGAGAGAGTGAACGCGGTGGGGCAGAGAGAGAGTGAGCACATTGGGGCAGGGTGAGAGTGATCGCCCTGGGGCAGAGAGAGAGTGAGCTTGCTGGGGTAGAGAGAGAGTGAGTGCGCTGGGGCAGAGACAGAGTGATCGCGCTGGGGCAGAGAGAGACTGAGGGCCCTGGGGCAGAGAGAGAGTGTGAGCGCTGGGGCAGAGAGAGAGTGAGCACACTGGGGCATGGTGAGAGTGTTCGCCCTGGGGCAGAGAGAGAGTGAGCGCGGTGATGTAGAGAGAGAGTGAGTGCGCTGGGGCAGAGTGAGAGTGAGCGCGCTGGGGTAGAGAGACGTGAGTGATCTGGGCCGGAGACAGAGTGATCGCGCTGGGGCAGAGAGAGACTGAGGGCCCTGGGGCAGAGAGAAAGTGTGCGCGCTGGGGGAGAGAGAGAGTGTGCATGCTGGGGCAGAAAAAGAGTGAACGCGCTTTGGCAGAGAGAGAGTGATCGCGCTGGGGCAGAGAGAGACTGAGGGCCCTGGGGCAGAGAGACAGTGAGCGCGCTGGGGCAGAGAGAGAGTGAACGTGGTGGCGCAGAGAGAGAGTGAGCACACTGGGGCAGAGAGAGAGTGAGCGTGCTGGGGCAGAGAGAGAGTGAGCGCGCTGGGGCAGAGAGAGAGTGAGCACACTGGGGCAGAGAGAAAGTGAGCGCGCTGGGGCAGAGAGAGAGTGAGCGCGCTGGGGAAGAGAGAGAGTGAGCGTGCTGGGGCAGAGAGAGAGTGAACGCGTTGGGGCAGAGAGAGAGTGAGCACACCGGGGCAGGGTGAGAGTGATCGCCCTGGGGCAGAATGAGAGAGAGCGCGCTGGGGTAGAGAGAGAGTGAGTGCGCTGGGGCAGAGAGAGAGTGAGCACGCTGGGGCAGAGACAGAATGATCGCGCTGGGGCAGAGAGAGACTGAGGGCCCTGGGGCAGAGAGAGAGTGAGCGCGCTGGCGCTGAGAGAGAGTGTGAATGCTGGGGCAGAGAGACAGTGAACGCGGTGGGGCAGAGAGAGGCTGAGGGCCCTGGGGCAGAGAGAGAGTTAGCGCGCTGGGGCAGAGAGAGAGTTAGTGCGCTGGGGCAGAGAGAGAGTGAGTGCTTTTGGGCAGAGAGAGAGTGAGCGTGCTGGGGCAGAGAGAAAGTGAGCTGCTGGGGCAGATAGAGAGTGAGCTGCTGGAGCAGAGCGAGAGTGAGTGTGCTGGGGAAGAGTGAGAGTGAGCGCACTGGGGCAGAGAGAGTTTGAGCGTGCTGGAGCAGAGAGAGAGTGAGCGGATGGGGCAGAGAGAGAGTCAGTGCGCTGGGGCAGAGAGAGAGTGAATGCTTTTGGGCAGAAAGAGGGAGCGTGCTGGGGCAGAGAGAGAGTGAGTGTGGTGGGGCAGAGAGAGAGTGAGTGTGCTGGGTCAGAGAGAAAGTGAGCGCGCTGGGGCAGAGAGAGATTGAGCGCGCTGGGGCAGAGAGAGAGTGAGTGTGCTGGGTTAGAGAGAGAGAGTGAGCGCGCTGGGGCAGAGAGAGAGTGAGCGTGCTGGGCCAGATATGGAGTGAGAGCGCTGGGGCAGAGAGAGAGAGAGCGCGCTGGGGCAGAGAGAGAGTGAGTGCGCTGGGGCAGAGACAGAGTGATCGCGCTGGGGCAGAGAGAGACTGAGGGCCCTGGGGCAGAGAGAGAGTGTGAGCGCTGGGGCAGAGAGAGAGTGAGCACACTGGGGCATGGTGAGAGTGTTCGCCCTGGGGCAGAGAGAGAGTGAGCGCGGTGATGTAGAGAGAGAGTGAATGCCCTGGGGCAGAGTGAGAGTGAGCGCGCTGGGGTAGAGAGACGTGAGTGATCTGGGCCGGAGACAGAGTGATCGCGCTGGGGCAGAGAGAGACTGAGGGCCCTGGGGCAGAGAGAAAGTGTGCGCGCAGGGGCAGAGAGAGAGTGTGCATGCTGGGGCAGAAAAAGAGTGAACGCGCTGGGGCAGAGAGAGAGTGATCGCGCTGGGGCAGAGAGAGACTGAGGGCCCTGGGGCAGAGAGAAAGTGAGCGCGCTGGGGCAGAGAGAGATTGAGCGCGCTGGGGCAGAGAGAGAGTGAGTGTGCTGGGTTAGAGAGAGAGAGTGAGCGCGCTGGGGCAGAGAGAGAGTGAGCGTGCTGGGCCAGATATGGAGTGAGAGCGCTGGGGCAGAGAGAGAGAGAGCGCGCTGGGGCAGAGAGAGAGTGAGTGCGCTGGGGCAGAGACAGAGTGATCGCGCTGGGGCAGAGAGAGACTGAGGGCCCTGGGGCAGAGAGAGAGTGTGAGCGCTGGGGCAGAGAGAGAGTGAGCACACTGGGGCATGGTGAGAGTGTTCGCCCTGGGGCAGAGAGAGAGTGAGCGCGGTGATGTAGAGAGAGAGTGAATGCCCTGGGGCAGAGTGAGAGTGAGCGCGCTGGGGTAGAGAGACGTGAGTGATCTGGGCCGGAGACAGAGTGATCGCGCTGGGGCAGAGAGAGACTGAGGGCCCTGGGGCAGAGAGAAAGTGTGCGCGCAGGGGCAGAGAGAGAGTGTGCATGCTGGGGCAGAAAAAGAGTGAACGCGCTGGGGCAGAGAGAGAGTGATCGCGCTGGGGCAGAGAGAGACTGAGGGCCCTGGGGCAGAGAGACAGTGAGCGCGTTGGGGCAGAGAGAGAGTGAACGCGTTGGGGCAGAGAGAGAGTTAGTGTGCTGGGGCAGAGAGAGAGTGAGTGCTTTTGGGCAGAGAGAGAGGAAGCGTGCTGGGGCAGAGAGAGAGTGAGCGTGCTGGGGCAGAGAGAGAGTGAGTGTGCTGGGGCAGAGAGAAAGTGAGCGCGCTGGGGCAGAGAGAGAGTGAGCGCGCTGGGGCAGAGAGAGAGTGAGCGCGCTGGGGTAGAGAGAGAGTGAGTGCGCTGGTTTGAGACAAAGTGATCGCGCTGGGGCAGAGAGAGAGACTGAGGGCCCTGGGGCAGAGAGAGAGAGTGCGCGCTGGGGCAGAGAGAGACTGAGGGCACTGGGGCAGAGAGAGAGTGTGCGCGCTGGGGCAGAGAGAGAGTGTGCATGCTGGGGCAGAGAGAGAGTGAACACGGTCGGGCAGGGAGGGGCTGAGGGCCCTGGGGCAGAGTGAGATTGAGAGTGGTGGGGCAGAGAGAGACTGAGGGCCCTGGGGCAGAGAGAGCGTGAACGCGGTGGGGCAGAGAGAGACTGAGGTCTCTGGGGCAGAGAGACAGAGTGAGTGCGCAGGGGAAGAGACAGACTGAGGGCCCTGGGGCAGAGAGAGATTGAGCGCGTTGGCGCAGAGAGAGAGTTAGCGTGATGGGGCAGAGAGCGAGTGAGCGCACCGGGGCGGAGAGAGAGTGAGCACGCTGGGGCAGAGAGAGAGTGAGCGCGTTGGTGCAGAGAGAGAGTGAGCGCACTGTGGCAGAGAGACAATGAGCATGCTGGGGCAGAGAGAGATTGAGCACCATTGGGCAGAGAGATATTCAGTGTGCTGGGGCAGAGAGGCACTGAGAGTCATGTGGCAATGAGAGAGTTTGTGCGCTGTGGCAGAGAGAGAGTGAGCGTGCTGGGGTAGAGAGAGAGTGAGCGTGCTGGGGCAGAGAGAGAGTGAGCTGCTGGGGAAGAGTGAGAGTGAGCGCGGTGGGGCAGAGGCTGAGGGCCCTGGGGCAGAGAGAGAGTGAGAGTGCTGGGGCAGAGAGAGCGTGAACGCGGTGGGGCAGAGAGAGACTGAGGGCCCTGGGGCAGAGAGAGAGAGTGAGTGCGCAGGGGAAGAGAGAGATTGAGGGCCCTGGGGCAGAGAGAGATTGAACGCGCTGGTGCAGAGGGAGAGTTAGCGCGATGGGGCAGAGAGCGAGTGAGCGCACCGGGGCAGAGAGAGAGTGAGCACACTGGGTCAGAGAGAGATTGAGCACGTTGGGGCAGGGTGAGAGTGATCGCCCTGGGGCAGAATGAGAGAGAGCGCGCTGGGGTAGAGAGAGAGTGAGTGCGCTGGGGCAGAGAGAGACTGAGGGCCCTGGGGCAGAGAGAGAGTGAGAGCGCTGGGGCAGAGAGAGAGTGAACGCGGTGGGGCAGAGAGAGAGTGAGCACATTGGGGCAGGGTGAGAGTGATCGCCCTGGGGCAGAATGAGAGAGAGCGCACTGGGGTAGAGACAGAGTGATCGCCCTGGGGCAGAGAGAGACTGAGGGCCCTGGGGCAGAGAGAGAGTGTGAGCGCTGGGGCAGAGAGAGAGTGAACGCGGTGGGGTAGAGAGAGAGTGAACGCGGTGGGGGAGAGAGAGAGAGTGAGCACACTGGGGCATGGTGAGAGTGTTCGCCCTGGGGCAGAGAGAGAGTGAGCGCTGTGATGTAGAGAGAGAGTGAGTACGCTGGGGCCGAGTGAGAGTGAGCGTGCTGGGGTAGAGAGGCGTGAGTGATCTGGGCCGGAGACAGAGTGATCGCGCTGGGGCAGAGAGAGACTGAGGGCCCTGGGGCAGAGTGAGAGAGAGAGAGTGCTGGGGCAGAGAGAGACTGAGGGCCCTGGGGCAGAGAGACAGTGAGCGTGCTGGGGCAGAGAGAGAGTGAGCGCGCTGGGGCAGAGAGAGAGTCAGTGCGCTGGGGAAGAGAGAGTGTGAGTGCTTTTGGGCAGAGAGAGAGGAAGCGTGCTGGGGCAGAGAGAGAGTGAGCGTGCTGGGGCAGAGAGAAAGTGACAGCGCTGGGGCAGAGAGAGAGTGAGCGTGCTAGGGCTGAGAGAGAGTGAGCACACTGGGGCAGGGTGAGAGTGATCGCCCTGGGGCAGAGTGAGAGTGAGCGCGCTGGGGTAGAGAGAGAGTGAGTGCGCTGGGTCAGAGAGAGACTGAGGGCCCTGGGGCAGAGACAGAGTGTGCGCGCTGGGGCAGAGAGAGAGAGTGTGCATGCTGGGGCAGAGAGAGAGTGAACGCGGTGGAGCAGGGAGAGACTGAGGGCCCTGTGGCAGAGAGAGACTGAGGGCCCTGGGGCAGAGACAGAGTGTGCGTGCTGGGGCAGAGAGAGAGTGTGCATGCTGGGGCAGAGAGAGAGTGAACGCGGTGGGGCAGGGAGAGACTGAGGGCCCTGGGGCAGAGAGAGCGTGAACGCGGTGGGGCAGAGAGAGACTGAGGTCTGTGGGGCAGAGAGAGAGTGAACGCGGTGGGGCAGAGAGAGAGTGAGCACACTGGGGCATGGTGAGAGTGTTCACCCTGGGGCAGAGAGAGAGTGAGCGCGGTGATGTAGAGTGAGAGTGAGTACGCTGGGGCAGAGTGAGAGTGAGCGTGCTGGGGTAGAGAGGCGTGAGTGATCTGGGCCGGAGACAGAGTCATCGCGCTGGGGCAGAGAGAGACTGAGGGCCCTGGGGCAGAGAGAGAGTCTGTGCGCTGGGGCAGAGAGAGACTGAGGGCCCTGGGGCAGAGTGAGAGAGAGAGAGTGCTGGGGCAGAGAGAGACTGAGGGCCCTGGGGCAGAGAGACAGTGAGCGTGCTGGGGCAGAGAGAGAGTGAGCGCGCTGGGGCAGAGAGAGAGTCAGTGCGCTGGGGAAGAGAGAGAGTGAGTTCTTTTGGGCAGAGAGAGAGGAAGCGTGCTGGGGCAGAGAGAGAGTGAGCGTGCTGGGGCAGAGAGAAAGTGAGCGCGCTGGGGCAGAGAGAGAGTGAGCGTGCTGGGGCAGAGAGAGAGTGAGCACACTGGGGCAGGGTGAGAGTGATCGCCCTGGGGCAGAGTGAGAGTGAGTGCGCTGGGTCAGAGAGAGACTGAGGGCCCTGGGTCAGAGACAGAGTGTGCGCACTGGGGCAGAGAGAGAGTGTGCATGCTGGGGCAGAGAGAGAGTGAACGCGGTGGGGCAGGGAGAGACTGAGGGCCCTGGGGCAGAGAGAGACTGAGGGCCCTGGGGCAGAGACAGAGTTTGCGCGCTGGGGCAGAGAGAGAGTGTGCATGCTGGGGCAGAGAGAGAGTGAACGCGGTAGAGCAGGGAGAGACTGAGGGCCCTGGGGCAGAGAGAGCGTGAACGCGGTGGGGCAGAGAGAGACTGAGGTCTGTGGGGCAGAGAGAGAGTGAACGCGGTGGGGCAGGGAGAGGCTGAGGGCACTTGGGCACAGTGAGATTGAGAGTGGTGGGGCAGAGAGAGACTGAGGGCCCTGGGGCAGAGAGAGAGAGTGAGTGCGCAGGGGAAGAGACAGACTGAGGGCCCTGGGGCAGAGAGAGATTGAGCGCGTTGGCGCAGAGAGAGAGTTAGCGCGATGGGGCAGAGAGCGAGTGAGCGCACCGGGGCAGAGACAGAGTGAGCACTTTGGGGCAGAGAGAGAGTGAGCGCGGTGGGGCAGAGAGATAGTGAGTGCGCTGCGGCAGAGAGAGAGTGAGCGCGCTGGGGCAGAGAGAGAGTGAGCGCGCTGGCGCAGTGAGAGAGTGAGAGCGCTGGTGCAGAGAGTGATCGCGCTGGGGCAAAGAGAATGGGAGCATGCAGGGGCAGAGAGAGAGGGAGCCCGCTGGTGCAGAGAGAGAGTGAGCGCACTGTGGCAGAGAGACAATGAGCATGCTGGGGTAGAGAGAGATTGAGCACCATTGGGCAGAGAGACATTCAGTGTGCTGGGGCAGAGAGACACTGAGAGTCATGTGGCAATGAGAGAGTTTGTGCGCTGTGGCAGAGAGAGAGTGAGCGCTCTGCGGCAGAGAGAGAGTGAGCGTGCTGGGGCAGAGAGAGAGTGAGCTGCTGGGGCAAAGAGAGAGTGAGTGTGCTGGGGAAGAGTGAGAGTGAGCGCGGTGGGGCAGAGAGAGACTGAGGGCCCTGGGGCAGAGAGAGAGTGAGAGTGCTGGGGCAGAGAGAGCGTGAACGCGGTGGGGCAGAGAGAGACTGAGGGCCCTGGGGCAGAGAGAGATTGAGCGCGCTGACGCAGAGGGAGAGTTAGCGCGATGAGGCAGAGAGCGAGTGAGTGTGCTGGGCAGAGAGAGACTGAGCACGTTGGGGCAGAGAGAGAGTGAGCGCACCGGGGCAGAGAGCGAGTTAGCGCACCGGGGCAGAGAGAGAGTGAGCACGCTGGGTCAGAGAGAGAATGAGCGCACCGGTGCAGAGAGAGAGTGAGCACACTGGGTCAGAGAGAGAGTGAGCGCGCTGGGGCAGAGAGAGAGTGAGTGCGCTGGCGCAGTGAGAGAGTGAGAGCGCTGGCGCAGAGAGAGAGTGATCGCACTGGGGCAAAGAGAGTGGGATCATGCAGGGGCAGAGAGAGAGGGAGCCCGCTGGTGCAGAGAGAGAGTGAGCGCACTGTGGCAGAGAGACAATGAGCATGCTGGGGTAGGGAGAGATTGAGCACCATTGGGCAGAGAAACATTCAGTGTGCTGGGGCAGAGAGACAGTGAGCGTGCTGGGGCAGAGAGAGAGTGAGCGCGCTGGGGCAGAGAGAGAGTCAGTGCGCTGGGGAAGAGAGAGAGTGAGTTCTTTTGGGCAGAGAGAGAGGAAGCGTGCTGGGGCAGAGAGAGAGTGAGCGTGCTGGGGCAGAGAGAAAGTGAGCGCGCTGGGGCAGAGAGAGAGTGAGCGTGCTGGGGCAGAGAGAGAGTGAGCACACTGGGGCAGGGTGAGAGTGATCGCCCTGGGGCAGAGTGAGAGTGAGCGCGCTGGTGTAGAGAGAGAGTGAGTGCGCAGGGTCAGAGAGAGACTGAGGGCCCTGGGTCAGAGACAGAGTGTGCGCGCTGGGGCAGAGAGAGAGTGTGCATGCTGGGGCAGAGAGAGAGTGAACGCGGTGGGGCAGGGAGAGACTGAGGGCCCTGGGGCAGAGAGAGACTGAGGGCCCTGGGGCAGAGACAGAGTGTGCGCGCTGGGGCAGAGAGAGAGTGAACGCGGTGGGGCAGGGAGAGACTGAGGGCCCTGGGGCAGAGAGAGCGTGAACGCGGTGGGGCAGAGAGAGACTGAGGTCTGTGGGGCAGAGAGAGAGTGAACGCGGTGGGGCAGGGAGAGGCTGAGGGCACTGGGGCAGAGTGAGATTGAGAGTGGTGGGGCAGAGAGAGACTGAGGGCCCTGGGGCAGAGAGAGAGAGTGAGTGCGCAGGGGAAGAGACAGACTGAGGGCCCTGGGGCAGAGAGAGATTGAGCGCGTTGGCGCAGAGAGAGAGTTAGCGCGATGGGGCAGAGAGCGAGTGAGCGCACCGGGGCAGAGACAGAGTGAGCACGTTGGGGCAGAGAGAGAGTGAGTGCGCTGGGGCAGAGAGAGAGTGAGCGCGCTGGCGCAGTGAGAGAGTGAGAGCGCTGGTGCAGAGAGTGATCGCGCTGGGGCAAAGAGAATGGGAGCATGCAGGGGCAGAGAGAGAGGGAGCCCGCTGGTGCAGAGAGAGAGTGAGCGCACTGTGGCAGAGAGACAATGAGCATGCTGGGGTAGAGAGAGATTGAGCACCATTGGGCAGAGAGACATTCAGTGTGCTGGGGCAGAGAGACACTGAGAGTCATGTGGCAATGAGAGAGTTTGTGCGCTGTGGCAGAGAGAGAGTGAGCGCCCTGCGGCAGAGAGAGAGTGAGCGTGCTGGGGCAGAGAGAGAGTGAGCTGCTGGGGCAGAGAGAGAGTGAGCATGCTGGGGAAGAGTGAGAGTGAGCGCGGTGGGGCAGAGAGAGGCTGAGGGCCCTGGGGCAGAGAGAGAGTGAGAGTGCTGGGGCAGAGAGAGCGTGAACGCGGTGGGGCAGAGAGAGACTGAGGGCCCTGGGGCAGAGAGAGATTGAGCGCGCTGACGCAGAGGGAGAGTTAGCGCGATGAGGCAGAGAGCGAGTGAGTGTGCTGGGCAGAGACAGAGTGAGCACATTGGGGCAGAGAGAGAGTGAGCGCACCGGGGCAGAGAGAGAGTGAGCACACTGGGTCAGAGAGAGAGTGAGCGCACCGGGGCAGAGAGAGAGTGAGCACACTGAGTCAGAGAGAGAGTGAGCGCGCTGGGGCAGAGAGAGAGTGAGTGCGCTGGCGCAGTGAGAGAGTGAGAGCGCTGGCGCAGAGAGAGAGTGATCGCGCTGGGGCAGAGTGGGAGCATGCAGGGGCAGAGAGAGAGGGAGCCCGCTGGTGCAGAGAGAGAGTGAGCGCACTGTGGCAGAGAGACAATGAGCATGCTGGGGTAGGGAGAGATTGAGCACCATTGGGCAGAGAGACATTCAGTGTGCTGGGGCAGAGAGACACTGAGAGTCATGTGGCAATGAGAGAGCTTGTGCGCTGTGGCAGAGAGAGAGTGAGCGTGCTGGGGCGGAGAGAGAGTGAGCTGCTGGGGCAGAGAGAGAGTGAGCGTGCTGGGGAAGAGTGAGAGTGAGCGCACTGGGCCAGAGAGAGTGTGAGCATGCTGGAGCAGAGAGAGAGTGAGCGTGCTGGAGCAGAGAGAGATTGAGAATGCTTGGGCAGAGAGTGAGTGAGCACACTGGGGCAGAGAGAGAGTGAGGGCTCTGGGGCAGAGAGAGAGTGAGTGCGCTGGGGCAGATAGAGAGTGAGTGCTTTTGGGCGGAGAGAGAGGGAGCGTGCTGGGGCAGAGAGAGTGAGCGTGCTGGGGCAGAGAGAGAGTGAGCATGCTGGGGCCGAGAGAGTGTGCTTGTGCTGAGGCAGAGAGACTGTAAGGGTGCTGGGGCATAGAGAGAGTGATCACGCTGTGGCAGAGAGAGAGAGTGAGCACGCTGGGGCAGAGAGAAATGGAGCGTGCGGGGGCCGAGAGAGTGTTTGTGCGCTGAGGCAAAGAGATTGTAAGGGTGCTGGGGCAGAGAGAGAGTGGGCACGCTGGGGCAGAGAGAGTGGGAGCACGCAGGGGCAGAGAGAGAGGGGGGCCGCTGGCGCAGAGAGAGAATGAGCAACATTGGGCAGAGAGACATTCAGCGTGCTGGGGCAGAGAGACACTGAGAGCCATGTGGCAATGAGAGTTTGTGCGCTGGAGCAGAGAGAGAGTGAGCTGCTGGAGCAGAGAGAGAGTGAGCGTGCTGGGGAAGAGTGAGAGTGAGCGCACTGGGGCAGAGAGAGAGAGTGAGCGTGCTGGAGCAGGGAGAGAGTGAGAATGCTTGGGCAGAGAGAGAGTGAGCACGCTGGGGCAGAGAGAGAGTGAGCGTGCTGGGGCAGAGAGAGATTGAGGGCTCTGGGGCAGAGAGAGAGTGAGCACGCTGGAGCAGAGAGGGAGTGAGAATTCTTGGGCAGAGAGAGAGTGAGCACGCTGGGGCAGAGAGAGATTGAGCACCATTGGGCAGAGAGACATTCAGTGTGCTGGGGCAGTGAGACACTGAGAGCCATGTGGCAATGAGAGAGTTTGTGCGCTGTGGCAGAGAGAGAGTGAGTGCGCTGCGGCAGAGAGAGAGTGAGCACGCTGGGGCAGAGAGAGAGTGAGCGTGCTGGGGCAGAGAGAGATTGAGGTCTCTGGGGCAGAGAGAGAGTGAGCGCGCTGGGTCAGAGAAAAAGGGAGCGCTCTGGCGCAGAGAGAGAGTGAGAGCGCTGGCACAGAGAGAGAATGATCGCGCTGGGGCAAAGAGGGTGGGAGCATGCAGGGGCAGAGAGAGAGGGAGCCCACTGGGGCAGAGAGTGAGTTAGCGCGCTGTGGCAGAGAGACAATGAGCACGTTGGGGCAGAGAGAGATTGAGCACCATTGGGCAGAGAGACATTCAGTGTGCTGGGGCAGTGAGACAGTGAGAGCCATGTGGCAATGAGAGAGCTTGTGCGCTGTGGCAGAGAGAGAGTGAGCGCGCTGCGGCAGAGAGAGAGTGAGCATGCTGGGGCAGAGAGAGAGTGAGTGTTCTGGGGAAGAGTGAGAGTGAGCGCACTGGGGCAGGGAGAGTGTGAGCGTGCTGGAGCAGAGAGAGAGTGAGCAAGCTGGAGTAGAGAGAGAGTGAGCGGATGGGGCAGAGAGCGAGTGAACACACCGGGAAGAGAGAGAGAGTGAGCACACTGGGGCAGAGAGAGAGTCAGTGCGCTGGGGCAGAGAGAGAGTGAGTGCTTTTGGGCAGAGAGAGAGGGAGCGTGCTGAGGCAGAGAGAGATTGAGTGTGCTGGGGCAGAGAGAAAGTGATCGCGCTGGGGCAGAGAGAGAGTGAGCGCGCTGGGGCAGAGAGAGAATGAGTGTGCTGGGGCAGAGAGAGAGTGAGTGTGCTGGGGCAGAGAGAGAGTGAGTGTGCTGGGGCAGAGAGAAAGTGAGCGCGCTGGGGCAGAGAGAGAGTGAGCGCGCTGGGGCAGAGAGAGAGTGAGTGTGCTGGGGCAGAGCGAGAGTGAGCGTGTTGGGGCAGAGAGAGAGTGAACGCGGTGGGGCAGAGAGAGAGTGAGCACACTGGGGCAGGGTGAGAGTGAGCGCCCTGGGGCAGAATGAGAGAGAGCGCGCTGGGGTAGAGAGAGAGTGAGTGCGCTGGGGCAGAGACAGAGTGATCGCGCTGGGGCAGAGAGAGACTGAGGGCCCTGGGGCAGAGAGAGAGTGTGAGTGCTGGGGCGGAGAGACAGTGAACGCGGTGGGGCAGAGAGAGAGTGAGCACACTGGGGCATGGTGAGAGTGATCGCCCTGGGGCAGAGAGAGAGTGAGCACGGTGATGTAGAGAGAGAGTGAGCACACTGGGGCATGGTGAGAGTGATCGCCCTGGGATAGAGAGAGAGTGAGCACGGTGATGTAGAGAGAGAGTGAGTGAGCTGGGGTAGAGAGAGAGTGAGTGCGCTGGGGCAGAGTGAGAGTGAGCGCGCTGGGGTAGAGAGACGTGAGTGATCTGGGCCAGAGACAGAGTGATCGCGCTGGGGCAGAGAGAGACTGAGGGCCCTGGGGCAGAGAGAGAGTGTGCGCGCTGCGGCAGAGAGAGAGTGTGCATGCTGGGGCAGAGAAAGAGTGAACGCGATGGGGCAGAGAGAGGCTGAGGGCCCTGGGGCAGAGTGAGAGTGAGAGTGAGAGTGCTGGGGAAGAGAGAGACTGAGGGCACTGGGGCAGAGAGAGAGTGAGCGTGCTGGGGCAGAGAGAGAGTGAGTGCGCTGGGGCAGAGAGAGAGTTAGTGCGCTGGGGCAGAGAGAGAGTGAGTGCTTTTGGGTAGAGAGAGAGTGAGCGTGCTGGGGCAGAGAGAGACTGAGCTGCTGGGGCAGATAGAGAGTGAGCTGCTGGAGCAGAGCGAAAGTGAGTGTGCTGTGGAAGAGTGAGAGTGAGCGCACTGGGGCAGAGAGAGCGTGAGCACACTGGGGCAGAGAGAGAGTCAGTGCGCTGGGGCAGAGAGAGAGTGAGTGCTTTTGGGCAGTGAGAGAGGGAGCGCGCTGGGGCAGAGAGAGAGTGAGTGTGCTGGGGCAGAGAGAAAGTGAGCGCCCTGGGGCAGAGAGAGAGTGAGCGTGCTGGGGCAAAGAGAGAGTGAGCGCGCTGGGGCAGAGAGAGAGTGAGTGTGCTGGGTCAGAGAGAAAGTGAGCGCGCTTGGGCAGAGAGAGAGTGAGCATGCTGGGGCAGAGTGAGAGTGAGTGTGCTGGGGCAGAGAGAGAGTGAACGCGGTGGGGCAGAGAGAGAGTGAGCACATTGGGGCAGAGAGAGAGTGAACGCGGTGGGGCAGAATGAGAGAGAGCGCGCTGGGGTAGAGAGAGAGTGAGTGTGCTGGGGCAGAGATAGAGTGAGCGCGCTGGGGCAGAGAGAGAGTGAACGCGGTGGGGCAGAGACAGAGTGAGCACACTGGGGCAGGGTGAGAGTGATCGCCCTGGGGCAGAATGAGAGAGAGCGCGCTGGGGCAAATTGAGAGTGAGTGCGCTGGGGCAGAGACAGAGTGATCGCGCTGGGGCAGAGAGAGACTGAGGGCCCTGGGGCAGAGAGAGAGTGTGAGCGCTGGGGCAGAGAGAGAGTGAATGCGGTGGGGCAGAGAGAGAGTGAGCGTGCTGGGGCAGAGAGAGATTGAGGTCTCTGGGGCAGAGAGAGAGTGAGCGCGCTGGGTCAGAGAAAAAGGGAGCGCTCTGGCGCAGAGAGAGAGTGAGAGCGCTGGCACAGAGAGAGAATGATCGCGCTGGGGCAAAGAGAGTGGGAGCATGCAGGGGCAGAGAGAGAGGGAGCCCACTGGGGCAGAGAGTGAGTTAGCGCGCTGTGGCAGAGAGACAATGAGCACGTTGGGGCAGAGAGGGATTGAGCACCATTGGGCAGAGAGACATTCAGTGTGCTGGGGCAGTGAGACAGTGAGAGCCATGTGGCAATGAGAGAGTTTGTGCGCTGTGGCAGAGAGAGAGTGAGCGCGCTGCGGCAGAGAGAGAGTGAGCATGCTGGGGCAGAGAGAGAGTGAGTGTGCTGGGGAAGAGTGAGAGTGAGCGCACTGGGGCAGGGAGAGTGTGAGCGTGCTGGAGCAGAGAGAGAGTGAGCGGATGGGGCAGAGAGCGAGTGAACACACCGGGAAGAGAGAGAGAGTGAGCACACTGGGGCAGAGAGAGAGTCAGTGCGCTGGGGCAGAGAGAGAGTGAGTGCTTTTGGGCAGAGAGAGAGGGAGCGTGCTGAGGCAGAGAGAGATTGAGTGTGCTGGGGCAGAGAGAAAGTGATCGCGCTGGGGCAGAGAGAGAGTGAGCGCGCTGGGGCAGAGAGAGAATGAGTGTGCTGGGGCAGAGAGAGAGTGAGTGTGCTGGGGCAGAGAGAGAGTGAGTGTGCTGGGGCAGAGAGAAAGTGAGCGCGCTGGGGCAGAGAGAGAGTGAGCGCGCTGGGGCAGAGAGAGAGTGAGTGTGCTGGGGCAGAGCGAGAGTGAGCGTGTTGGGGCAGAGAGAGAGTGAACGCGGTGGGGCAGAGAGAGAGTGAGCACACTGGGGCAGGGTGAGAGTGAGCGCCCTGGGGCAGAATGAGAGAGAGCGCGCTGGGGTAGAGAGAGAGTGAGTGCGCTGGGGCAGAGACAGAGTGATCGCGCTGGGGCAGAGAGAGACTGAGGGCCCTGGGGCAGAGAGAGAGTGTGAGTGCTGGGGCGGAGAGACAGTGAACGCGGTGGGGCAGAGAGAGAGTGAGCACACTGGGGCATGGTGAGAGTGATCACCCTGGGGCAGAGAGAGAGTGAGCACGGTGATGTAGAGAGAGAGTGAGCACACTGGGGCATGGTGAGAGTGATCGCCCTGGGGTAGAGAGAGAGTGAGCACGGTGATGTAGAGAGAGAGTGAGTGAGCTGGGGTAGAGAGAGAGTGAGTGCGCTGGGGCAGAGTGAGAGTGAGCGCGCTGGGGTAGAGAGACGTGAGTGATCTGGGCCAGAGACAGAGTGATCGCGCTGGGGCAGAGAGAGACTGAGGGCCCTGGGGCAGAGAGAGAGTGTGCGCGCTGTGGCAGAGAGAGAGTGTGCATGCTGGGGCAGAGAAAGAGTGAACGCGATGGGGCAGAGAGAGGCTGAGGGCCCTGGGGCAGAGTGAGAGTGAGAGTGAGAGTGCTGGGGAAGAGAGAGACTGAGGGCACTGGGGCAGAGAGAGAGTGAGCGTGCTGGGGCAGAGAGAGAGTGAGTGCGCTGGGGCAGAGAGAGAGTTAGTGCGCTGGGGCAGAGAGAGACTGAGCTGCTGGGGCAGATAGAGAGTGAGCTGCTGGAGCAGAGCGAAAGTGAGTGTGCTGTGGAAGAGTGAGAGTGAGCGCACTGGGGCAGAGAGAGCGTGAGCACACTGGGGCAGAGAGAGAGTCAGTGCGCTGGGGCAGAGAGAGAGTGAGTGCTTTTGGGCAGAGAGAGAGGGAGCGTGCTGGGGCAGAGAGAGAGTGAGTGTGCTGGGGCAGAGAGAAAATGAGCGCCCTGGGGCAGAGAGAGAGTGAGCGTGCTGGGGCAAAGAGAGAGTGAGCGCGCTGGGGCAGAGAGAGAGTGAGTGTGCTGGGTCAGAGAGAAAGTGAGCGCGCTTGGGCAGAGAGAGAGTGAGCACGCTGGGGCAGAGTGAGAGTGAGTGTGCTGGGGCAGAGAGAGAGTGAACGCGGTGGGGCAGAGAGAGAGTGAGCACATTGGGGCAGAGAGAGAGTGAACGCGGTGGGGCAGAATGAGAGAGAGCGCGCTGGGGTAGAGAGAGAGTGAGTGTGCTGGGGCAGAGATAGAGTGAGCGCGCTGGGGCAGAGAGAGAGTGAACGCGGTGGGGCAGAGACAGAGTGAGCACACTGGGGCAGGGTGAGAGTGATCGCCCTGGGGCAGAATGAGAGAGAGCGCGCTGGGGCAAATTGAGAGTGAGTGCGCTGGGGCAGAGACAGAGTGATCGCGCTGGGGCAGAGAGAGACTGAGGGCCCTGGGGCAGAGAGAGAGTGTGAGCGCTGGGGCAGAGAGAGAGTGAACGCGGTGGGGCAGAGAGAGAGTGAGCACACTGGGGCATGGTGAGAGTGTTCGCCCTGGGGCAGAGAGAGAGTGAGCGCGGTGATGTAGAGAGAGAGTGAGTGCGCTGGGGCAGAGTGAGAGTGAGCGCGCTGGGTTAGAGAGACGTGAGTGATCTGGGCCGGAGACAGAGTGAACGCGCTGGGGCAGAGAGAGGCTGAGGCCCTGGGGCAGAGTGAGAGAGAGAGTGCTGGGGCAGAGAGAGACTGAGGGCCCTGGGGCAGAGAGACAGTGAGCGCGCTGGGGCAGAGAGAGAGTTAGTGCGCTGGGGCAGAGAGAGAGTGAGTGCTTTTGGGCAGAGAGAGAGGAAGCGTGCTGGGGCAGAGAGAGAGTGAGCGCGCTGCGGCAGAGAGAGAGTGAGCGCGCTGGGGCAGAGAGAGAGTGAGCTGCTGGGGCAGAGAGAGAGTGCGCTGCTGGAACAGAGAGCGCGTGAGCTGCTGGAGCAGAGAGAGAGTGAGCGTGCTGGGGAAGAGTGAGAGTGATCGCGGTGGGGCAGAGAAAGGATGAGGGCCCTGGGGCAGAGAGAGAGTGAGAGTGCTGGGGCAGAGAGAGAGTGAGAGAGCTGGGGCAGAGAGGGCGTGAACGCGGTGGGGCAGAGAGAGACTGAGGGCCCTGGGGCAGAGAGAGAGAGTGAGTGCGCAGGGGAAGAGTGAGACTGAGGGCCCTGGGGCAGAGAGAGATTGAGCGCGCTGGCGCAGAGGGAGAGTTAGCGCGATGGGGCAGAGAGCGAGTGAGCGCACCGGGGCAGAGAGAGAGTGAGCACACTGGGTCAGAGAGAGAGTGAGCACGTTGGGGCAGAGAGAGAGTGAGCGCACCGGGGCAGAGAGAGAGTGAGTGTGCTGGGGCAGAGAGAGAGTGAGCGTGCTGGGGCAGATATAGAGTGAGAGCGCTGGGGCAGAGAGAGAGTGAACGCGCTGGGGCAGAGAGAGAGTGAGCACATTAGGGCAGGGTGAGAGTGATCGCCCTGGGGCAGAATGAGAGAGAGAGCGCTGGGGTAGAGAGAGAGTGAGTGAACTGGGGCAGAGTGAGAGTGATCGCGCTGGGGTAGAGAGAGAGTGAGTGCGCTGGTGCAGAGTGAGAGTGAGCGCGCTGGGGTAGAGAGAGAGTGAGTGCGCTGGGGCAGAGAGAGACTGAGGGCCCTGGGGCAGAGAGAGAGTGTGCGCGCTGGGGCAGAGAGAGAGTGTGCATGCTGGGGCAGAGAAAGAGTGAACGCGATGGGGCAGAGAGAGGCTGAGGGCCCTGGGGCAGGGACACAGTTAGCGCGCTGGGGCAGAGAGAGAGTGAGTGCTTTTGGGCAGAGAGAGAGGAAGCGTGCTGGGGCAGAGAGAGAGTGAGCGTGCTGGGGCAGAGAGAGTGTGAGCGCGCTGGGGCAGAGAGAGACTGAGCGTGCTGGGGCATAGAGAAAGTGAGCGCGCTGGGGCAGAGAGAGAGTGAGCGCACTGGGGCAGAGAGAGAGTGAGTACGCTTGGGCAGAGAGAGTGTGAACGCGGTGGGGCAGAGGGAGAGTGAGCACACTGGGGCAGGGTGAGAGTGATCGCTCTGGGGCAGAGTGAGAGTGAGCGCGCTGGGGTAGAGACAGAGTGAGTGCGCTGGGGCAGAGACAAAGTGATCGCGCTGGGGCAGAGAGAGACTGAGGGCCCTGGGGCAGCGAGAGAGAGTGCGCGCTGGGCAGAGAGAGACTGAGGGCCCTGGGGCAGAGACAGAGTGTGCGCGCTGGGGCAGAGAGAGATTGTGCATGCTGGGGCAGAGAGAGAGTGAACATGGTGGGGCAGGGAGAGGCTGAGGGCCCTGGGGCAGAGTGAGATTGAGAGTGGTGGGGCAGAGAGAGACTGAGGGCCCTGGGGCAGAGAGGGCGTGAACGCGGTGGGGCAGGGAGAGGCTGAGGGCCCTGGGGCAGTGAGATTGAGAGTGGTGGGGCAGAGAGAGACTGAGGGCCCTGGGGCAGAGAGAGCGTGAACGCGGTGGGGCAGAGAGAGACTGAGGTCTCTGGGGCAGAGAGACAGAGTGAGTGCGCAGGGGAAGAGAGAGACTGAGGGCCCTGGGGCAGAGAGAGATTGAGCGCGCTGGGGCAGAGGGAGAGTTAGCGCGATGGGGCAGAGAGCGAGTGAGCGCACCGGGGCAGACAGAGAGTGAGCACACTGGGTCAGAGAGAGAGTGAGCACGTTGGGGCAGAGAGAGAGTGAGCGCACCGGGGCAGAGAGAGAGAGTGAGCACACTGGGTCAGAGAGAGAGTGAGCGCACCGGGGCAGAGAGAGAGTGAGCACACTGGGTCAGAGAGAGAGTGAGCACGTTGGGGCAGAGAGAGAGTGAGCGCGCTGGGGCAGAGAGAGAGTGAGTGCGCTGGCGCAGTGAGAGAGTGAGAGCGCTGGCGCAGAGAGAGAGTGATCGCGCTGGGGCAAAGAGAGTGGGAGCATGCAGGGGCAGAGAGAGAGGGAGCCCGCTGGTGCAAAGAGAGAGTGAGCACACTGTGGCAGAGAGACAATGAGCATGTTCGGATAGAGAGAGAGTGAGTGCGCTGGGGCAGAGTGAGAGTGAGCGCGCTGGGGTAGAGAGAGAGTGAGTGCGCTGGGGCAGAGTGAGAGTGAGCGCGCTGGGGTAGAGAGACGTGAGTGATCTGGGCCGGAGACAGACTGATCGCGCTGGGGCAGAGAGAGACTGAGGGCCCTGGGGCAGAGAGAGAGTGTGCGCGCTGGGGCAGAGAGTGTGCATGCTGGGGCAGAGAAAGAGTGAACGCGATGGGGCAGAGAGAGGCTGAGGGCCCTGGGGCAGGGAGACAGTTAGCGCGCTGGGGCAGAGAGAGAGTTAGTGCGCTGGGGCAGAGAGAGAGTGAGTGCTTTTGGGCAGAGAGATAGGAAGCGTGCTGGGGCAGAGAGAGAGTGAGCGCGCTGGGGCAGAGAGAGAGTTAGTGCGCTGGGGCAGAGAGAGAGTGAGTGCTTTTGGGCAGAGAGAGAGGAAGCGTGCTGGGGCAGAGAGAGAGTGAGCGTGCTGGGGCAGAGAGAGTGTGAGTGCGCTGGGGCAGAGAGAGAGTGAGCGTGCTGGGGCAGAGAGAAAGTGAGCGCACTGGGGCAGAGAGAGAGTGAGCGCACTGGGGCAGAGAGAGAGTGAGCACGTTGGGGCAGAGAGAGAGTGAGCGCGCTGGGGCAGAGAGAGAGTGAGTGCGCTGGCGCAGTGAGAGAGTGAGAGCGCTGGTGCAGAGAGAGAGTGATCGCGCTGGGGCAAAGAGAGTGGGAGCATGCAGGGGCAGAGAGAGAGGGAGCCCGCTAGTGCAGAGAGAGAGTGAGCACACTGTGGCAGAGAGACAATGAGCATGCTGGGGCAGAGAGAGACTGAGCGTGCTGGGGCAGAGAGAGAGTGAGCTGCTGGGGCAGAGAGAGAGTGCGCTGCTGGAGCAGAGAGAGAGTGAGCGTCCTGGGGAAGAGTGAGAGTGAGCGCATTGGGCCAGAGAGAGTGTGAGCATGCTGGAGCAGAGAGAGGGTGAGCGTGCTGGAGCAGAGAGAGAGTGAGAATGCTTGGGCAGAGAGTGAGTAAGCACACTGGGTCAGAGAGAGAGTGAGCGTGCTGGGGCAGAGAGAGATTGAGGGCTCTGGGGCAGAGAGAGAGAGTGCGCTGGGGCAGATAGAGAGCGAGTGCTTTTGGGCGGAGAGAGAGGGAGCGTGCTGGGGCAGAGAGAGAATGAACGTGCTGGGGCAGAGAGAAAGTGAGCGCGCTGGGGCAGAGAAAGAGTGAACGCGATGGGGCAGAGAGAGGCTGAGGGCCCTGGGGCAGGGAGACAGTTAGCGCGCTGGGGCAGAGAGAGAGTTAGTGCGCTGGGGCAGAGAGAGAGTGAGTGCTTTTGGGCAGAGAGATAGGAAGCGTGCTGGGGCAGAGAGAGAGTGAGCGCGCTGGGGCAGAGAGAGATTTAGTGCGCTGGGGCAGAGAGAGAGTGAGTGCTTTTGGGCAGAGAGAGAGGAAGCGTGCTGGGGCAGAGAGAGAGTGAGCGTGCTGGGGGAGAGAGAGTGTGAGTGCGCTGGGGCAGAGAGAGAGTGAGCGTGCTGGGGCAGAGAGAAAGTGAGCGCGCTGGGGCAGAGAGAGAGTGAGTGCACTGGGGCAGAGAGAGAGTGAGCACGCTTGGGCAGAGAGAGTGTGAACGCGGTGGGGCAGAGAGAGAGTGAGCACACTGGGGCAGGGTGAGAGTGATCGCCCTGGGGCAGAGTGAGAGTGATCGCGCTGGGGTAGAGAGAGAGTGAGTGCGCTGGGGCAGAGACAAAGTGATCGCGCTGGGGCAGAGAGAGACTGAGGGCCCTGGGGCAGCGAGAGAGAGTGCGCGCTGGGCAGAGAGAGACTGAGGGCCCTGGGGCAGAGACAGAGTGTGCGCGCTGGGGCAGAGAGAGATAGTGCATGCTGGGGCAGAGAGAGAGTGAACATGGTGGGGCAGGGAGAGGCTGAGGGCCCTGGGGCAGAGTGAGATTGAGAGTGGTGGGGCAGAGAGAGACTGAGGGCCCTGGGGCAGAGAGGGCGTGAACGCGGTGGGGCAGGGAGAGGCTGAGGGCCCTGGGGCAGAGTGAGATTGAGAGTGGTGGGGCAGAGAGAGACTGAGGGCCCTGGGGCAGAGAGAGCGTGAACGCGGTGGGGCAGAGAGAGACTGAGGTCTCTGGGGCAGAGAGAGAGAGTGAGTGCGCAGGGGAAGAGACAGACTGAGGGCCCTGGGGCAGAGAGTGATTGAGCGCGCTGGTGCAGAGGGAGAGTTAGCGCGATGGGGCAGAGAGCGAGTGAGCGCACCGGGGCAGAGAGAGAGTGAGCACACTGGGTCAGAGAGAGAGTGAGCACGTTGGGGCAGAGAGAGAGTGAGCGCACCGGGGCAGAGAGAGAGAGTGAGCACACTGGGTCAGAGAGAGAGTGAGCGCACCGGGGCAGAGAGAGAGTGAGCACACTGGGTCAGAGAGAGAGTGAGCACGTTGGGGCAGAGAGAGAGTGAGCGCGCTGGGGCAGAGAGAGAGTGAGTGCGCTGGCGCAGTGAGAGAGTGAGAGCGCTGGCGCAGAGAGAGAGTGATCGCGCTGGGGCAAAGAGAGTGGGAGCATGCAGGGGCAGAGAGAGAGGGAGCCCGCTAGTGCAGAGAGAGAGTGAGCACACTGTGGCAGAGAGACAATGAGCATGCTGGGGCAGAGAGAGACTGAGCGTGCTGGGGCAGAGAGAGAGTGAGCTGCTGGGGCAGAGAGAGAGTGCGCTGCTGGAGCAGAGAGAGAGTGAGCGTGCTGGGGAAGAGTGAGAGTGAGCGCATTGGGCCAGAGAGAGTGTGAGCATGCTGGAGCAGAGAGAGAGTGAGCGTGCTGGAGCAGAGAGAGAGTGAGAATGCTTGGGCAGAGAATGAGTGAGCACACTGGGGCAGAGAGAGAGTGAGCGTGCTGGGGCAGAGAGAGATTGAGGGCTCTGGGGCAGAGAGAGAGAGTGCGCTGGGGCAGATAGAGAGCGAGTGCTTTTGGGCGGAGAGAGAGGGAGCGTGCTGGGGCAGAGAGAGAATGAACGTGCTGGGGCAGAGAGAAAGTGAGCGCGCTGGGGCAGAGAAAGAGTGTGCGCGCTGGGGCAGAGAGAGAGTGAGAATGCTTGGGCAGAGAGAGAGTGAGCACGTTGGGGCAGAGAGAGAGTGAGCGCGCTGGGGCAGAGAGAGAGTGAGCGCGCTGGGGCAGAGAGAGAGTGAGAGTGCTGGGGCAGAGAGAGAGTGAGCGTGCTGGGGCAGAGATAGAGTGAGCGCGCTGGGGCAGAGAGCGAGTGAACGCGATGGGGCAGAGAGAGAGTGAGCACGCTGGTGCAGAGACAGAGTGATCACGCTGGGGCAGAGAGAGACTGAGGGCCCTGGGGCAGAGAGAGAATGAACGCGGTGGGGCAGAGAGAGACTGAGGGCCCTGGGGCAGAGTGAGAGTGAGTGCGCAGGGGCAGAGAGAGACTGAGGGCCCTGGGGCAGAGAGAGAGTGAGCGCACCGGGGCAGAGAGGGAGTGAGAACGCTGGGGCAGAGAGAGAGTGAGCACGCTGGGGCAGAGAGCGAGAGAGTGCGCTGGGACAGAGAGAGAGTGAGCGCGCTGGGTGCAGAGAGTGAGAGTGCTGGGGCAGAGAGAGAGTGAGCACGCTGGGGCAGAGAGCGAGAGAGTGCACTGGGACAGCGAGAGAGTGAACGCGTTGGGTGCAGAGAGAGAGTGAGCGTGCTGGGGCACAGAGAGAGTGAGCACGCTGGGGCAGAGTGAGAGTGTGCATGCTGGGGCCGTGAGAGTGTGCTTGTGATGAGGCAGAGAGACTTTAAGGGTGCTGGGGCATAGAGAGAGTGATTGCGCTGTGGCAGAGAGAGAGTGAGAACGCTGGGGGCGAGAGAGAGGGAGCGCGCTGGCGCAGAGAGAGAGGGAGCGCGCTGAGGAGAGAGAGTGGGAGCGCGCTGGTGCAGAGAGAGAGGGAGCGCGCTGGTGCAGACAGAGATTGAGTGCGCTGTGGCAGAGAGAGAGTGAGCGTGCTGGGGCAGAGAGAGAGTAATTGCGGTGGGGCAGAGGGAGTGTTAGCACATTGGGGCAGAGAGAAAGTGAGGGCCATGGTGCAGAGAGAGAGTGAGCGCGCTGGGGCAGAGAGAGAGTGATCGCGCTGGGGCAGAGAGAGAGTGAGCAAATTGGGGCAGAGAGAGATTGAGCGCATTGGGGCAGAGAGAGAGTGAGCATATTGGGGCAGACAGAGAGTGAGCGCGCTGGGGCAGAGAGAGACTGAGGGCCCTGGGGCAGAGAGAGAATGAACGCGGTGGGGCAGAGAGAGACTGAGGGCCATGGTGCAGAGAGAGAGTGAGCGCGCTGGGGCAGAGAGAGAGTGATCGCGCTGGGGCAGAGAGAGAGTGAGCAAATTGGGGCAGAGAGAGAGTGAGCGCATTGGGGCAGAGAGAGAGTGAGCATATTGGGGCAGACTGAGAGTGAGCGCGCTGGGGCAGAGAGAGAGTGAGCGCGCTGGGTCAGAGAAAAAGGGAGCGCGCTGGCGCAGAGAGGGAGTGAGAGCACTGGCGCAGAGAGAGAGTTAGCGGATGGGGCAGAGAGTGAGTGAGCGCGCTGGGGCAGAAAGAGAGTGAGCGCGTTGGGGCTGAGAGGGAGTGAGTGCGCAGGGGCAGAGAGAGAGTGAGCTTGCTGGGGCAGAGAGAGAGTGAGCATGCTGGGGCAGAGAGACAATGAGCACGCTGGGGCAGAGAGAGAATGAGCGTGCTGGGGCAGAGAGAGAGTGAGCTTGCTGGGGCAGAGTGAGAGGTAGCTCGCTGGGGCAGAGAGAGAGTGAGCATGCTGGGGCCGAGAGAGAGTGCTTGTGCTGAGGCAAAGAGACTGTAAAGGTGCTGGGGCATAGAGAGAGTGATCGCGCTGTGGCAGAGAGAGAGTGAGCACGCTGGGGCCGAGAGAGTGTGTGTGCGCTGAGGCAGAGAGATTGTAAGGGTGCTGGGGCAGAGAGAGAGTGGGCACGCTGGGGCAGAGAGAGTGGGAGCACGCAGGGGCAGAGAGAGAGGGAGCCCACTGGCGCAGAGATAGAGTGAGCAACATTGGGCAGAGAGACATTCAACGTGCTTGGGCAGAGAGACACTGAGAGCCATGTGGCAATGAGAGAGATGGGCGCTGGAGCAGAGAGAGAGTGAGCTGCTGGAGCAGAGAGAGATTGAGCTCGCTGGTTCAGAGAAAAAGGGAGCGTGCTGGCACAGAGAGAGAGTGAGAGCGCTGGTGCAGAGAGAGAGTTAGCGGATGGGGCAGAGACCGAGTGAACGCACCGGGGCAGAGAGAGGGTGAGCGTGCTGGGGCACAGAGAGAGTGAGTGCGCTGTGGCAGAGAGAGAGTGAGCGCACTGGGGAGAGAGAGAGTGAGTGCGCTGGGGCACAGAGAGAGTGAGCGCACTGGGGCAGAGAGAGAGTGAGCGGGCTCGGGCAGAGAGAGGGTGAGCGTGCTGGGGCACAGAGAGAGTGAGCACGCTGGGGTACAGAGAGAATGTGCGCGCTGGGGCAGAGAGAGAGTGAGCGCGCTGGGGCAGATAGAGAGTGAGCATGCTGGGGCCGTGAGAGTGTGCTTGTGCTGAGGCAGAGAGACTTTAAGGGTGCTGGGGCATAGAGAGAGTGATCGCGCTGTGGCAGAGAGAGAGTGAGCACGCTGGGGGAGAGAGAGAGGGAGCGCGCTGGCGCAGAGAGAGTGTGAGCGCGCTGGGGGAGAGAGAGTGGGAGCGCGCTGGTGCAGAGAGAGAGGGAGTGCGCTGGCGCAGAGAGAGATTGAGTGCACTGTGGCAGAGAGAGAGTGAGCACATTGGGGCAGAGAGAGAGTGAGCGCGCTGGGGCAGAGAGAGAGTGAGCGCGCTGGGGCAGAGAGAGAGTAATTGCGGTGGGGCAGGGAGGGAGTTAGCACATTGGGGCAGAGAGAGAGTGAGCGCGCTGGGGCAGAGAGAGTGTGAGCGCGCTGGGGCAGAGAGAGAGTGAACAAATTGGGGCAGAGAGAGAGTGAGCGCAATGGGGCAGAGAGAGAGTGAGTGCGCTGGGGCAGAGAGAGAGGGAGCGCGCTGGCGCAGAGAGAGAGTGAGAGCGCTGGGGGAGAGAGAGCGGAAGCGCGCTGGTGCGGAGAGAGAGTGAGTGCGCTGTGGCAGAGAGAGAGTGAGCGCACTGGGGAGAGAGAGAGTAAGTGCGCTGGGGCACAGAGAGAGTGAGCGCGCTGAGGCAGAGAGAGAGTGAGCGTGCTGGGGCACAGAGAGAGTGAGCGGGCTGGGGCACAGAGAGAGTGATCGCGCTGTGGCAGAGAGAGAGTGAGAACACTGGGGGAGAGAGAGAGGGAGCGCGCTGGCGCAGAGAGAGTGAGCGCGCTGGGGGAGAGAGAGTGGGAGCGCGCTGGTGCAGAGAGAGTGGGAGCGCGCTGGCGCAGAGAGAGATTGAGTGTGCTGTGGCAGAGAGAGTGTGAGCGCGCTGGGGCAGAGAGAGAGTGAGCGTGCTGGGGCAGAGAGAGAGTGAGCACATTGGGGCAGAGAGAGAGTGAGCGCGCTGGGGCAGAGAGAGACTGTGGGCCCTGGGGCAGAGAGAGAGTGAGCGTGCTGGGGCAGAGAGACAGTGAGCGTGCTGGGGCAGAGAGAGAGTGAGCACGCTGGTGCAGAGACAGAGTGATCGCGCTGGGGCAGAGAGAGACTGAGGGCCCTGGGGCAGAGAGACAATGAACGCGGTGGGTCAGAGAGAGACTGAGGGCCCTGGGGCAGAGAGAGAGTGAGCACGCTGGGGCAGAGAGAGAGTGAGCGCGCTGGGACAGAGAGAGTGAGCGCGCTGGGTGCAGAGAGAGAGTGAGAGTGCTGGGGCAGAGAGAGAGTGAGGGCACTGGGGCAAAGAGAGGGTGAGCGTGCTGGGGCACAGAGAGAGTGAGCGCGCTGGGGCAGAGAGAGAGTGAGCGCGCTGGGGCAGAGAGAGAGTGAGCATGCTGGGGCCGTGAGAGTGTGCTTGTGATGAGGCAGAGAGTCTTTATGGGTGCTGGTGCACAGAGAGAGTGATTGCGCTGTGGCAGAGAGAGAGTGGGAGCACGCTGGTGCAGAGAGAGTGGGAGCTCGCTGGAGCAGAGAGAGATTGAGTGTTCTGTGGCAGAGAGAGTGTGAGCGCGCTGGGGCAGAGAGAGAGTGAGCGTGCTGGGGCAGAGAGAGAGTGAGCACATTGGGGCAGAGAGAGAGTGAGCGCGCTGGGGCAGAGAGAGACTGTGGGCCCTGGGGCAGAGAGAGAGTGAGCGTGCTGGGGCAGAGAGACAGTGAGCGTGCTGGGGCAGAGAGAGAGTGAGCACGCTGGTGCAGAGACAGAGTGATCGCGCTGGGGCAGAGAGAGACTGAGGGCCCTGGGGCAGAGAGAGAATGAACGCGGTGGGTCAGAGAGAGACTGAGGGCCCTGGGGCAGAGAGAGAGTGAGCACGCTGGGGCAGAGAGAGAGTGAGCGCGCTGGGACAGAGAGAGAGTGAGCGCGCTGGGTGCAGAGAGAGAGTGAGAGTGCTGGGGCAGAGAGAGAGTGAGGGCACTGGGGCAAAGAGAGGGTGAGCGTGCTGGGGCACAGAGAGAGTGAGCGCGCTGGGGCAGAGAGAGAGTGAGCGCGCTGGGGCAGAGAGAGAGTGAGCATGCTGGAGCCGTGAGAGTGTGCTTGTGATGAGGCAGAGAGACTTTATGGGTGCTGGGGCACAGAGAGAGTGATTGCGCTGTGGCAGAGAGAGAGTGAGAACGCTGGGGGAGAGAGAGAGGGAGCGCACTGGGGGAGAGAGAGTGGGAGCGCGCTGGGGCAGAAAGAGAGTGAGCGCTCTGGGGCAGAGAGAGAGAGAGTGCGCTGGGACAGAGAGAGAGTGAGCGTGCTGGGGCAGAGAGAGAGTGAGGGCCTTGGGGCATAGAGAGAGTGAGGGCCTTGAGTCAGAGAGAGTGTGAGCGCGCTGGGGCAGAGAGAGAGTGATCGCACTGGGGCAGAGAGAGAGTGAGCGCACTGGGGCAGAGAGAGAGTTAGCTTGCTGGGGCAGAGAGAGAGTGATCGCACTGGGGCAGAGAGAGAGTGAGCGCACTGGGGCAGAGAGAGAGAGAGTGAGCGTGCTGGGGCAGAGAGAGAGTGAGTGCTCTGGTGCAGAGAGAAGGTTAGCATGCTGGGGCAGAGAGAGAGTGAGGGCGCTGTGGCAGAGAGAGAATGAGCGCACTGGGGCAGAGAGAAAGTGAGTGCGCTGGGGCACAGAGAGAGTGAGCGGGCTGGGGCACAGAGAGGGGGAGCGCGCTGGGGTACTGAGAGAATGAGCGCGCTGGGGCAGAGAGAGAGGGAGCGCGCTGGCGCAGAGAGAGATTGAGCGCGCTGTGGCAGAGAGAGAGTGAGCACATTGGGGCAGAGAGAGATTGAGCGCGCTGGGGCAGAGAGACAGTGAGCGCGCTGAGGCAGAGAGAGAGTAATTGCAGTGGGGCAGAGAGAGAGTTAGCACATTGGGGCAGAGAGAGAGTGAGAGTGCTGGGGCAGAGAGAGACTGTGGGCCCTGGGGCAGAGAGAGAGTGAGCGTGCTGGGTCAGAGAGACAGTGAGCGTGCTGGGGCAGAGAGAGAGTGAGCACGCTGGTGCAGAGAGAGAGTGATCGCGCTGGTGCAGAGAGAGAGTGAGCACGCTAGTGCAGAGACAGAGTGAGCGCGCTGGAGCAGAGAGAGAGTGAGCATGCTGGGGCCGTGAGAGTGTGCTTGTGCTGAGGCAGAGAGACTTTAAGGGTGCTGGGGCATAGAGAGAGTGATCGCGCTGTGGCAGAGAGAGAGTGAGAATGCTGGGGGAGAGAGAGAGGGAGCGCGCTGGCGCAGAGAGAGTGTGAGCGCGCTGGGGGAGAGAGAGTGGGAGCGCGCTGGTGCAGAGAGAGAGGGAGCGCGCTGGCGCAGAGAGAGATTGAGTGCGCTGTGGCAGAGAGAGTGTGAGCACATTGGGGCAGAGAGAGAGTGAGCGCGCTGGGGCAGAGAGAGAGTGAGCGTGCTGGGGCAGAGAGAGAGTAATTGCGGTGGGGCAGAGAGGGAGTTAGCACATTGGGGAAGAGAGAGAGTGCGCGCGCTGGGGCAGAGAGAGAGTGAGGGCCATGGTGCAGAGAGAGAGTGAGCACGCTGGGGCAGAGAGAGAGTGAGCGCGCTGGGGCAGAGAGAGAGTAATTGCGGTGGGGCAGAGAGGGAGTTAGCACATTGGGGCAGAGAGAGAGTGCGCGCGCTGGGGCAGAGAGAGAGTGAGGGCCATGGTGCAGAGAGAGAGTGAGCACGCTGGGGCAGAGAGAGAGTGATCGCGCTGGGGCAGAGAGATAGTGAGCAAATTGGGGCAGAGAGAGAGTGAGCGCATTGGGGCAGAGAGAGAGTGAGCATATTGGGGCAGACAGAGAGTGAGCGCGCTGGGGCAGAGAGAGAGTGAGCACGCTGGGTCAGAGAAAAAGGGAGCGCGCTGAAGCAGAGAGGGAGTGAGAGCACTGGCGCAGAGAGGGAGTTAGCGGATGGGGCAGAGAGTGAGTGAGCGCGCTGGGGCAGAAAGAGAGTGAGCGCGTTGGGGCTGAGAGGGAGTGAGTGCGCAGGGGCAGAGAGAGAGTGAGCACATTGGGGCAGAGAGAGAGTGAGCGCGCTGGGGCAGAGAGAGAGTGAGCGCGCTGGGGCAGAGAGAGAGTAATTGCGGTGGGGCAGAGAGAGAGTTAGCACATTGGGGCATGGAGAGAGTGAGCGCGCTGGGGCAGAGAGAGTGTGAGCGCGCTGGGGCAGAGAGAGAGTGAGCAAATTGGGGCAGAGAGAGAGTGAGCGCAATGGGGCAGAGAGAGAGTGAGCATATTGGGGCAGAGAGAGAGTGAGCGTGCTGGGGCAGAGAGAGTGTGAGTGCGCTGGGGCAGAGAGAGAGTGAGCGCACTGGGGAGAGAGAGAGTGAGTGCGCTGGGGCACAGAGAGAGTGAACGCGCTGGGGCAGAGAGAGGGTGAGCGTGCTGGGGCACAGCGAGAGTGAGCGGGCTGGGGCACAGAGAGAGTGATCGCGCTGTGGCAGAGAGAGAGTGAGAACGCTGGGGGAGAGAGAGAGGGAGCGCGCTGGCGCAGAGAGAGTGAGCGCGCTGGGGGAGACAGAGTGGGAGCGTGCTGGTGCAGAGAGAGTGGGAGCGCGCTGGCGCAGAGAGAGATTGAGTGCGCTGTGGCAGAGAGAGTGTGAGCGCGCTGGGGCAGAGAGAGAGTGAGCGTGCTGGGGCAGAGAGAGAGTGAGCACATTGGGGCAGAGAGAGAGTGAGCGCGTTGGGACAGAGAGAGACTGTGGGCCCTGGGGCAGAGAGAGAGTGAGCACGCTGGGGCAGAGAGAGAGTGAGCGCGCTGGGACAGAGAGAGAGTGAGCGCGCTGGGTGCAGAGAGAGAGTGAGAGTGCTGGGGCAGAGAGAGAGTGAGGGCACTGGGGCAAAGAGAGGGTGAGCGTGCTGGGGCACAGAGTGAGTGAGCGCGCTGGGGCAGAGAGAGAGTGAGCTCACAGGTTCAGAGAAAAAGGGAGCGTGCTGGCGCAGAGAGAGAGTGAGAGCGCTGGTGCAGAGAGAGAGTGAGCACGCTGGGTCAGAGAAAAAGGGAGCGCGCTGAAGCAGAGAGGGAGTGAGAGCACTGGCGCAGAGAGGGAGTTAGCGGATGGGGCAGAGAGTGAGTGAGCGCGCTGGGGCAGAAAGAGAGTGAGCGCGTTGGGGCTGAGAGGGAGTGAGTGCGCAGGGGCAGAGAGAGAGTGAGCACATTGGGGCAGAGAGAGAGTGAGCGCGCTGGGGCAGAGAGAGAGTGAGCGCGCTGGGGCAGAGAGAGAGTAATTGCGGTGGGGCAGAGAGAGAGTTAGCACATTGGGGCATGGAGAGAGTGAGCGCGCTGGGGCAGAGAGAGTGTGAGCGCGCTGGGGCAGAGAGAGAGTGAGCAAATTGGGGCAGAGAGAGAGTGAGCGCAATGGGGCAGAGAGAGAGTGAGCATATTGGGGCAGAGAGAGAGTGAGCGTGCTGGGGCAGAGAGAGTGTGAGTGCGCTGGGGCAGAGAGAGAGTGAGCGCACTGGGGAGAGAGAGAGTGAGTGCGCTGGGGCACAGAGAGAGTGAACGCGCTGGGGCAGAGAGAGGGTGAGCGTGCTGGGGCACAGAGAGAGTGAGCGGGCTGGGGCACAGAGAGAGTGATCGCGCTGTGGCAGAGAGAGAGTGAGAACGCTGGGGGAGAGAGAGAGGGAGCGCGCTGGCGCAGAGAGAGTGAGCGCGCTGGGGGAGACAGAGTGGGAGCGTGCTGGTGCAGAGAGAGTGGGAGCGCGCTGGCGCAGAGAGAGATTGAGTGCGCTGTGGCAGAGAGAGTGTGAGCGCGCTGGGGCAGAGAGAGAGTGAGCGTGCTGGGGCAGAGAGAGAGTGAGCACATTGGGGCAGAGAGAGAGTGAGCGCGCTGGGACAGAGAGAGACTGTGGGCCCTGGGGCAGAGAGAGAGTGAGCACGCTGGGGCAGAGAGAGAGTGAGCGCGCTGGGACAGAGAGAGAGTGAGCGCGCTGGGTGCAGAGAGAGAGTGAGAGTGCTGGGGCAGAGAGAGAGTGAGGGCACTGGGGCAAAGAGAGGGTGAGCGTGCTGGGGCACAGAGAGAGTGAGCGCGCTGGGGCAGAGAGAGAGTGAGCTCGCTGGTTCAGAGAAA
Source organism: Carcharodon carcharias (assembly GCF_017639515.1). NCBI lineage: Eukaryota > Metazoa > Chordata > Chondrichthyes > Lamniformes > Lamnidae > Carcharodon > Carcharodon carcharias. The sequence goes on from NC_054479.1 coordinate 68,996,995, forward strand.
AAGGGAGCGTGCTGGCGCAGAGAGAGAGTGAGAGCGCTGGTGCAGAGAGAGAGTTAGCGGATGGGGCAGAGAGCGAGTGAACGCACTGGGGCAGAGAGAGGATGAGCGTGCTGGGGCACAGAGAGAGTGAGCACGCTGGGGCACAGAGAGAGTGAGCACGCTGGGGTACAGAGAGAATGAGCGCGCTGGGGCAGAGAGAGAGTGAGTGCACTGGGGCAGAGAGAGAGTGAGCATGCTGGGGCCGTGAGAGTTTGCTTGTGCTGAGGCAGAGAGACTTTAAGGGTGCTGGGGTATAGAGAGAGTGAACGCGCTGTGGCAGAGAGAGTGTGAGCACATTGGGGCAGAGAGAGAGTGAGCGCGCTGGGGCAGAGAGAAAGTGAGCGCGCTGGGGCAGAGAGAGAGTAATTGCGGTGGGGCAGAGAGGGAGTTAGCACATTGGGGCAGAGAGAGAGTGCGCGCGCTGGGGCAGAGAGAGAGTGAGGGCCATGGTGCAGAGAGAGAGTGAGCACGCTGGGGCAGAGAGAGACTGATCGCGCTGGGGCAGAGAGAGAGTGAGCAAATTGGGGCAGAGAGAGAGTGAGCGCATTGGGGCAGAGAGAGAGTGAGCATATTGGGGCAGACAGAGAGTGAGCGCGCTGGGGCAGAGAGAGAATGAGCGCGCTGGGTCAGAGAAAAAGGGAGCGCGCTGACGCAGAGAGGGAGTGAGAGCACTGGCGCAGAGAGGGAGTTAGCGGATGGGGCAGAGAGTGAGTGAGCGCGCTGGGGCAGAAAGAGAGTGAGCGCGTTGGGGCTGAGAGGGAGTGAGTGCGCAGGGGCAGAGAGAGAGTGAGCACATTGGGGCAGAGAGAGAGTGAGCGCGCTGGGGCAGAGAGAGAGTGAGCGCGCTGGGGCAGAGAGAGAGTAATTGCGGTGGGGCAGAGAGAGAGTGAGCACATTGGGGCAGAGAGAGAGAGAGCGCGCTGGGGCGGAGAGAGTGTGAGCGCGCTGGGGCAGAGAGAGAGTGAGCAAATTGTGGCAGAGAGAGAGTGAGCGCAATGGGGCAGAGAGAGAGTTTGCATATTTTGGCAGAGAGAGAGTGAGCGTGCTGGGGCAGAGAGAGTGTGAGTGCGCTGGGGCAGAGAGAGAGTGAGCGCGCTGGGGCAGAGAGAGAGGGAGCGCGCTGGCGCAGAGAGCGAGTGAGAGCGCTGGGGGAGAGAGAGCGGGAGCGTGCTGGTGCAGAGAGAGAGTGAGGGCCCTGGGGCAGAGAGAGAGTGAGCACATTGGGGCAGAGAGAGAGTGAGCGCGCTGGGGCACAGAGAGAGTAATTGCGGTGGGGCAGAGAGAGAGTTAGCACATTGGGGCAGAGAGAGAGTGAGCGCGCTGGGGCAGAGAGAGTGTGAGCGCGCTGGGGCAGAGAGAGAGTGAGCAAATTGGGGCAGAGAGAGAGTGAGCATATTGGGGCAGAGAGAGAGTGAGCGCAATGGGGCAGAGAGAGAGTGAGTGCGCTGGGGCAGAGAGAGAGGGAGCGCGCTGGCGCAGAGAGAGAGTGAGAGCGCTGGGGGAGAGAGAGCGGGAGCGCGCTGGTGCAGAGAGAGAGTGAGTGCGCTGTGGCAGAGAGAGAGTGAGCGCACTGGGGAGAGAGAGAGTGAGTGCACTGGGGCACAGAGAGAGTGAGCGCGCTGGGGCAGAGAGAGGGTGAGCGTGCTGGGGCACAGAGAGAGTGAGCGCGCTGGGGCAGAGAGAGAGTGAGCTCGCTGGTTCAGAGAAAAAGGGAGCGTGCTGGCGCAGAGAGAGAGTGAGAGCGCTGGTGCAGAGAGAGAGTTAGCGGATGGGGCAGAGAGCGAGTGAACGCACTGGGGCAGAGAGAGGATGAGCGTGCTGGGGCACAGAGAGAGTGAACGCGCTGTGGCAGAGAGAGTGTGAGCACATTGGGGCAGAGAGAGAGTGAGCGCGCTGGGGCAGAGAGAAAGTGAGCGCGCTGGGGCAGAGAGAGAGTAATTGCGGTGGGGCAGAGAGGGAGTTAGCACATTGGGGCAGAGAGAGAGTGCGCGCGCTGGGGCAGAGAGAGAGTGAGGGCCATGGTGCAGAGAGAGAGTGAGCACGCTGGGGCAGAGAGAGACTGATCGCGCTGGGGCAGAGAGAGAGTGAGCAAATTGGGGCAGAGAGAGAGTGAGCGCATTGGGGCAGAGAGAGAGTGAGCATATTGGGGCAGACAGAGAGTGAGCGCGCTGGGGCAGAGAGAGAGTGAGCGCGCTGGGTCAGAGAAAAAGGGAGCGCGCTGACGCAGAGAGGGAGTGAGAGCACTGGCGCAGAGAGGGAGTTAGCGGATGGGGCAGAGAGTGAGTGAGCGCGCTGGGGCAGAAAGAGAGTGAGCGCGTTGGGGCTGAGAGGGAGTGAGTGCGCAGGGGCAGAGAGAGAGTGAGCACATTGGGGCAGAGAGAGAGTGAGCGCGCTGGGGCAGAGAGAGAGTGAGCGCGCTGGGGCAGAGAGAGAGTAATTGCGGTGGGGCAGAGAGAGAGTTAGCACATTGGGGCAGAGAGAGAGAGAGCGCGCTGGGGCAGAGAGAGTGTGAGCGCGCTGGGGCAGAGAGAGAGTGAGCAAATTGTGGCAGAGAGAGAGTGAGCGCAATGGGGCAGAGAGAGAGTTTGCATATTTTGGCAGAGAGAGAGTGAGCGTGCTGGGGCAGAGAGAGTGTGAGTGCGCTGGGGCAGAGAGAGAGTGAGCGCGCTGGGGCAGAGAGAGAGGGAGCGCGCTGGCGCAGAGAGCGAGTGAGAGCGCTGGGGGAGAGAGACCGGGAGCGTGCTGGTGCAGAGAGAGAGTGAGGGCCCTGGGGCAGAGAGAGAGTGAGCACATTGAGGCAGAGAGAGAGTGAGCGCGCTGGGGCACAGAGAGAGTAATTGCGGTGGGGCAGAGAGAGAGTTAGCACATTGGGGCAGAGAGAGAGTGAGCGCGCTGGGGCAGAGAGAGTGTGAGCGCGCTGGGGCAGAGAGAGAGTGAGCAAATTGGGGCAGAGAGAGAGTGAGCATATTGGGGCAGAGAGAGAGTGAGCGCAATGGGGCAGAGAGAGAGTGAGTGCGCTGGGGCAGAGAGAGAGGGAGCGCGCTGGCGCAGAGAGAGAGTGAGAGCGCTGGGGGAGAGAGAGCGGGAGCGCGCTGGTGCAGAGAGAGAGTGAGTGCGCTGTGGCAGAGAGAGAGTGAGCGCACTGGGGAGAGAGAGAGTGAGTGCACTGGGGCACAGAGAGAGTGAGCGCGCTGGGGCAGAGAGAGGGTGAGTGTGCTGGGGCACAGAGAGACTGAGCGGGCTGGGGCACAAAGAGAGTGATCGCGCTGTGGCAGAGAGAGAGTGAGAATGCTGGGGGAGAGAGAGAGGGAGCGCGCTGGCGCAGAGAGAATGAGCCGCTGGGAGAGAGAGAGTGGGAGCGCGCTGGTGCAGAGAGAGTGGGAGCGCGCTGGCGCAGAGATAGATTGAGTGCGCTGTGGCAGAGAGAGTGTGAGCGCGCTGGGGCAGAGAGAGAGTGAGCGTGCTGGGGCAGAGAGAGAGTGAGCACATTGGGGCAGAGAGAGAGTGAGCGCGCTGGGACAGAGAGAGACTGTGGGCCCTGGGGCAGAGAGAGAGTGAGCGTGCTGGGGCAGAGAGACAGTGAGCGTGCTGGGGCAGAGAGAGAGTGAGCACGCTGGTGCAGAGACAGAGTGATCGCGCTGGGGCAGAGAGAGACTGAGGGCCCTGGGGCAGAGAGAGAGTGAGCACGCTGGGGCAGAGAGAGAGTGAGCGTGCTGGGACAGAGAGAGAGTGAGCGCGCTGGGTGCAGAGAGAGAGTGATAGTGCTGGGGCAGAGAGAGAGTGAGGGCACTGGGGCAAAGAGAGGGTGAGCGTGCTGGGGCACAGAGAGAGTGAGCGCGCTGGGGCAGAGAGAGAGTGAGCGCGCTGGGGCAGAGAGAGAGTGAGCATGCTGGGGCCGTGAGAGTTTGCTTGTGATGAGGCAGAGAGACTTTATGGGTGCTGGGGCATAGAGAGAGTGATTGCGCTGTGGCAGAGAGAGATTGAGAACGCTGGGGGAGAGAGAGAGTGAGCGCGCTGGGGGAGAGAGAGAGTGAGAACGCTGGAGGAGAGAGAGAGTGAGCGCGCTGGGGCAGAGAGAGAGAGAGTGCGCTGGGACAGAGAGTGAGTGAGCGTGCTGGGGCAGAGAGAGAGTGAGGTCCTTGAGGCAGAGAGATTGTGAGCGCGCTGGGGCAGAGAGTGAGTGATCGCACTGGGGCAGAGAGAGAGTTAGCGTGCTGGGGCAGAGAGAGAGTGATCGCACTGGGGCAGAGAGAGAGTGAGCGCACTGGGGCAGAGAGAGAGTGAGCATGCTGGGGCAGAGAGAGAGTGAGTGCTCTGGTGCAGAGAGAAGGTTAGCGTGCTGGGGCAGAGAGATAGTGAGGGCGCTGTGGCAGATAGAGAATGAGCGCACTGGGGCAGAGAGAAAGTGAGTGCGCTGGGGCACAGAGAGAGTGAGCGGGCTGGGGCACAGAGAGGGGGAGGGCGCTGGGGTACTGAGAGAATGAGCGCGCTGGGGCAGAGAGAGAGGGAGCGCGCTGGCGCAGAGAGAGATTGAGTGCGCTGTGGCAGAGAGAGAGTGAGCACATTGGGGCAGAGAGAGAGTGAGCGTGCTGGGGCTGAGAGAGAGTGAGCACGCTGGTGCAGAGACAGAGTGATCGCGCTGGGGCAGAGAGAGACTGAGGGCCCTGGGGCAGAGAGAGAATGAACGCGGTGGGTCAGAGAGAGACTGAGGGCCCTGGGGCAGAGAGAGAGTGAGCACGCTGGGGCAGAGAGAGAGTGAGCGCGCTGGGACAGAGAGAGAGTGAGCGCGCTGGGTGCAGAGAGAGAGTGATAGTGCTGGGGCAGAGAGAGAGTGAGGGCACTGGGGCAAAGAGAGGGTGAGCGTGCTGGGGCACAGAGAGAGTGAGCGTGCTGGGGCAGAGAGAGAGTGAGCTCGCTGGTTCAGAGAAAAAGGGAGCGTGCTGGCGCAGAGAGAGAGTGAGAGCGCTGGTGCAGAGAGAGAGTTAGCGGATGGGGCAGAGAGCGAGTGAAGGCACTGGGGCAGAGAGAGGGTGAGCGTGCTGGGGCACAGAGAGAGTGAGCACGCTGGGGCACAGAGAGAGTGAGCACGCTGGGGTACAGAGAGAATGAGCGCGCTGGGGCAGAGAGAGAGTGAGTGCACTGGGGCAGAGAGAGAGTGAGCGGGCTGGGGCAGAGAGAGGGTGAGCGTGCTGGGGCACAGAGAGAGTGAGCACGCTGGGGTACAGAGAGAATGAGTGCGCTGGGGCAGAGAGAGAGTGAGCGCCCTGGGGCAGAGAGAGAGTGAGCATGCTGGGGCCGTGAGAGTGTGCTTGTGCTGAGGCAGAGAGACTTTAAGGGTGCTGGGGCATAGAGAGAGTGACGCGCTGTGGCAGAGAGAGTGTGAGCACATTGGGGCAGAGAGAGAGTGAGCGCGCTGGGGCAGAGAGAAAGTGAGCGCGCTGGGGCAGAGAGAGAGTAATTGCGGTGGGGCAGAGAGGGAGTTAGCACATTGGGGCAGAGAGAGAGTGCGCGCGCTGGGGCAGAGAGAGAGTGAGGGCCATGGTGCAGAGAGGGAGTGAGCACGCTGGGGCAGAGAGAGAGTGATCGCGCTGGGGCAGAGAGAGTGAGCGCGCTGGGTCAGAGAAAAAGGGAGCGCGCTGACGCAGAGAGGGAGTGAGAGCACTGGCGCAGAGAGGGAGTTAGCGGATGGGGCAGAGAGTGAGTGAGCGCGCTAGGGCAGAAAGAGAGTGAGCGCGTTGGGGCTGAGAGGGAGTGAGTGCGCAGGGGCAGAGAGAGAGTGAGCACATTGGGGCAGAGAGAGAGTGAGCGCGCTGGGGCAGAGAGAGAGTGAGCGCGCTGGGGCAGAGAGAGAGTAATTGCGGTGGGGCAGAGAGAGAGTTAGCACATTGGGGCAGAGAGAGAGTGAGCGCGCTGGGGCAGAGAGAGTGTGAGCGCGCTGGGGCAGAGAGAGAGTGAGCAAATTGTGGCAGAGAGAGAGTGAGCGCCATGGGGCAGAGAGAGAGTGAGCATATTGTGGCAGAGAGAGAGTGAGCGTGCTGGGGCAGAGAGAGTGTGAGTGCGCTGGGGCAGAGAGAGAGTGAGCGCGCTGGGGCAGAGAGAGAGGGAGCGCGCTGGCGCAGAGAGCGAGTGAGAGCGCTGGGGGAGAGAGAGCGGGAGCGCGCTGGTGCAGAGAGAGAGTGAGGGCCCTGGGGCAGAGAGAGAGTGAGCACATTGGGGCAGAGAGAGAGTGAGCGCGCTGGGGCAGAGAGAGAGTAATTGCGGTGGGGCAGAGAGAGAGTTAGCACATTGGGGCAGAGAGAGAGTGAGCGCAATGGGGCAGAGAGAGAGTGAGTGCGCTGGGGCAGAGAGAGAGGGAGCGCGCTGGCGCAGAGAGAGAGTGAGAGCGCTGGGGGAGAGAGAGCGGGAGCGCGCTGGTGCGGAGAGAGAGTGAGTGCGCTGTGGCAGAGAGAGAGTGAGCAAATTGGGGCAGAGAGAGAGTGAGCATATTGGGGCAGAGAGAGAGTGAGCGCAATGGGGCAGAGAGAGAGTGAGTGCGCTGGGGCAGAGAGAGAGGGAGCGCGCTGGCGCAGAGAGAGAGTGAGAGCGCTGGGGGAGAGAGAGCGGGAGCGCGCTGGTGCGGAGAGAGAGTGAGTGCGCTGTGGCAGAGAGAGAGTGAGCGCACTGGGGAGAGAGAGAGTGAGTGCACTGGGGCACAGAGAGAGTGAGCGCGCTGGGGCAGAGAGAGGGTGAGCGTGCTGGGGCTCAGAGAGAGAGAGCGGGCTGGGGCACAAAGAGAGTGATCGCGCTGTGGCAGAGAGAGAGTGAGAATGCTGGGGGAGAGAGAGAGGGAGCGCGCTGCCGCAGAGAGAATGAGCGCGCTGGGGGAGAGAGAGTGGGAGCGCGCTGGTGCAGAGAGAGTGGGAGCGCGCTGGCGCAGAGATAGATTGAGTGCGCTGTGGCAGAGAGAGTGTGAGCGCGCTGGTGCAGAGAGAGAGTGAGCGTGCTGGGGCAGAGTGAGAGTGAGCACATTGGGGCAGAGAGAGAGTGAGCGCGCTGGGGCAGAGAGAGACTGTGGGCCCTGGGGCAGAGAGAGAGTGAGCGTGCTGGGGCAGAGAGACAGTGAGCGTGCTGGGGCAGAGAGAGAGTGAGCACGCTGGTGCAGAGACAGAGTGATCGCGCTGGGGCAGAGAGAGACTGAGGGCCCTGGGGCAGAGAGAGAATGAACGCGGTGGGTCAGAGAGAGACTGAGGGCCCTGGGGCAGAGAGAGAGTGAGCACGCTGGGGCAGAGAGAGAGTGAGCGCGCTGGGACAGAGAGAGAGTGAGCGCGCTGGGTGCAGAGAGAGAGTGAGAGTGCTGGGGCAGAGAGAGAGTGAGGGCACTGGGGCAAAGAGAGGGTGAGCGTGCTGGGGCACAGAGAGAGTGAGCGCGCTGGGGCAGAGAGAGAGTGAGCGCGCTGGGGCAGAGAGAGAGTGAGCATGCTGGGGCCGTGAGAGTTTGCTTGTGATGAGGCAGAGAGACTTTATGGGTGCTGGGGCATAGAGAGAGTGATTGCGCTGTGGCAGAGAGAGAGTGAGCGCGCTGGCGGAGAGAGAGTGGGAGCGCGCTCGGGCAGAAAGAGAGTGAGCGCGCTGGGGCAGAGAGAGAGAGTGCGCTGGGACAGAGAGAGAGTGAGCGTGCTGGGGCAGAGAGAGAGTGAGGACCTTGGGGCAGAGAGAGAGTGAGGGCCTTGAGGCAGAGAGATTGTGAGCGCGCTGGGGCAGAGAGTGAGTGATCGCACTGGGGCAGAGAGAGAGTGAGCGCACTGGGGCAGAGAGAGAGTTAGCGTGCTGGGGCAGAGAGAGAGTGATCGCACTGGGGCAGAGAGAGAGTGAGCGCACTGGGGCAGAGAGAGAGTGAGCGTGCTGGGGCAGAGAGAGAGTGAGTGCTCTGGTGCAGAGAGAAGGTTAGCGTGCTGGGGCAGAGAGATAGTGAGGGCGCTGTGGCAGATAGAGAATGAGCGCACTGGGGCAGAGAGAAAGTGAGTGCGCTGGGGCACAGAGAGAGTGAGCGGGCTGGGGCACAGAGAGGGGGAGCGCGCTGGGGTACTGAGAGAATGAGCGCGCTGGGGCAGAGAGAGAGGGAGCGCGCTGGCGCAGAGAGAGAGAGAGTGCGCTGGGACAGAGAGAGAGTGAGCGTGCTGGGGCAGAGAGAGAGTGAGGACCTTGGGGCAGAGAGAGAGTGAGGGCCTTGAGGCAGAGAGATTGTGAGCGCGCTGGGGCAGAGAGTGAGTGATCGCACTGGGGCAGAGAGAGAGTGAGCGCACTGGGGCAGAGAGAGAGTTAGCGTGCTGGGGCAGAGAGAGAGTGATCGCACTGGGGCAGAGAGAGAGTGAGCGCACTGGGGCAGAGAGAGAGTGAGCATGCTGGGGCAGAGAGAGAGTGAGTGCTCTGGTGCAGAGAGAAGGTTAGCGTGCTGGGGCAGAGAGATAGTGAGGGCGCTGTGGCAGATAGAGAATGAGCGCACTGGGGCAGAGAGAAAGTGAGTGCGCTGGGGCACAGAGAGAGTGAGCGGGCTGGGGCACAGAGAGGGGGAGCGCGCTGGGGTACTGAGAGAATGAGCGCGCTGGGGCAGAGAGAGAGGGAGCGCGCTGGCGCAGAGAGAGATTGAGTGCGCTGTGGCAGAGAGAGAGTGAGCACATTGGGGCAGAGAGAGAGTGAGCGCGCTGGGGCAGAGAGACAGTGAGCGCGCTGAGGCAGAGAGACAGTGAGCGCGCTGAGGCAGAGAGAGAGTAATTGCAGTGGGGCAGAGAGAGAGTTAGCACATTGGGGCAGAGAGAGAGTGAGAGTGCTGGGGCAGAGAGAGACTGTGGGCCCTGGGGCAGAGAGAGAGTGAGCGTGCTGGGGCAGAGAGAGAGTGAGCACGCTGGTGCAGAGACAGAGTGATCGCGCTGGTGCAGAGAGAGAGTGAGCACGCTGGTGCAGAGACAGAGTGAGCGCGCTGGGGCAGAGAGAGAGTGAGCACGCTGGTGCAGAGACAGAGTGATCGCGCTGGGGCAGAGAGAGACTGAGGGCCCTGGGGCAGAGAGAGAATGAACGCGGTGGGTCAGAGAGAGACTGAGGGCCCTGGGGCAGAGTGAGAGTGAGTGCGCAGGGGCAGAGGGAGACTGAGGGCCCTGGGGCAGAGAGAGAGTGAGCGCACCGGGGCAGAGAGGGAGTGAGCACACTGGGGCAGAGAGAGAGTGAGCACGCTGGGGCAGAGAGAGAGTGAGCACGCTGGGTGCAGAGAGAGAGTGAGAGTGCTGGGGCAGAGAGAGAGTGAGGGCCTTGGGGCAGAGAGGGATTGAGGGCCTTGGGGCAGAGAGAGAGTGAGGGCCTTGGGGCAGAGAGAGTGTGAGCGCGCTGTGGCAGAGAGAGAGTGAGCGCGCTGGGGCAGAGAGAGAGTAATTGCGGTGGGGCAGAGAGGGAGTTAGCACATTGGGGCAGAGAGAGAGTGCGCGCGCTGGGGCAGAGAGAGAGTGAGGGCCATGGTGCAGAGAGAGAGTGAGCGCGCTGGGGCAGAGAGAGAGTGATCGCGCTGGGGCAGAGAGAGAGTGAGCAAATTGGGGCAGAGAGAGAGTGAGCGCATTGGGGCATAGAGAGAGTGAGCATATTGGGGCAGACAGAGAGTGAGCGCGCTGGGGCAGAGAGATTGTGAGCGCGCTGGGGCAGAGAGTGAGTGATCGCACTGGGGCAGAGAGAGAGTGAGCGCACTGGGGCAGAGAGAGAGTTAGCGTGCTGGGGCAGAGAGAGAGTGATCGCACTGGGGCAGAGAGAGAGTGAGCGCACTGGGGCAGAGAGAGAGTGAGCATGCTGGGGCAGAGAGAGAGTGAGTGCTCTGGTGCAGAGAGAAGGTTAGCGTGCTGGGGCAGAGAGATAGTGAGGGCGCTGTGGCAGATAGAGAATGAGCGCACTGGGGCAGAGAGAAAGTGAGTGCGCTGGGGCACAGAGAGAGTGAGCGGGCTGGGGCACAGAGAGGGGGAGCGCGCTGGGGTACTGAGAGAATGAGCGCGCTGGGGCAGAGAGAGAGGGAGCGCGCTGGCGCAGAGAGAGATTGAGTGCGCTGTGGCAGAGAGAGAGTGAGCACATTGGGGCAGAGAGAGAGTGAGCGCGCTGGGGCAGAGAGAGTGTGAGCGCGCTGGGGCAGAGAGAGAGTGAGCAAATTGTGGCAGAGAGAGAGTGAGCGCCATGGGGCAGAGAGAGAGTGAGCATATTGTGGCAGAGAGAGAGTGAGCGTGCTGGGGCAGAGAGAGTGTGAGTGCGCTGGGGCAGAGAGAGAGTGAGCGCGCTGGGGCAGAGAGAGAGGGAGCGCGCTGGCGCAGAGAGCGAGTGAGAGCGCTGGGGGAGAGAGAGCGGGAGCGCGCTGGTGCAGAGAGAGAGTGAGGGCCCTGGGGCAGAGAGAGAGTGAGCACATTGGGGCAGAGAGAGAGTGAGCGCGCTGGGGCAGAGAGAGAGTAATTGCGGTGGGGCAGAGAGAGAGTTAGCACATTGGGGCAGAGAGAGAGTGAGCGCAATGGGGCAGAGAGAGAGTGAGTGCGCTGGGGCAGAGAGAGAGGGAGCGCGCTGGCGCAGAGAGAGAGTGAGAGCGCTGGGGGAGAGAGAGCGGGAGCGCGCTGGTGCGGAGAGAGAGTGAGTGCGCTGTGGCAGAGAGAGAGTGAGCAAATTGGGGCAGAGAGAGAGTGAGCATATTGGGGCAGAGAGAGAGTGAGCGCAATGGGGCAGAGAGAGAGTGAGTGCGCTGGGGCAGAGAGAGAGGGAGCGCGCTGGCGCAGAGAGAGAGTGAGAGCGCTGGGGGAGAGAGAGCGGGAGCGCGCTGGTGCGGAGAGAGAGTGAGTGCGCTGTGGCAGAGAGAGAGTGAGCGCACTGGGGAGAGAGAGAGTGAGTGCACTGGGGCACAGAGAGAGTGAGCGCGCTGGGGCAGAGAGAGGGTGAGCGTGCTGGGGCTCAGAGAGAGAGAGCGGGCTGGGGCACAAAGAGAGTGATCGCGCTGTGGCAGAGAGAGAGTGAGAATGCTGGGGGAGAGAGAGAGGGAGCGCGCTGCCGCAGAGAGAATGAGCGCGCTGGGGGAGAGAGAGTGGGAGCGCGCTGGTGCAGAGAGAGTGGGAGCGCGCTGGCGCAGAGATAGATTGAGTGCGCTGTGGCAGAGAGAGTGTGAGCGCGCTGGTGCAGAGAGAGAGTGAGCGTGCTGGGGCAGAGTGAGAGTGAGCACATTGGGGCAGAGAGAGAGTGAGCGCGCTGGGGCAGAGAGAGACTGTGGGCCCTGGGGCAGAGAGAGAGTGAGCGTGCTGGGGCAGAGAGACAGTGAGCGTGCTGGGGCAGAGAGAGAGTGAGCACGCTGGTGCAGAGACAGAGTGATCGCGCTGGGGCAGAGAGAGACTGAGGGCCCTGGGGCAGAGAGAGAATGAACGCGGTGGGTCAGAGAGAGACTGAGGGCCCTGGGGCAGAGAGAGAGTGAGCACGCTGGGGCAGAGAGAGAGTGAGCGCGCTGGGACAGAGAGAGAGTGAGCGCGCTGGGTGCAGAGAGAGAGTGAGAGTGCTGGGGCAGAGAGAGAGTGAGGGCACTGGGGCAAAGAGAGGGTGAGCGTGCTGGGGCACAGAGAGAGTGAGCGCGCTGGGGCAGAGAGAGAGTGAGCGCGCTGGGGCAGAGAGAGAGTGAGCATGCTGGGGCCGTGAGAGTTTGCTTGTGATGAGGCAGAGAGACTTTATGGGTGCTGGGGCATAGAGAGAGTGATTGCGCTGTGGCAGAGAGAGAGTGAGCGCGCTGGCGGAGAGAGAGTGGGAGCGCGCTCGGGCAGAAAGAGAGTGAGCGCGCTGGGGCAGAGAGAGAGAGTGCGCTGGGACAGAGAGAGAGTGAGCGTGCTGGGGCAGAGAGAGAGTGAGGACCTTGGGGCAGAGAGAGAGTGAGGGCCTTGAGGCAGAGAGATTGTGAGCGCGCTGGGGCAGAGAGTGAGTGATCGCACTGGGGCAGAGAGAGAGTGAGCGCACTGGGGCAGAGAGAGAGTTAGCGTGCTGGGGCAGAGAGAGAGTGATCGCACTGGGGCAGAGAGAGAGTGAGCGCACTGGGGCAGAGAGAGAGTGAGCGTGCTGGGGCAGAGAGAGAGTGAGTGCTCTGGTGCAGAGAGAAGGTTAGCGTGCTGGGGCAGAGAGATAGTGAGGGCGCTGTGGCAGATAGAGAATGAGCGCACTGGGGCAGAGAGAAAGTGAGTGCGCTGGGGCACAGAGAGAGTGAGCGGGCTGGGGCACAGAGAGGGGGAGCGCGCTGGGGTACTGAGAGAATGAGCGCGCTGGGGCAGAGAGAGAGGGAGCGCGCTGGCGCAGAGAGAGAGAGAGTGCGCTGGGACAGAGAGAGAGTGAGCGTGCTGGGGCAGAGAGAGAGTGAGGACCTTGGGGCAGAGAGAGAGTGAGGGCCTTGAGGCAGAGAGATTGTGAGCGCGCTGGGGCAGAGAGTGAGTGATCGCACTGGGGCAGAGAGAGAGTGAGCGCACTGGGGCAGAGAGAGAGTTAGCGTGCTGGGGCAGAGAGAGAGTGATCGCACTGGGGCAGAGAGAGAGTGAGCGCACTGGGGCAGAGAGAGAGTGAGCATGCTGGGGCAGAGAGAGAGTGAGTGCTCTGGTGCAGAGAGAAGGTTAGCGTGCTGGGGCAGAGAGATAGTGAGGGCGCTGTGGCAGATAGAGAATGAGCGCACTGGGGCAGAGAGAAAGTGAGTGCGCTGGGGCACAGAGAGAGTGAGCGGGCTGGGGCACAGAGAGGGGGAGCGCGCTGGGGTACTGAGAGAATGAGCGCGCTGGGGCAGAGAGAGAGGGAGCGCGCTGGCGCAGAGAGAGATTGAGTGCGCTGTGGCAGAGAGAGAGTGAGCACATTGGGGCAGAGAGAGAGTGAGCGCGCTGGGGCAGAGAGACAGTGAGCGCGCTGAGGCAGAGAGACAGTGAGCGCGCTGAGGCAGAGAGAGAGTAATTGCAGTGGGGCAGAGAGAGAGTTAGCACATTGGGGCAGAGAGAGAGTGAGAGTGCTGGGGCAGAGAGAGACTGTGGGCCCTGGGGCAGAGAGAGAGTGAGCGTGCTGGGGCAGAGAGAGAGTGAGCACGCTGGTGCAGAGACAGAGTGATCGCGCTGGTGCAGAGAGAGAGTGAGCACGCTGGTGCAGAGACAGAGTGAGCGCGCTGGGGCAGAGAGAGAGTGAGCACGCTGGTGCAGAGACAGAGTGATCGCGCTGGGGCAGAGAGAGACTGAGGGCCCTGGGGCAGAGAGAGAATGAACGCGGTGGGTCAGAGAGAGACTGAGGGCCCTGGGGCAGAGTGAGAGTGAGTGCGCAGGGGCAGAGGGAGACTGAGGGCCCTGGGGCAGAGAGAGAGTGAGCGCACCGGGGCAGAGAGGGAGTGAGCACACTGGGGCAGAGAGAGAGTGAGCACGCTGGGGCAGAGAGAGAGTGAGCACGCTGGGTGCAGAGAGAGAGTGAGAGTGCTGGGGCAGAGAGAGAGTGAGGGCCTTGGGGCAGAGAGGGATTGAGGGCCTTGGGGCAGAGAGAGAGTGAGGGCCTTGGGGCAGAGAGAGTGTGAGCGCGCTGTGGCAGAGAGAGAGTGAGCGCGCTGGGGCAGAGAGAGAGTAATTGCGGTGGGGCAGAGAGGGAGTTAGCACATTGGGGCAGAGAGAGAGTGCGCGCGCTGGGGCAGAGAGAGAGTGAGGGCCATGGTGCAGAGAGAGAGTGAGCGCGCTGGGGCAGAGAGAGAGTGATCGCGCTGGGGCAGAGAGAGAGTGAGCAAATTGGGGCAGAGAGAGAGTGAGCGCATTGGGGCATAGAGAGAGTGAGCATATTGGGGCAGACAGAGAGTGAGCGCGCTGGGGCAGAGAGATTGTGAGCGCGCTGGGGCAGAGAGTGAGTGATCGCACTGGGGCAGAGAGAGAGTGAGCGCACTGGGGCAGAGAGAGAGTTAGCGTGCTGGGGCAGAGAGAGAGTGATCGCACTGGGGCAGAGAGAGAGTGAGCGCACTGGGGCAGAGAGAGAGTGAGCATGCTGGGGCAGAGAGAGAGTGAGTGCTCTGGTGCAGAGAGAAGGTTAGCGTGCTGGGGCAGAGAGATAGTGAGGGCGCTGTGGCAGATAGAGAATGAGCGCACTGGGGCAGAGAGAAAGTGAGTGCGCTGGGGCACAGAGAGAGTGAGCGGGCTGGGGCACAGAGAGGGGGAGCGCGCTGGGGTACTGAGAGAATGAGCGCGCTGGGGCAGAGAGAGAGGGAGCGCGCTGGCGCAGAGAGAGATTGAGTGCGCTGTGGCAGAGAGAGAGTGAGCACATTGGGGCAGAGAGAGAGTGAGCGCGCTGGGGCAGAGAGACAGTGAGCGCGCTGAGGCAGAGAGACAGTGAGCGCGCTGAGGCAGAGAGAGAGTAATTGCAGTGGGGCAGAGAGAGAGTTAGCACATTGGGGCAGAGAGAGAGTGAGAGTGCTGGGGCAGAGAGAGACTGTGGGCCCTGGGGCAGAGAGAGAGTGAGCGTGCTGGGGCAGAGAGAGAGTGAGCACGCTGGTGCAGAGACAGAGTGATCGCGCTGGTGCAGAGAGAGAGTGAGCACGCTGGTGCAGAGACAGAGTGAGCGCGCTGGGGCAGAGAGAGAGTGAGCACGCTGGTGCAGAGACAGAGTGATCGCGCTGGGGCAGAGAGAGACTGAGGGCCCTGGGGCAGAGAGAGAATGAACGCGGTGGGTCAGAGAGAGACTGAGGGCCCTGGGGCAGAGTGAGAGTGAGTGCGCAGGGGCAGAGGGAGACTGAGGGCCCTGGGGCAGAGAGAGAGTGAGCGCACCGGGGCAGAGAGGGAGTGAGCACACTGGGGCAGAGAGAGAGTGAGCACGCTGGGGCAGAGAGAGAGTGAGCACGCTGGGTGCAGAGAGAGAGTGAGAGAGCTGGGGCAGAGAGAGAGTGAGGGCCTTGGGGCAGAGAGGGATTGAGGGCCTTGGGGCAGAGAGAGAGTGAGGGCCTTGGGGCAGAGAGAGTGTGAGCGCGCTGTGGCAGAGAGAGAGTGAGCGCGCTGGGGCAGAGAGAGAGTAATTGCGGTGGGGCAGAGAGGGAGTTAGCACATTGGGGCAGAGAGAGAGTGCGCGCGCTGGGGCAGAGAGAGAGTGAGGGCCATGGTGCAGAGAGAGAGTGAGCGCGCTGGGGCAGAGAGAGAGTGATCGCGCTGGGGCAGAGAGAGAGTGAGCAAATTGGGGCAGAGAGAGAGTGAGCGCATTGGGGCATAGAGAGAGTGAGCATATTGGGGCAGACAGAGAGTGAGCGCGCTGGGGCAGAGAGAGAGTGAGCGCGCTGGGTCAGAGAAAAAGGGAGTGCGCTGGCGCAGAGAGACAGTTAGCAGATGGGGCAGAGAGCGAGTGAGCGCGCTGGGGCAGAAAGAGAGTGAGCGCGTTGGTGCTGAGAGAGAGTGAGTGCGCAGGGGCAGAGAGAGAGTGAGCTTGCTGGGGCAGAGAGAGAGTGAGCACGCTGGTGCAGAGACAGAGTGATCGCGCTGGGGCAGAGAGAGACTGAGGGCCCTGGGGCAGAGAGAGAATGAACGCGGTGGGTCAGAGAGAGACTGAGGGCCCTGGGGCAGAGAGAGAGTGAGCACGCTGGGGCAGAGAGAGAGTGAGCGCGCTGGGACAGAGAGAGAGTGAGCGCGCTGGGTGCAGAGAGAGAGTGAGAGTGCTGGGGCAGAGAGAGAGTGAGCATGCTGGGGCCGTGAGAGTTTGCTTGTGATGAGGCAGAGAGACTTTATGGGTGCTGGGGCATAGAGAGAGTGATTGCGCTGTGGCAGAGAGAGAGTGAGCGCGCTGGCGGAGAGAGAGTGGGAGCGCGCTCGGGCAGAAAGAGAGTGAGCGCGCTGGGGCAGAGAGAGAGAGAGTGCGCTGGGACAGAGAGAGAGTGAGCGCGCTGGGTGCAGAGAGAGAGTGAGAGTGCTGGGGCAGAGAGAGAGTGAGCGCGCTGGGACAGAGAGAGAGTAAGCGCGCTGGGTGCAGAGAGAGAGTGATAGTGCTGGGGCAGAGAGAGAGTGAGGGCACTGGGGCAAAGAGAGGGTGAGCGTGCTGGGGCACAGAGAGAGTGAGCGCGCTGGGGCAGAGAGAGAGTGAGCGCGCTGGTGCAGAGAGAGAGTGAACATGCTGGGGCCGTGAGAGTTTGCTTGTGATGAGGCAGAGAGACTTTATGGGTGCTGGGGCATAGAGAGAGTGATTGCGCTGTGGCAGAGAGAGAGTGAGCGCGCTGGCGGAGAGAGAGTGGGAGCGCGCTGGCGCAGAGAGAGATTGAGTGCGCTGTGGCAGAGAGAGTGTGAGCACATTGGGGCAGAGAGAGAGTGAGCGCGCTGGGGCAGAGAGAGAGTGAGCACGCTGGGGCAGAGAGAGAGTAATTGCGGTGGGGCAGAGAGGGAGTTAGCACATTGGGGCAGAGAGAGAGTGCGCGCGCTGGGGCAGAGAGAGAGTGAGGGCCATGGTGCAGAGAGAGAGTGAGCGCGCTGGGGCAGAGAGAGAGTGATCACGCTGGGGCAGAGAGAGACTGAGGGCCCTGGGGCAGAGAGAGAATGAACGCGGTGGGTCAGAGAGAGACTGAGGGCCCAAGGGGAAGAGTGAGAGTGAGTGCGCAGGGGCAGAGGGAGACTGAGGGCCCTGGGGCAGAGAGAGAGTGAGCACACCGGGGCAGAGAGGGAGTGAGCACACTGGGGCAGAGAGAGAGTGAGCACGCTGGGGCAGAGAGAGAGTGAGCACGCTGGGGCAGAGAGAGAGTGAGCACGCTGGGGCAGAGAGCGAGAGAGTGCGCTGGGACAGAGAGAGAGTTAGCGCGCTGGGTGCAGAGAGAGAGTGAGAGTGCTGGGGCAGAGAGAGAGTGAGGGCCTTGGGGCAGAGAGGGATTGAGGGCCTTGGGGCAGAGAGAGAGTGAGGGCCTTGGGGCAGAGAGAGTGTGAGCGCGCTGTGGCAGAGAGAGAGTGAGCGCGCTGGGGCAGAGAGAGAGTAATTGCGGTGGGGCAGAGAGGGAGTTAGCACATTGGGGCAGAGAGAGAGTGCGCGCGCTGGGGCAGAGAGAGAGTGAGGGCCATGGTGCAGAGAGAGAGTGAGCGCGCTGGGGCAGAGAGAGAGTGATCGCGCTGGGGCAGAGAGAGAGTGAGCAAATTGGGGCAGAGAGAGAGTGAGCGCATTGGGGCATAGAGAGAGTGAGCATATTGGGGCAGACAGAGAGTGAGCGCGCTGGGGCAGAGAGAGAGTGAGCGCGCTGGGTCAGAGAAAAAGGGAGTGCGCTGGCGCAGAGAGACAGTTAGCAGATGGGGCAGAGAGCGAGTGAGCGCGCTGGGGCAGAAAGAGAGTGAGCGCGTTGGTGCTGAGAGAGAGTGAGTGCGCAGGGGCAGAGAGAGAGTGAGCTTGCTGGGGCAGAGAGAGAGTGAGCGCGCTGGGGCAGAGAGAGAGTGAGTGCGCTGGTGCACAGAGAGAGTGATGGGGCCTGGACAGAGAGAGGTTGAGCGTGATGGGTCACAGAGAGAGTGAGCACGCTGTGGCAGAGAGAGAATGAGTGCGCTGAGGCAGAGATAGATTGAGTGCGCTGTGGCAGAGAGAGTGTGAGCGCGCTGGGGCAGAGAGAGAGTGAAAGTGCTGGGGCAGAGAGAGAGTGAGCACATTGGGGCAGAGAGAGATTGAGCGCGCTGGGGCAGAGAGAGACTGTGGGCCCTGGGGCAGAGAGAGAGTGAGCGTGCTGGGGCAGAGAGACAGTGAGCGTGCTGGGGCAGAGAGAGAGTGAGCACGCTGGTGCAGAGACAGAGTGATCGCGCTGGGGCAGAGAGAGACTGAGGGCCCTGGGGCAGAGAGAGAATGAACGCGGTGGGTCAGAGAGAGACTGAGGGCCCTGGGGCAGAGAGAGAGTGAGCACGCTGGGGCAGAGAGAGAGTGAGCGCGCTGGGACAGAGAGAGAGTGAGCGCGCTGGGTGCAGAGAGAGAGTGAGAGTGCTGGGGCAGAGAGAGAGTGAGGGCACTGGGGCAAAGAGAGGGTGAGCGTGCTGGGGCACAGAGAGAGTGAGCGCGCTGGGGCAGAGAGAGAGTGAGCGCGCTGGGGCAGAGAGAGAGTGAGCATGCTGGGGCCGTGAGAGTTTGCTTGTGATGAGGCAGAGAGACTTTATGGGTGCTGGGGCATAGAGAGAGTGATTGCGCTGTGGCAGAGAGAGAGTGAGCGCGCTGGCGGAGAGAGAGTGGGAGCGCGCTCGGGCAGAAAGAGAGTGAGCGCGCTGGGGCAGAGAGAGAGAGAGTGCGCTGGGACAGAGAGAGAGTGAGCGCGCTGGGTGCAGAGAGAGAGTGAGAGTGCTGGGGCAGAGAGAGAGTGAGCGCGCTGGGACAGAGAGAGAGTAAGCGCGCTGGGTGCAGAGAGAGAGTGATAGTGCTGGGGCAGAGAGAGAGTGAGGGCACTGGGGCAAAGAGAGGGTGAGCGTGCTGGGGCACAGAGAGAGTGAGCGCGCTGGGGCAGAGAGAGAGTGAGCGCGCTGGGGCAGAGAGAGAGTGAGCATGCTGGGGCCGTGAGAGTTTGCTTGTGATGAGGCAGAGAGACTTTATGGGTGCTGGGGCATAGAGAGAGTGATTGCGCTGTGGCAGAGAGAGAGTGAGCGCGCTGGCGGAGAGAGAGTGGGAGCGCGCTCGGGCAGAAAGAGAGTGAGCGCGCTGGGGCAGAGAGAGAGAGAGTGCGCTGGGACAGAGAGAGAGTGAGCGCGCTGGGTGCAGAGAGAGAGTGAGAGTGCTGGGGCAGAGAGAGAGTGAGGGCACTGGGGCAAAGAGAGGGTGAGCGTGCTGGGGCACAGAGAGAGTGAGCGCGCTGGGGCAGAGAGAAAGTGAGCGCGCTGGGGCAGAGAGAGAGTGAGCATGCTGGGGCCGTGAGAGTTTGCTTGTGATGAGGCAGAGAGACTTTATGGGTGCTGGGGCATAGAGAGAGTGATTGCGCTGTGGCAGAGAGAGAGTGAGCGCGCTGGCGGAGAGAGAGTGGGAGCGCGCTCGGGCAGAAAGAGAGTGAGCGCGCTGGGGCAGAGAGAGAGAGAGTGCGCTGGGACAGAGAGAGAGTGAGGGTGCTGGGGCAGAGAGAGAGTGAGGACCTTGGGGCAGAGAGAGAGTGAGGGCCTTGAGGCAGAGAGATTGTGAGCGCGCTGGGGCAGAGAGTGAGTGATCGCACTGGGGCAGAGAGAGAGTGAGCGCACTGGGGCAGAGAGAGAGTTAGCGTGCTGGGGCAGAGAGAGAGTGATCGCACTGGGGCAGAGAGAGAGTGAGCGCACTGGGGCAGAGAGAGAGTGAGCCTGCTGGGGCAGAGAGAGAGTGAGTGCTCTGGTGCAGAGAGAAGGTTAGCGTGCTGGGGCAGAGAGATAGTGAGGGCGCTGTGGCAGATAGAGAATGAGCGCACTGGGGCAGAGAGAAAGTGAGTGCGCTGGGGCACAGAGAGAGTGAGCGGGCTGGGGCACAGAGAGGGGGAGCGCGCTGGGGTACTGAGAGAATGAGCGCGCTGGGGCAGAGAGAGAGGGAGCGCGCTGGCGCAGAGAGAGATTGAGTGCGCTGTGGCAGAGAGAGAGTGAGCACATTGGGGCAGAGAGAGAGTGAGCGCGCTGGTGCAGAGAGACAGTGAGCGCGCTGAGGCAGAGAGAGAGTAATTGCAGTGGGGCAGAGAGAGAGTTAGCACATTGGGGCAGAGAGAGAGTGAGAGTGCTGGGGCAGAGAGAGACTGTGGGCCCTGGGGCAGAGAGAGAGTGAGCGTGCTGGGGCAGAGAGAGAGTGAGCACGCTGGTGCAGAGACAGAGTGATCGCGCTGGTGCAGAGAGAGAGTGAGCACGCTGGTGCAGAGACAGAGTGAGCGCGCTGGGGCAGAGAGAGAGTGAGCACGCTGGTGCAGAGACAGAGTGATCGCGCTGGGGCAGAGAGAGACTGAGGGCCCTGGGGCAGAGAGAGAATGAACGCGGTGGGTCAGAGAGAGACTGAGGGCCCTGGGGCAGAGTGAGAGTGAGTGCGCAGGGGCAGAGGGAGACTGAGGGCCCTGGGGCAGAGAGAGAGTGAGCGCACCGGGGCAGAGAGGGAGTGAGCACACTGGGGCAGAGAGAGAGTGAGCACGCTGGGGCAGAGAGAGAGTGAGCACGCTGGGGCAGAGAGAGAGTGAGCACGCTGGGGAAGAGAGCGAGAGAGTGCGCTGGGACAGAGAGAGAGTTAGCGCGCTGGGTGCAGAGAGAGAGTGAGAGTGCTGGGGCAGAGAGAGAGTGAGGGCCTTGGGGCAGAGAGGGATTGAGGGCCTTGGGGCAGAGAGAGAGTGAGGGCCTTGGGGCAGAGAGAGTGTGAGCGCGCTGTGGCAGAGAGAGAGTGAGCGCGCTGGGGCAGAGAGAGAGTAATTGCGGTGGGGCAGAGAGGGAGTTAGCACATTGGGGCAGAGAGAGAGTGCGCGCGCTGGGGCAGAGAGAGAGTGAGGGCCATGGTGCAGAGAGAGAGTGAGCGCGCTGGGGCAGAGAGAGAGTGATCGCGCTGGGGCAGAGAGAGAGTGAGCAAATTGGGGCAGAGAGAGAGTGAGCGCATTGGGGCATAGAGAGAGTGAGCATATTGGGGCAGACAGAGAGTGAGCGCGCTGGGGCAGAGAGAGAGTGAGCGCGCTGGGTCAGAGAAAAAGGGAGTGCGCTGGCGCAGAGAGACAGTTAGCAGATGGGGCAGAGAGCGAGTGAGCGCGCTGGGGCAGAAAGAGAGTGAGCGCGTTGGTGCTGAGAGAGAGTGAGTGCGCAGGGGCAGAGAGAGAGTGAGCTTGCTGGGGCAGAGAGAGAGTGAGCGCGCTGGGGCAGAGAGAGAGTGAGGGCGCTGGTGCACAGAGAGAGTGATGGGGCCTGGACAGAGAGAGGTTGAGCGTGATGGGTCACAGAGAGAGTGAGCACGCTGTGGCAGAGAGAGAATGAGCGCGCTGAGGCAGAGATAGATTGAGTGCGCTGTGGCAGAGAGAGTGTGAGCGCGCTGGGGCAGAGAGAGAGTGAAAGTGCTGGGGCAGAGAGAGAGTGAGCACATTGGGGCAGAGAGAGAGTGAGCGCGCTGGGGCAGAGAGAGACTGTGGGCCCTGGGGCAGAGAGAGAGTGAGCATGCTGGGGCAGAGAGACAGTGAGCGTGCTGGGGCAGAGAGAGAGTGAGCACGCTGGTGCAGAGACAGAGTGATCGCGCTGGGGCAGAGAGAGACTGAGGGCCCTGGGGCAGAGAGAGAATGAACGCGGTGGGTCAGAGAGAGACTGAGGGCCCTGGGGCAGAGAGAGAGTGAGCACGCTGGGGCAGAGAGAGAGTGAGCGCGCTGGGACAGAGAGAGAGTGAGCGCGCTGGGTGCAGAGAGAGAGTGAGAGTGCTGGGGCAGAGAGAGAGTGAGGGCACTGGGGCAAAGAGAGGGTGAGCGTGCTGGGGCACAGAGAGAGTGAGCGCGCTGGGGCAGAGAGAGAGTGAGCGCGCTGGGGCAGAGAGAGAGTGAGCATGCTGGGGCCGTGAGAGTTTGCTTGTGATGAGGCAGAGAGACTTTATGGGTGCTGGGGCATAGAGAGAGTGATTGCGCTGTGGCAGAGAGAGAGTGAGCGCGCTGGCGGAGAGAGAGTGGGAGCGCGCTCGGGCAGAAAGAGAGTGAGCGCGCTGGGGCAGAGAGAGAGAGAGTGCGCTGGGACAGAGAGAGAGTGAGCGCGCTGGGTGCAGAGAGAGAGTGAGAGTGCTGGGGCAGAGAGAGAGTGAGCGCGCTGGGACAGAGAGAGAGTAAGCGCGCTGGGTGCAGAGAGAGAGTGATAGTGCTGGGGCAGAGAGAGAGTGAGGGCACTGGGGCAAAGAGAGGGTGAGCGTGCTGGGGCACAGAGAGAGTGAGCGCGCTGGGGCAGAGAGAGAGTGAGCGCGCTGGGGCAGAGAGAGAGTGAGCATGCTGGGGCCGTGAGAGTTTGCTTGTGATGAGGCAGAGAGACTTTATGGGTGCTGGGGCATAGAGAGAGTGATTGCGCTGTGGCAGAGAGAGAGTGAGCGCGCTGGCGGAGAGAGAGTGGGAGCGCGCTCGGGCAGAAAGAGAGTGAGCGCGCTGGGGCAGAGAGAGAGAGAGTGCGCTGGGACAGAGAGAGAGTGAGCGCGCTGGGTGCAGAGAGAGAGTGAGAGTGCTGGGGCAGAGAGAGAGTGAGGGCACTGGGGCAAAGAGAGGGTGAGCGTGCTGGGGCACAGAGAGAGTGAGCGCGCTGGGGCAGAGAGAAAGTGAGCGCGCTGGGGCAGAGAGAGAGTGAGCATGCTGGGGCCGTGAGAGTTTGCTTGTGATGAGGCAGAGAGACTTTATGGGTGCTGGGGCATAGAGAGAGTGATTGCGCTGTGGCAGAGAGAGAGTGAGCGCGCTGGCGGAGAGAGAGTGGGAGCGCGCTCGGGCAGAAAGAGAGTGAGCGCGCTGGGGCAGAGAGAGAGAGAGTGCGCTGGGACAGAGAGAGAGTGAGCGTGCTGGGGCAGAGAGAGAGTGAGGACCTTGGGGCAGAGAGAGAGTGAGGGCCTTGAGGCAGAGAGATTGTGAGCGCGCTGGGGCAGAGAGTGAGTGATCGCACTGGGGCAGAGAGAGAGTGAGCGCACTGGGGCAGAGAGAGAGTTAGCGTGCTGGGGCAGAGAGAGAGTGATCGCACTGGGGCAGAGAGAGAGTGAGCGCACTGGGGCAGAGAGAGAGTGAGCATGCTGGGGCAGAGAGAGAGTGAGTGCTCTGGTGCAGAGAGAAGGTTAGCGTGCTGGGGCAGAGAGATAGTGAGGGCGCTGTGGCAGATAGAGAATGAGCGCACTGGGGCAGAGAGAAAGTGAGTGCGCTGGGGCACAGAGAGAGTGAGCGGGCTGGGGCACAGAGAGGGGGAGCGCGCTGGGGTACTGAGAGAATGAGCGCGCTGGGGCAGAGAGAGAGGGAGCGCGCTGGCGCAGAGAGAGATTGAGTGCGCTGTGGCAGAGAGAGAGTGAGCACATTGGGGCAGAGAGAGAGTGAGCGCGCTGGGGCAGAGAGACAGTGAGCGCGCTGAGGCAGAGAGAGAGTAATTGCAGTGGGGCAGAGAGAGAGTTAGCACATTGGGGCAGAGAGAGAGTGAGAGTGCTGGGGCAGAGAGAGACTGTGGGCCCTGGGGCAGAGAGAGAGTGAGCGTGCTGGGGCAGAGAGAGAGTGAGCACGCTGGTGCAGAGACAGAGTGATCGCGCTGGTGCAGAGAGAGAGTGAGCACGCTGGTGCAGAGACAGAGTGAGCGCGCTGGGGCAGAGAGAGAGTGAGCACGCTGGTGCAGAGACAGAGTGATCGCGCTGGGGCAGAGAGAGACTGAGGGCCCTGGGGCAGAGAGAGAATGAACGCGGTGGGTCAGAGAGAGACTGAGGGCCCTGGGGCAGAGTGAGAGTGAGTGCGCAGGGGCAGAGGGAGACTGAGGGCCCTGGGGCAGAGAGAGAGTGAGCGCACCGGGGCAGAGAGGGAGTGAGCACACTGGGGCAGAGAGAGAGTGAGCACGCTGGGGCAGAGAGAGAGTGAGTACGCTGGGGCAGAGAGCGAGAGAGTGCGCTGGGACAGAGAGAGAGTTAGCGCGCTGGGTGCAGAGAGAGAGTGAGAGTGCTGGGGCAGAGAGAGAGTGAGGGCCTTGGGGCAGAGAGGGATTGAGGGCCTTGGGGCAGAGAGAGAGTGAGGGCCTTGGGGCAGAGAGAGTGTGAGCGCGCTGTGGCAGAGAGAGAGTGAGGGCGCTGTATCAGAGAGAGAGTGAGCGCACTGGGGCAGAGAGAGAGTGAGTGCACTGGGGCACAGAGAGAGTGAGCGGGCTGGGGCAGAGAGAGAGGGAGCGCGCTGGCGCAGAGAGAGATTGAGTGCGCTGTGGCAGAGAGAGAGTGAGCACATTGGGGCAGAGAGAGAGTGAGCGCGCTGGGGCAGAGAGAGAGTGAGCACATTGGGGCAGAGAGAGAGTGAGCGCATTGGGGCAGAGAGAAAGTGAGGGCCATGGTGCAGAGAGAGAGTGAGCGTGCTAGGGCAGAGAGAGAGTGATCGCGCTGGGGCAGAGAGAGAGTGAGCAAATTGGGGTAGAGAGAGAGTGAGCATATTGGGGCAGAGAGAGAGTGAGCGCGCTGGGGCAGAGAGAGAGTGAGTGCGCTGGTGCACAGAGAGAATGAGTGGGCCTGGACAGAGAGAGGTTGAGCGTGATGGGGCACAGAGAGAGTGAGCACGCTGGGGCAGAGAGAGAATGAGCGTGCTGGGCCAGAGCGAGAGGTAGCGCGCTGGGGCAGAGAGAGAGTGAGCATGCTGGGGCCGAGAGAGAGTGCTTGTGCTGAGACAAAGAGACTGTGAAGGTGCTGGGGCAAAGAGAGAGTGATCGCGCTGTGGCAGAGAGAGAGTGAGCACGCTGGGGCAGAGAGAAAGTGAGCACGCTGGGGCCGAGAGAGTGTGTGTGCGCTGAGGCAGAGAGATTGTAAGGGTGCTGGGGCAGAGAGAGAGTGGGCACGCTCGGGCAGAGAGAGTGGGAGCACGCAGGGGCAGAGAGAGAGGGAGCCCACTGGCGCAGAGATAGAGTGAGCAACATTGGGCAGAGAGACATTCAACGTGCTTGGGCAGAGAGACACTGAGAGCCATGTGGCAATGAGAGAGTTTGTGCGCTAGGGCAGAGAGAGAGTGAGCTGCTGGAGCAGAGAGAGAGTGAGCTCGCTGGTTCAGAGAAAAAGGGAGCGTGCTGGCGCAGAGAGAGAGTGAGAGCGCTGGTGCAGAGAGAGAGTTAGCGGATGGGGAAGAGAGCGAGTGAACGCACCGGGGCAGAGAGAGGGTGAGCACGCTGGGGTACAGAGAGAATGAGCGCGCTGGGGCAGAGAGAGAGTGAGCGCACTGGGGCAGAGAGAGAGTGAGCATGCTGGGGCCGTGAGAGTGTGCTTGTGCTGAGGCACAGAGACTTTAAGGGTGCTGGGGCATAGAGAGAGTGATCGCGCTGTGGCAGAGAGAGAGTGAGAACGCTGGGGGAGAGAGAGAGGGAGCGCGCTGGCGCAGAGAGAGAGTGAGCGCGCTGGGGGAGAGAGAGTGGGAGCGCGCTGGTGCAGAGAGAGTGGGAGCGCGCTGGCGCAGAGAGAGATTGAGTGCGCTGTGGCAGAGAGAGTGTGAGCACATTGGGGCAGAGAGAGAGTGAGCGCGCTGGGGCAGAGAGAGAGTGAGCACGCTGGGGCAGAGAGAGAGTAATTGCGGTGGGGCAGAGAGGGAGTTAGCACATTGGGGCAGAGAGAGAGTGCGCGCGCTGGGGCAGAGAGAGAGTGAGGGCCATGGTGCAGAGAGAGAGTGAGCGCGCTGGGGCAGAGAGAGAGTGATCGCGCTGGGGCAGAGAGAGAGTGAGCAAATTGGGGCAGAGAGAGAGTGAGCGCATTGGGGCATAGAGAGAGTGAGCATATTGGGGCAGACAGAGAGTGAGCGCGCTGGGGCAGAGAGAGAGTGAGCGCGCTGGGTCAGAGAAAAAGGGAGTGCGCTGGCGCAGAGAGACAGTTAGCAGATGGGGCAGAGAGCGAGTGAGCGCGCTGGGGCAGAAAGAGAGTGAGCGCGTTGGTGCTGAGAGGGAGTGAGTGCGCAGGGGCAGAGAGAGAGTGAGCTTGCTGGGGCAGAGAGAGAGTGAGCACGCTGGGGCAGAGAGAGAGTGAGTGCGCTGGTGCACAGAGAGAGTGAGCGGGCCTGGACAGAGAGAGGTTGAGCGTGATGGGTCACAGAGAGAGTGAGCACGCTGTGGCAGAGAGAGAATGAGCGCGCTGAGGCAGAGCGAGAGTGAGCGCGGTGGGGCAGAGAGAGAGTGAGCGTGCTGGGGCAGAGAGAGAGTGAGTGTGCTGGGGCAGAGAGAAAGTGAGCACGCTGGGGCAGAGATAGATTGAGTGCGCTGTGGCAGAGAGAGTGTGAGCGCGCTGGGGCAGAGAGAGAGTGAAAGTGCTGGGGCAGAGAGAGAGTGAGCACATTGGGGCAGAGAGAGAGTGAGCGCGCTGGGGCAGAGAGAGACTGTGGGCCCTGGGGCAGAGAGAGAGTGAGCGTGCTAGGGCAGAGAGACAGTGAGCGTGCTGGGGCAGAGAGAGAGTGAGCACGCTGGTGCAGAGACTGAGTGATCGCGCTGGGGCAGAGAGAGACTGAGGGCCCTGGGGCAGAGAGAGAGTGAGCACGCTGGGGCAGAGAGAGAGTGAGCGCGCTGGGACAGAGAGAGAGTAAGCGCGCTGGGTGCAGAGAGAGAGTGAGAGTGCTGGGGCAGAGAGAGATTGAGGGCACTGGGGCAAAGAGAGGGTGAGCGTGCTGGGGCACAGAGAGAGTGAGCGCGCTGGGGCAGAGAGAGAGTGAGCGCGCTGGGGCAGAGAGAGAGTGAGCATGCTGGGGCCGTGAGAGTTTGCTTGTGATGAGGCAGAGAGACTTTATGGGTGCTGGGGCATAGAGAGAGTGATTGCGCTGTGGCAGAGAGAGAGTGAGCGCGCTGGCGGAGAGAGAGTGGGAGCGCGCTCGGGCAGAAAGAGAGTGAGCGCGCTGGGGCAGAGAGAGAGAGAGTGCGCTGGGACAGAGAGAGAGTGAGCGCGCTGGGGCAGAGAGAGAGTGAGCACGCTGGTGCAGAGACAGAGTGATCGCGCTGGGGCAGAGAGAGACTGAGGGCCCTGGGGCAGAGAGAGAATGAACGCGGTGGGTCAGAGAGAGACTGAGGGCCCTGGGGCAGAGTGAGAGTGAGTGCGCAGGGGCAGAGGGAGACTGAGGGCCCTGGGGCAGAGAGAGAGTGAGCGCACCGGGGCAGAGAGGGAGTGAGCACACTGGGGCAGAGAGAGAGTGAGCACGCTGGGGCAGAGAGAGAGTGAGCACGCTGGGGCAGAGAGAGAGTGAGCACGCTGGGGCAGAGAGCGAGAGAGTGCGCTGGGACAGAGAGAGAGTTAGCGCGCTGGGTGCAGAGAGAGAGTGAGAGTGCTGGGGCAGAGAGAGAGTGAGGGCCTTGGGGCAGAGAGGGATTGAGGGCCTTGGGGCAGAGAGAGAGTGAGGACCTTGGGGCAGAGAGAGTGTGAGCGCGCTGTGGCAGAGAGAGAGTGAGGGCGCTGTATCAGAGAGAGAGTGAGCGCACTGGGGCACAGAGAGAGTGAGCGGGCTGGGGCAGAGAGAGAGGGAGCGCGCTGGCGCAGAGAGAGATTGAGTGCGCTGTGGCAGAGAGAGAGTGAGCACATTGGGGCAGAGAGAGAGTGAGCGCGCTGGGGCAGAGAGAGAGTGAGCAAATTGGGGCAGAGAGAGAGTGAGCGCATTGGGGCAGAGAGAAAGTGAGGGCCATGGTGCAGAGAGAGAGTGAGCGTGCTAGGGCAGAGAGAGAGTGATCGCGCTGGGGCAGAGAGAGAGTGAGCAAATTGGGGTAGAGAGAGAGTGAGCATATTGGGGCAGAGAGAGAGTGAGCGCGCTGGGGCAGAGAGAGAGTGAGTGCGCTGGTGCACAGAGAGAGTGAGCGGGCCTGGACAGAGAGAGGTTGAGCGTGATGGGGCACAGAGAGAGTGAGCACGCTGGGTCAGAGAGAGAATGAGCGTGTTGGGCCAGAGCGAGAGGTAGCGCGCTGGGGCAGAGAGAGAGTGAGCATGCTGGGGCCGAGAGAGAGTGCTTGTGCTGAGGCAAAGAGACTGTGAAGGTGCTGGGGCAAAGAGAGAGTGATCGCGCTGTGGCAGAGAGAGAGTGAGCACGCTGGGGCAGAGAGAAAGTGAGCACGCTGGGGCCGAGAGAGTGTGTGTGCGCTGAGGCAGAGAGATTGTAAGGGTGCTGGGGCAGAGAGAGAGTGGGCACGCTCGGGCAGAGAGAGTTGGAGCACGCAGGGGCAGAGAGAGAGGGAGCCCACTGGCGCAGAGATAGAGTGAGCAACATTGGGCAGAGAGACATTCAACGTGCTTGGGCAGAGAGACACTGAGAGCCATGTGGCAATGAGAGAGTTTGTGCGCTAGGGCAGAGAGAGAGTGAGCTGCTGGAGCAGAGAGAGAGTGAGCTCGCTGGTTCAGAGAAAAAGGGAGCGTGCTGGCGCAGAGAGAGAGTGAGAGCGCTGGTGCAGAGAGAGAGTTAGCGGATGGGGCAGAGAGCGAGTGAACGCACCGGGGCAGAGAGAGGGTGAGCACGCTGGGGTACAGAGAGAATGAGCGCGCTGGGGCAGAGAGAGAGTGAGCGCACTGGGGCAGAGAGAGAGTGAGCATGCTGGGGCCGTGAGAGTGTGCTTGTGCTGAGGCACAGAGACTTTAAGGGTGCTGGGGCATAGAGAGAGTGATCGCGCTGTGGCAGAGAGAGAGTGAGAACGCTGGGGGAGAGAGAGAGGGAGCGCGCTGGCGCAGAGAGAGAATGAGCGCGCTGGGGGAGAGAGAGTGGGAGCGCGCTGGTGCAGAGAGAGTGGGAGCGCGCTGGCGCAGAGAGAGATTGAGTGCGCTGTGGCAGAGAGAGTGTGAGCACATTGGGGCAGAGAGAGAGTGAGCGCGCTGGGGCAGAGAGAGAGTGAGCGCGCTGGGGCAGAGAGAGAGTAATTGCGGTGGGGCAGAGAGGGAGTTAGCACATTGGGGCAGAGAGAGAGTGCGCGCGCTGGGGCAGAGAGAGAGTGAGGGCCATGGTGCAGAGAGAGAGTGAGCGCGCTGGGGCAGAGAGAGAGTGATCGCGCTGGGGCAGAGAGAGAGTGAGCAAATTGGGGCAGAGAGAGAGTGAGCGCATTGGGGCAGAGAGAGAGTGAGCATATTGGGGCAGACAGAGAGTGAGCGCGCTGGGGCAGAGAGAGAGTGAGCGCGCTGGGTCAGAGAAAAAGGGAGTGCGCTGGCGCAGAGAGACAGTTAGCAGATGGGGCAGAGAGCGAGTGAGCGCGCTGGGGCAGAAAGAGAGTGAGCGCGTTGGTGCTGAGAGGGAGTGAGTGCGCAGGGGCAGAGAGAGAGTGAGCTTGCTGGGGCAGAGAGAGAGTGAGCACGCTGGGGCAGAGAGAGAGTGAGTGCGCTGGTGCACAGAGAGAGTGAGCGGGCCTGGACAGAGAGAGGTTGAGCGTGATGGGTCACAGAGAGAGTGAGCACGCTGTGGCAGAGAGAGAATGAGCGCGCTGAGGCAGAGCGAGAGTGAGCGCGGTGGGGCAGAGAGAGAGTGAGCGTGCTGGGGCAGAGAGAGAGTGAGTGTGCTGGGGCAGAGAGAAAGTGAGCGCGCTGGGGCAGAGATAGATTGAGTGCGCTGTGGCAGAGAGAGTGTGAGCGCGCTGGGGCAGAGAGAGAGTGAAAGTGCTGGGGCAGAGAGAGAGTGAGCACATTGGGGCAGAGAGAGAGTGAGCGCGCTGGGGCAGAGAGAGACTGTGGGCCCTGGGGCAGAGAGAGAGTGAGCGTGCTGGGGCAGAGAGACAGTGAGCGTGCTGGGGCAGAGAGAGAGTGAGCACGCTGGTGCAGAGACAGAGTGATCGCGCTGGGGCAGAGAGAGACTGAGGGCCCTGGGGCAGAGAGAGAGTGAGCACGCTGGGGCAGAGAGAGAGTGAGCGCGCTGGGACAGAGAGAGAGTGAGCGCGCTGGGTGCAGAGAGAGAGTGAGAGTGCTGGGGCAGAGAGAGATTGAGGGCACTGGGGCAAAGAGAGGGTGAGCGTGCTGGGGCACAGAGAGAGTGAGCGCGCTGGGGCAGAGAGAGAGTGAGCGCGCTGGGGCAGAGAGAGAGTGAGCATGCTGGGGCCGTGAGAGTTTGCTTGTGATGAGGCAGAGAGACTTTATGGGTGCTGGGGCATAGAGAGAGTGATTGCGCTGTGGCAGAGAGAGAGTGAGCGCGCTGGCGGAGAGAGAGTGGGAGCGCGCTCGGGCAGAAAGAGAGTGAGCGCGCTGGGGCAGAGAGAGAGAGAGTGCGCTGGGACAGAGAGAGAGTGAGCGCGCTGGGTGCAGAGAGAGAGTGAGAGTGCTGGGGCAGAGAGAGAGTGAGGGCACTGGGGCAAAGAGAGGGTGAGCGTGCTGGGGCACAGAGAGAGTGAGCGCGCTGGGGCAGAGAGAAAGTGAGCGCGCTGGGGCAGAGAGAGAGTGAGCATGCTGGGGCCGTGAGAGTTTGCTTGTGATGAGGCAGAGAGACTTTATGGGTGCTGGGGCATAGAGAGAGTGATTGCGCTGTGGCAGAGAGAGAGTGAGCGCGCTGGCGGAGAGAGAGTGGGAGCGCGCTCGGGCAGAAAGAGAGTGAGCGCGCTGGGGCAGAGAGAGAGAGAGTGCGCTGGGACAGAGAGAGAGTGAGCGTGCTGGGGCAGAGAGAGAGTGAGGACCTTGGGGCAGAGAGAGAGTGAGGGCCTTGAGGCAGAGAGATTGTGAGCGCGCTGGGGCAGAGAGTGAGTGATCGCACTGGGGCAGAGAGAGAGTGAGCGCACTGGGGCAGAGAGAGAGTTAGCGTGCTGGGGCAGAGAGAGAGTGATCGCACTGGGGCAGAGAGAGAGTGAGCGCACTGGGGCAGAGAGAGAGTGAGCATGCTGGGGCAGAGAGAGAGTGAGTGCTCTGGTGCAGAGAGAAGGTTAGCGTGCTGGGGCAGAGAGATAGTGAGGGCGCTGTGGCAGATAGAGAATGAGCGCACTGGGGCAGAGAGAAAGTGAGTGCGCTGGGGCACAGAGAGAGTGAGCGGGCTGGGGCACAGAGAGGGGGAGCGCGCTGGGGTACTGAGAGAATGAGCGCGCTGGGGCAGAGAGAGAGGGAGCGCGCTGGCGCAGAGAGAGATTGAGTGCGCTGTGGCAGAGAGAGAGTGAGCACATTGGGGCAGAGAGAGAGTGAGCGCGCTGGGGCAGAGAGACAGTGAGCGCGCTGAGGCAGAGAGAGAGTAATTGCAGTGGGGCAGAGAGAGAGTTAGCACATTGGGGCAGAGAGAGAGTGAGAGTGCTGGGGCAGAGAGAGACTGTGGGCCCTGGGGCAGAGAGAGAGTGAGCGTGCTGGGGCAGAGAGAGAGTGAGCACGCTGGTGCAGAGACAGAGTGATCGCGCTGGTGCAGAGAGAGAGTGAGCACGCTGGTGCAGAGACAGAGTGAGCGCGCTGGGGCAGAGAGAGAGTGAGCACGCTGGTGCAGAGACAGAGTGATCGCGCTGGGGCAGAGAGAGACTGAGGGCCCTGGGGCAGAGAGAGAATGAACGCGGTGGGTCAGAGAGAGACTGAGGGCCCTGGGGCAGAGTGAGAGTGAGTGCGCAGGGGCAGAGGGAGACTGAGGGCCCTGGGGCAGAGAGAGAGTGAGCGCACCGGGGCAGAGAGAGAGTGAGCACGCTGGTGCAGAGACAGAGTGAGCGCGCTGGGGCAGAGAGAGAGTGAGCACGCTGGTGCAGAGACAGAGTGATCGCGCTGGGGCAGAGAGAGACTGAGGGCCCTGGGGCAGAGAGAGAATGAACGCGGTGGGTCAGAGAGAGACTGAGGGCCCTGGGGCAGAGTGAGAGTGAGTGCGCAGGGGCAGAGGGAGACTGAGGGCCCTGGGGCAGAGAGAGAGTGAGCGCACCGGGGCAGAGAGGGAGTGAGCACACTGGGGCAGAGAGAGAGTGAGCACGCTGGGGCAGAGAGAGAGTGAGTACGCTGGGGCAGAGAGAGAGTGAGCACGCTGGGGCAGAGAGCGAGAGAGTGCGCTGGGACAGAGAGAGAGTTAGCGCGCTGGGTGCAGAGAGAGAGTGAGAGTGCTGGGGCAGAGAGAGAGTGAGGGCCTTGGGGCAGAGAGGGATTGAGGGCCTTGGGGCAGAGAGAGAGTGAGGGCCTTGGGGCAGAGAGAGTGTGAGCGCGCTGTGGCAGAGAGAGAGTGAGGGCGCTGTATCAGAGAGAGAGTGAGCGCACTGGGGCAGAGAGAGAGTGAGTGCACTGGGGCACAGAGAGAGCGAGCGGGCTGGGGCAGAGAGAGAGGGAGCGCGCTGGCGCAGAGAGAGATTGAGTGCGCTGTGGCAGAGAGAGAGTGAGCACATTGGGGCAGAGAGAGAGTGAGCGCGCTGGGGCAGAGAGAGAGTGAGCAAATTGGGGCAGAGAGAGAGTGAGCGCATTGGGGCAGAGAGAAAGTGAGGGCCATGGTGCAGAGAGAGAGTGAGCGTGCTAGGGCAGAGAGAGAGTGATCGCGCTGGGGCAGAGAGAGAGTGAGCAAATTGGGGTAGAGAGAGAGTGAGCATATTGGGGCAGAGAGAGAGTGAGCGCGCTGGGGCAGAGAGAGAGTGAGTGCGCTGGTGCACAGAGAGAATGAGTGGGCCTGGACAGAGAGAGGTTGAGCGTGATGGGGCACAGAGAGAGTGAGCACGCTGGGGCAGAGAGAGAATGAGCGTGCTGGGCCAGAGCGAGAGGTAGCGCGCTGGGGCAGAGAGAGAGTGAGCATGCTGGGGCCGAGAGAGAGTGCTTGTGCTGAGACAAAGAGACTGTGAAGGTGCTGGGGCAAAGAGAGAGTGATCGCGCTGTGGCAGAGAGAGAGTGAGCACGCTGGGGCAGAGAGAAAGTGAGCACGCTGGGGCCGAGAGAGTGTGTGTGCGCTGAGGCAGAGAGATTGTAAGGGTGCTGGGGCAGAGAGAGAGTGGGCACGCTCGGGCAGAGAGAGTGGGAGCACGCAGGGGCAGAGAGAGAGGGAGCCCACTGGCGCAGAGATAGAGTGAGCAACATTGGGCAGAGAGACATTCAACGTGCTTGGGCAGAGAGACACTGAGAGCCATGTGGCAATGAGAGAGTTTGTGCGCTAGGGCAGAGAGAGAGTGAGCTGCTGGAGCAGAGAGAGAGTGAGCTCGCTGGTTCAGAGAAAAAGGGAGCGTGCTGGCGCAGAGAGAGAGTGAGAGCGCTGGTGCAGAGAGAGAGTTAGCGGATGGGGAAGAGAGCGAGTGAACGCACCGGGGCAGAGAGAGGGTGAGCACGCTGGGGTACAGAGAGAATGAGCGCGCTGGGGCAGAGAGAGAGTGAGCGCACTGGGGCAGAGAGAGAGTGAGCATGCTGGGGCCGTGAGAGTGTGCTTGTGCTGAGGCACAGAGACTTTAAGGGTGCTGGGGCATAGAGAGAGTGATCGCGCTGTGGCAGAGAGAGAGTGAGAACGCTGGGGGAGAGAGAGAGGGAGCGCGCTGGCGCAGAGAGAGAGTGAGCGCGCTGGGGGAGAGAGAGTGGGAGCGCGCTGGTGCAGAGAGAGTGGGAGCGCGCTGGCGCAGAGAGAGATTGAGTGCGCTGTGGCAGAGAGAGTGTGAGCACATTGGGGCAGAAAGAGAGTGAGCGCGCTGGGGCAGAGAGAGAGTGAGCGCGCTGGGGCAGAGAGAGAGTAATTGCGGTGGGGCAGAGAGGGAGTTAGCACATTGGGGCAGAGAGAGAGTGCGCGCGCTGGGGCAGAGAAAGAGTGAGGGCCATGGTGCAGAGAGAGAGTGAGCGCGCTGGGGCAGAGAGAGAGTGATCGCGCTGGGGCAGAGAGAGAGTGAGCAAATTGGGGCAGAGAGAGAGTGAGCGCATTGGGGCAGAGAGAGAGTGAGCATATTGGGGCAGACAGAGAGTGAGCGCGCTGGGGCAGAGAGAGAGTGAGCGCGCTGGGTCAGAGAAAAAGGGAGTGCGCTGGCGCAGAGAGACAGTTAGCAGATGGGGCAGAGAGCGAGTGAGCGCGCTGGGGCAGAAAGAGAGTGAGCGCGTTGGTGCTGAGAGGGAGTGAGTGCGCAGGGGCAGAGAGAGAGTGAGCTTGCTGGGGCAGAGAGAGAGTGAGCACGCTGGGGCAGAGAGACAAGGAGCACGCTGGGGCAGAGAGAGAGTGAGCGCGCTGGGGCAGAGAGAGAGTGAGTGCGCTGGTGCACAGAGAGAGTGAGCGGGCCTGGACAGAGAGAGGTTGAGCGTGATGGGGCACAGAGAGAGTGAGCACGCTGGGGCAGAGAGAGAATGAGCGTGTTGGGCCAGAGCGAGAGGTAGCGCGCTGGGGCAGAGAGAGAGTGAGCATGCTGGGGCCGAGAGAGAGTGCTTGTGCTGAGGCAAAGAGACTGTGAAGGTGCTGGGGCAAAGAGAGAGTGATCGCGCTGTGGCAGAGAGAGAGTGAGCACGCTGGGGCAGAGAGAAAGTGAGCACGCTGGGGCCGAGAGAGTGTGTGTGCGCTGAGGCAGAGAGATTGTAAGGGTGCTGGGGCAGAGAGAGAGTGGGCACGCTCGGGCAGAGAGAGTTGGAGCACGCAGGGGCAGAGAGAGAGGGAGCCCACTGGCGCAGAGATAGAGTGAGCAACATTGGGCAGAGAGACATTCAACGTGCTTGGGCAGAGAGACACTGAGAGCCATGTGGCAATGAGAGAGTTTGTGCGCTAGGGCAGAGAGAGAGTGAGCTGCTGGAGCAGAGAGAGAGTGAGCTCGCTGGTTCAGGGAAAAAGGGAGCGTGCTGGCGCAGAGAGAGAGTGAGAGCGCTGGTGCAGAGAGAGAGTTAGCGGATGGGGCAGAGAGCGAGTGAACGCACCGGGGCAGAGAGAGGGTGAGCACGCTGGGGTACAGAGAGAATGAGCGCGCTGGGGCAGAGAGAGAGTGAGCGCACTGGGGCAGAGAGAGAGTGAGCATGCTGGGGCCGTGAGAGTGTGCTTGTGCTGAGGCACAGAGACTTTAAGGGTGCTGGGGCATAGAGAGAGTGATCGCGCTGTGGCAGAGAGAGAGTGAGAACGCTGGGGGAGCGAGAGAGGGAGCGCGCTGGCGCAGAGAGAGAGTGAGCGCGCTGGGGGAGAGAGAGTGGGAGCGCGCTGGTGCAGAGAGAGTGGGAGCGCGCTGGCGCAGAGAGAGATTGAGTGCGCTGTGGCAGAGAGAGTGTGAGCACATTGGGGCAGAGAGAGAGTGAGCGCGCTGGGGCAGAGAGAGAGTGAGCGCGCTGGGGCAGAGAGAGAGTAATTGCGGTGGGGCAGAGAGGGAGTTAGCACATTGGGGCAGAGAGAGAGTGCGCGCGCTGGGGCAGAGAGAGAGTGAGGGCCATGGTGCAGAGAGAGAGTGAGCGCGCTGGGGCAGAGAGAGAGTGATCGCGCTGGGGCAGAGAGAGAGTGAGCAAATTGGGGCAGAGAGAGAGTGAGCGCATTGGGGCATAGAGAGAGTGAGCATATTGGGGCAGACAGAGAGTGAGCGCGCTGGGGCAGAGAGAGAGTGAGCGCGCTGGGTCAGAGAAAAAGGGAGTGCGCTGGCGCAGAGAGACAGTTAGCAGATGGGGCAGAGAGCGAGTGAGCGCGCTGGGGCAGAAAGAGAGTGAGCGCGTTGGTGTTGAGAGGGAGTGAGTGCGCAGGGGCAGAGAGAGAGTGAGCTTGCTGGGGCAGAGAGAGAGTGAGCACGCTGGGGCAGAGAGACAAGGAGCACGCTGGGGCAGAGAGAGAGTGAGCGCGCTGGGGCAGAGAGAGAGTGAGTGCGCTGGTGCACAGAGAGAGTGAGCGGGCCTGGACAGAGAGAGGTTGAGCGTGATGGGTCACAGAGAGAGTGAGCACGCTGTGGCAGAGAGAGAATGAGCGCGCTGAGGCAGAGCGAGAGTGAGCGCGGTGGGGCAGAGAGAGAGTGAGCGTGCTGGGGCAGAGAGAGAGTGAGTGTGCTGGGGCAGAGAGAAAGTGAGCGCGCTGGGGCAGAGATAGATTGAGTGCGCTGTGGCAGAGAGAGTGTGAGCGCGCTGGGGCAGAGAGAGAGTGAAAGTGCTGGGGCAGAGAGAGAGTGAGCACATTGGGGCAGAGAGAGAGTGAGCGCGCTGGGGCAGAGAGAGACTGTGGGCCCTGGGGCAGAGAGAGAGTGAGCGTGCTGGGGCAGAGAGACAGTGAGCGTGCTGGGGCAGAGAGAGAGTGAGCACGCTGGTGCAGAGACAGAGTGATCGCGCTGGGGCAGAGAGAGACTGAGGGCCCTGGGGCAGAGAGAAAATGAACGCGGTGGGTCAGAGAGAGACTGAGGGCCCTGGGGCAGAGAGAGAGTGAGCACGCTGGGGCAGAGAGAGAGTGAGCGCGCTGGGACAGAGAGAGAGTGAGCGCGCTGGGTGCAGAGAGAGAGTGAGAGTGCTGGGGCAGAGAGAGAGTGAGGGCACTGGGGCAAAGAGAGGGTGAGCGTGCTGGGGCACAGAGAGAGTGAGCGCGCTGGGGCAGAGAGAGAGTGAGCGCGCTGGGGCAGAGAGAGAGTGAGCATGCTGGGGCCGTGAGAGTTTGCTTGTGATGAGGCAGAGAGACTTTATGGGTGCTGGGGCATAGAGAGAGTGAGTGCGCTGTGGCAGAGAGAGAGTGAGCGCGCTGGCGGAGAGAGAGTGGGAGCGCGCTCGGGCAGAAAGAGAGTGAGCGCGCTGGGGCAGAGAGAGAGAGAGTGCGCTGGGACAGAGAGAGAGTGAGCGCGCTGGGTGCAGAGAGAGAGTGAGAGTGCTGGGGCAGAGAGAGAGTGAGGGCACTGGGGCAAAGAGAGGGTGAGCGTGCTGGGGCACAGAGAGAGTGAGCGCGCTGGGGCAGAGAGAAAGTGAGCGCGCTGGGGCAGAGAGAGAGTGAGCATGCTGGGGCCGTGAGAGTTTGCTTGTGATGAGTCAGAGAGACTTTATGGGTGCTGGGGCATAGAGAGAGTGATTGCGCTGTGGCAGAGAGAGAGTGAGCGCGCTGGCGGAGAGAGAGTGGGAGCGCGCTCGGGCAGAAAGAGAGTGAGCGCGCTGGGGCAGAGAGAGAGAGAGTGCGCTGGGACAGAGAGAGAGTGAGCATGCTGGGGCAGAGAGAGAGTGAGGACCTTGGGGCAGAGAGAGAGTGAGGGCCTTGAGGCAGAGAGATTGTGAGCGCGCTGGGGCAGAGAGTGAGTGATCGCACTGGGGCAGAGAGAGAGTGAGCGCACTGGGGCAGAGAGAGAGTTAGCGTGCTGGGGCAAAGAGAGAGTGATCGCACTGGGGCAGAGAGAGAGTGAGCGCACTGGGGCAGAGAGAGAGTGAGCATGCTGGGGCAGAGAGAGAGTGAGCAAATTGGGGCAGAGAGAGAGTGAGCGCATTGGGGCAGAGAGAAAGTGAGGGCCATGGTGCAGAGAGAGAGTGAGCGTGCTAGGGCAGAGAGAGAGTGATCGCGCTGGGGCAGAGAGAGAGTGAGCAAATTGTTTTAGAGAGAGAGTGAGCATATTGGGGCAGAGAGAGAGTGAGCGCGCTGGGGCAGAGAGAGAGTGAGCGCGCTGGTGCACAGAGAGAATGAGTGGGCCTGGACAGAGAGAGGTTGAGCGTGATGGGGCACAGAGAGAGTGAGCACGCTGGGGCAGAGAGAGAATGAGCGTGCTGGGCCAGAGCGAGAGGTAGCGCGCTGGCGCAGAGAGAGAGTGAGCGCGCTGGGGGAGAGAGAGTGGGAGCGCGCTGGTGCAGAGAGAGTGGGAGCGCGCTGGCGCAGAGAGAGATTGAGTGCGCTGTGGCAGAGAGAGTGTGAGCACATTGGGGCAGAGAGAGAGTGAGCGCGCTGGGGCAGAGAGAGAGTGAGCGCACTGGGGCAGAGAGAGAGTAATTGCGGTGGGGCAGAGAGGGAGTTAGCACATTGGGGCAGAGAGAGAGTGCGCGCGCTGGAGCAGAGAGAGAGTGAGGGCCATGGTGCAGAGAGAGAGTGAGCGCGCTGGGGCAGAGAGAGAGTGATCGCGCTGGGGCAGAGAGAGAGTGAGCAAATTGGGGCAGAGAGAGAGTGAGCGCATTGGGGCATAGAGAGAGTGAGCATATTGGGGCAGACAGAGAGTGAGCGCGCTGGGGCAGAGAGAGAGTGAGCGCGCTGGGTCAGAGAAAAAGGGAGTGCGCTGGCGCAGAGAGACAGTTAGCAGATGGGGCAGAGAGCGAGTGAGCGCGCTGGGGCAGAAAGAGAGTGAGCGCGTTGGTGCTGAGAGGGAGTGAGTGCGCAGGGGCAGAGAGAGAGTGAGCTTGCTGGGGCAGAGAGAGAGTGAGCACGCTGGGGCAGAGAGACAAGGAGCACGCTGGGGCAGAGAGAGAGTGAGCGCGCTGGGGCAGAGAGAGAGTGAGTGCGCTGGTGCACAGAGAGAGTGAGCGGGCCTGGACAGAGAGAGGTTGAGCGTGATGGGTCACAGAGAGAGTGAGCACGCTGTGGCAGAGAGAGAATGAGCGCGCTGAGGCAGAGCGAGAGTGAGCGCGGTGGGGCAGAGAGAGAGTGAGCGTGCTGGGGCAGAGAGAGAGTGAGTGTGCTGGGGCAGAGAGAAAGTGAGCGCGCTGGGGCAGAGATAGATTGAGTGCGCTGTGGCAGAGAGAGTGTGAGCGCGCTGGGGCAGAGAGAGAGTGAAAGTGCTGGGGCAGAGAGAGAGTGAGCACATTGGGGCAGAGAGAGAGTGAGCGCGCTGGGGCAGAGAGAGACTGTGGGCCCTGGGGCAGAGAGAGAGTGAGCGTGCTGGGGCAGAGAGACAGTGAGCGTGCTGGGGCAGAGAGAGAGTGAGCACGCTGGTGCAGAGACAGAGTGATCGCGCTGGGGCAGAGAGAGACTGAGGGCCCTGGGGCAGAGAGAGAATGAACGCGGTGGGTCAGAGAGAGACTGAGGGCCCTGGGGCAGAGAGAGAGTGAGCACGCTGGGGCAGAGAGAGAGTGAGCGCGCTGGGACAGAGAGAGAGTGAGCGCGCTGGGTGCAGAGAGAGAGTGAGAGTGCTGGGGCAGAGAGAGAGTGAGGGCACTGGGGCAAAGAGAGGGTGAGCGTGCTGGGGCACAGAGAGAGTGAGCGCGCTGGGGCAGAGAGAGAGTGAGCGCGCTGGGGCAGAGAGAGAGTGAGCATGCTGGGGCCGTGAGAGTTTGCTTGTGATGAGGCAGAGAGACTTTATGGGTGCTGGGGCATAGAGAGAGTGATTGCGCTGTGGCAGAGAGAGAGTGAGCGCGCTGGCGGAGAGAGAGTGGGAGCGCGCTCGGGCAGAAAGAGAGTGAGCGTGCTGGGGCAGAGAGAGAGTGAGTGCTCTGGTGCAGAGAGAAGGTTAGCGTGCTGGGGCAGAGAGATAGTGAGGGCGCTGTGGCAGATAGAGAATGAGCGCACTGGGGCAGAGAGAAAGTGAGTGCGCTGGGGCACAGAGAGAGTGAGCGGGCTGGGGCACAGAGAGGGGGAGCGCGCTGGGGTACTGAGAGAATGAGCGCGCTGGGGCAGAGAGAGAGGGAGCGCGCTGGCGCAGAGAGAGATTGAGTGCGCTGTGGCAGAGAGAGAGTGAGCACATTGGGGCAGAGAGAGAGTGAGCGCGCTGGGGCAGAGAGACAGTGAGCGCGCTGAGGCAGAGAGAGAGTAATTGCAGTGGGGCAGAGAGAGAGTTAGCACATTGGGGCAGAGAGAGAGTGAGAGTGCTGGGGCAGAGAGAGACTGTGGGCCCTGGGGCAGAGAGAGAGTGAGCGTGCTGGGGCAGAGAGAGAGTGAGCACGCTGGTGCAGAGACAGAGTGATCGCGCTGGTGCAGAGAGAGAGTGAGCACGCTGGTGCAGAGACAGAGTGAGCGCGCTGGGGCAGAGAGAGAGTGAGCACGCTGGTGCAGAGACAGAGTGATCGCGCTGGGGCAGAGAGAGACTGAGGGCCCTGGGGCAGAGAGAGAATGAACGCGGTGGGTCAGAGAGAGACTGAGGGCCCTGGGGCAGAGTGAGAGTGAGTGCGCAGGGGCAGAGGGAGACTGAGGGCCCTGGGGCAGAGAGAGAGTGAGCGCACCGGGGCAGAGAGAGAGTGAGCACGCTGGTGCAGAGAGAGAGTGAGCGCGCTGGGGCAGAGAGAGAGTGAGCACGCTGGTGCAGAGACAGAGTGATCGCGCTGGGGCAGAGAGAGACTGAGGGCCCTGGGGCAGAGAGAGAATGAACGCGGTGGGTCAGAGAGAGACTGAGGGCCCTGGGGCAGAGTGAGAGTGAGTGCGCAGGGGCAGAGGGAGACTGAGGGCCCTGGGGCAGAGAGAGAGTGAGCGCACCGGGGCAGAGAGGGAGTGAGCAAACTGGGGCAGAGAGAGAGTGAGCACGCTGGGGCAGAGAGAGAGTGAGCACGCTGGGGCAGAGAGAGAGTGAGCACGCTGGGGCAGAGAGCGAGAGAGTGCGCTGGGACAGAGAGAGAGTTAGCGCGCTGGGTGCAGAGAGAGAGTGAGAGTGCTGGGGCAGAGAGAGAGTGAGGGCCTTGGGGCAGAGAGGGATTGAGGGCCTTGGGGCAGAGAGAGAGTGAGGGCCTTGGGGCAGAGAGAGTGTGAGCGCGCTGTGGCAGAGAGAGAGTGAGGGCGCTGTATCAGAGAGAGAGTGAGCGCACTGGGGCAGAGAGAGAGTGAGTGCACTGGGGCACAGAGAGAGTGAGCGGGCTGGGGCAGAGAGAGAGGGAGCGCGCTGGCGCAGAGAGAGATTGAGTGCGCTGTGGCAGAGAGAGAGTGAGCACATTGGGGCAGAGAGAGAGTGAGCGCGCTGGGGCAGAGAGAGAGTGAGCAAATTGGGGCAGAGAGAGAGTGAGCGCATTGGGGCAGAGAGAAAGTGAGGGCCATGGTGCAGAGAGAGAGTGAGCGTGCTAGGGCAGAGAGAGAGTGATCGCGCTGGGGCAGAGAGAGAGTGAGCAAATTGGGGTAGAGAGAGAGTGAGCATATTGGGGCAGAGAGAGAGTGAGCGCGCTGGGGCAGAGAGAGAGTGAGTGCGCTGGTGCACAGAGAGAATGAGTGGGCCTGGACAGAGAGAGGTTGAGCGTGATGGGGCACAGAGAGAGTGAGCACGCTGGGGCAGAGAGAGAATGAGCGTGCTGGGCCAGAGCGAGAGGTAGCGCGCTGGGGCAGAGAGAGAGTGAGCATGCTGGGGCCGAGAGAGAGTGCTTGTGCTGAGACAAAGAGACTGTGAAGGTGCTGGGGCAAAGAGAGAGTGATCGCGCTGTGGCAGAGAGAGAGTGAGCACGCTGGGGCAGAGAGAAAGTGAGCACGCTGGGGCCGAGAGAGTGTGTGTGCGCTGAGGCAGAGAGATTGTAAGGGTGCTGGGGCAGAGAGAGAGTGGGCACGCTCGGGCAGAGAGAGTGGGAGCACGCAGGGGCAGAGAGAGAGGGAGCCCACTGGCGCAGAGATAGAGTGAGCAACATTGGGCAGAGAGACATTCAACGTGCTTGGGCAGAGAGACACTGAGAGCCATGTGGCAATGAGAGAGTTTGTGCGCTGGGGCAGAGAGAGAGTGAGCTGCTGGAGCAGAGA
This sequence comes from Carcharodon carcharias, assembly GCF_017639515.1. Taxonomy (NCBI): domain Eukaryota; kingdom Metazoa; phylum Chordata; class Chondrichthyes; order Lamniformes; family Lamnidae; genus Carcharodon; species Carcharodon carcharias. The sequence goes on from NC_054479.1 coordinate 69,037,958, forward strand.
GAGAGTGAGCTCGCTGGTTCAGAGAAAAAGGGAGCGTGCTGGCGCAGAGAGAGAGTGAGAGCGCTGGTGCAGAGAGAGAGTTAGCGGATGGGGCAGAGAGCGAGTGAACGCACTGGGGCAGAGATAGGGTGAGCACGCTGGGGTACAGAGAGAATGAGCGCGCTGGGGCAGAGAGAGAGTGAGCGCACTGGGGCAGAGAGAGAGTGAGCATGCTGGGGCCGTGAGAGTGTGCTTGTGCTGAGGCACAGAGACTTTAAGGGTGCTGGGGCATAGAGAGAGTGATCGCGCTGTGGCAGAGAGAGAGTGAGAACGCTGGGGGAGAGAGAGAGGGAGAGCGCTGGCGCAGAGAGAGATTGAGCGCGCTGGGGGAGAGAGAGTGGGAGCGCGCTGGTGCAGAGAGAGTGGGAGCGCGCTGGCGCAGAGAGAGATTGAGTGCGCTGTGGCAGAGAGAGTGTGAGCACATTGGGGCAGAAAGAGAGTGAGCGCGCTGGGGCAGAGAGAGAGTGAGCGCGCTGGGGCAGAGAGAGAGTAATTGCGGTGGGGCAGAGAGGGAGTTAGCACATTGGGGCAGAGAGAGAGTGTGCGCGCTGGGGCAGAGAAAGAGTGAGGGCCATGGTGCAGAGAGAGAGTGAGCGCGCTGGGGCAGAGAGAGAGTGAGTGCGCTGGTGCACAGAGAGAATGAGTGGGCCTGGACAGAGAGAGGTTGAGCGTGATGGGGCACAGAGAGAGTGAGCACGCTGGGGCAGAGAGAGAATGAGCGTGCTGGGCCAGAGCGAGAGGTAGCGCGCTGGCGCAGAGAGAGAGTGAGCGCGCTGGGGGAGAGAGAGTGGGAGCGCGCTGGTGCAGAGAGAGTGGGAGCGCGCTGGCGCAGAGAGAGATTGAGTGCGCTGTGGCAGAGAGAGTGTGAGCACATTGGGGCAGAGAGAGAGTGAGCGCGCTGGGGCAGAGAGAGAGTGAGCGCACTGGGGCAGAGAGAGAGTGAGCGCGCTGGGGCAGAGAGGGAGTTAGCACATTGGGGCAGAGAGAGAGTGCGCGCGCTGGGGCAGAGAGAGAGTGAGGGCCATGGTGCAGAGAGAGAGTGAGCGCGCTGGGGCAGAGAGAGAGTGATCGCGCTGGGGCAGAGAGAGAGTGAGCAAATTGGGGCAGAGAGAGAGTGAGCGCATTGGGGCATAGAGAGAGTGAGCATATTGGGGCAGACAGAGAGTGAGCGCGCTGGGGCAGAGAGAGAGTGAGCGCGCTGGGTCAGAGAAAAAGGGAGTGCGCTGGCGCAGAGAGACAGTTAGCAGATGGGGCAGAGAGCGAGTGAGCGCGCTGGGGCAGAAAGAGAGTGAGCGCGTTGGTGCTGAGAGGGAGTGAGTGCGCAGGGGCAGAGAGAGAGTGAGCTTGCTGGGGCAGAGAGAGAGTGAGCACGCTGGGGCAGAGAGACAAGGAGCACGCTGGGGCAGAGAGAGAGTGAGCGCGCTGGGGCAGAGAGAGAGTGAGTGCGCTGGTGCACAGAGAGAGTGAGCGGGCCTGGACAGAGAGAGGTTGAGCGTGATGGGTCACAGAGAGAGTGAGCACGCTGTGGCAGAGAGAGAATGAGCGCGCTGAGGCAGAGCGAGAGTGAGCGCGGTGGGGCAGAGAGAGAGTGAGCGTGCTGGGGCAGAGAGAGAGTGAGTGTGCTGGGGCAGAGAGAAAGTGAGCGCGCTGGGGCAGAGAGAGATTGAACACGGTGGGGCAGAGAGAGAGTGAAGGCGGTGGGGCAGAGAGAGAGTGAGAGCACTGGCGCAGAGAGAGAGTTAGCGGATGGGGCAGAGAGTGAGAGAGCGCTGTGGGAAGAAAGAGAGTGAGCGCGTTGGGGCTGAGAAGGAGTGAGTGCGCAGGGGCAGAGAGAGAGTGAGCTTGCTGGGGCAGAGAGAGAGTGAGCATGCTGGGGCCGAGAGAGAGTGCTTGTGCTGAGGCAAAGAGACTGTAAAGGTGCTGGGGCATAGAGAGAGTGATCGCGCTGTGGCAGAGAGAGAGTGAGCACGCTGGGGCAGAGAGAAAGTGAGCACGCTGGGGCCGAGAGAGTGTGTGTGCGCTGAGACAGAGAGATTGTAAGGGTGCTGGGGCAGAGAGAGAGTGGGCACGCAGGGGCAGAGAGAGTGGGAGCACGCAGGGGCAGAGAGAGAGGGAGCCCACTGGCGCAGAGATAGAGTGAGCAACATTGGGCAGAGAGACATTCAAAGTGCTGGGGCACAGAGACACTGAGAGCCATGTGGCAATGAGAGAGTTTGTGCACTGGGGCAGAGAGAGAGTGAGCTGCTGGAGCAGAGAGAGATTGAGCTCGCTGGTTCAGAGAAAAAGGGAGCGTGCTGGCGCAGAGAGAGAGTGAGAGCGCTGGTGCAGAGAGAGAGTTAGCGGATGGGGCAGAGACCGAGTGAACGCACCGGGGCAGAGAGAGGGTGAGCGTGCTGGGGCACAGAGAGAGTGAGCACGTTGGGGCACAGAGAGAGTGAGCACGCTGGGGTACAGAGAGAATGAGCGCGCTGGGGCAGAGAGAGAGTGAGTGCACTGGGGCAGAGAGAGAGTGAGCGGGCTGGAGCAGAGAGAGGGTGAGCGTGCTGGGGCACAGAGAGAGTGAGCACGCTGTGGTAGAGAGAGAATGAGCGCGCTGGGGCAGAGAGAGAGTGAGTGCACTGGGGCAGAGAGAGAGTGAGTGCACTGGGTCAGAGAGAGAGGGAGCGCGCTGGGGTAGAGAGAGAGTGAGTGCGCTGGGGCAGAGGGAGAGTGAGCGCGCTGGGGTAGAGAGACGTGAGTGATCTGGGCCGGAGACAGAGTGATCGCGCTGGGGCAGAGAGAGAGAGAGAGAGTGCTGGGGCAGAGAGAGACTGAGGGCCCTGGGGCAGATAGAGAGTGTGTGCGCTGGGGCAGAGAGAGAGTGAGTGCGCTGGGGCAGAGAGAGAGTGAGTGCGCTGGCGCAGTGAGAGAGTGAGAGCGCTGGTGCAGAGAGAGAGTGATCGCGCTGGGCAAAAGAGAGTGGGAGCATGCAGGGGCAGAGAGAGAGGGAGCCCGCTGGTGCAGAGAGAGAGTGAGCGCACTGTGGCAGAGAGAGAGTGAGCACGCTGGGGGAGAGAGAGAGGGAGCGCGCTGGTGCAGAGAGAGTGTGAGCGCGCTGGGGGAGAGAGAGTGGGAGCGCGCTGGTGCAGAGAGAGAGTGAGTGCGCTGTGGCAGAGAGAGAGTGAGCATATTGGGGCAGAGAGAGAGTGAGCGTGCTGGGGCAGAGAGAGAGTTAGCACGCTGGGGCAGAGAGAGGGTGAGCGTGCTGGGGCTCAGAGAGAGTGAGCGGGCTGGGGCACAGAGAGAGTGATCGCGCTGTGGCAGAGAGAGAGTGAGAACGCTGGGGGAGAGAGAGAGGGAGCGCGCTGGCGCAGAGAGAGTGAGCGCACTGGGGGAGAGAGAGTGGGAGCGCGCTGGTGCAGAGAGAGTGGGAGCGCGCTGGCGCAGAGAGAGATTAAGTGCGCTGTGGCAGAGAGAGTGTGAGCGCGCTGGGGCAGAGAGAGAGTGAGCGTGCTGGGGCAGAGAGAGAGTGAGCACATTGGGGCAGAGAGAGAGTGAGCGCGCTGGGGCAGAGAGAGACTGTGGGCCCTGGGGCAGAGAGAGAGTGAGCGTGCTGGGGCAGAGAGACAGTGAGCGTGCTGGGGCAGAGAGAGAGTGAGCACGCTGGTGCAGAGACAGAGTGATCGCGCTGGGGCAGAGAGAGACTGAGGGCCCTGGGGCAGAGAGAGAATGAACGCGGTGGGTCAGAGAGAGACTGAGGGCCCTGGGGCAGAGAGAGAGTGAGCACGCTGGGGCAGAGAGAGAGTGAGCGCGCTGGGACAGAGAGAGAGTGAGCGCGCTGGGTGCAGAGAGAGAGTGAGAGCGCTGGTGCAGAGAGAGACTGAGGGCACTGGGGCAAAGAGAGGGTGAGCGTGCTGGGGCACAGAGAGAGTGAGCGCGCTGGGGCAGAGAGAGAGGGAGCATGCTGGGGCCGTGAGAGTGTGCTTGTGATGAGGCAGAGAGACTTTATGGGTGCTGGGGCATAGAGAGAGTGTTTGCTCTGTGGCAGAGAGAGATTGAGAACGCTGGGGGAGAGAGAGTGGGAGCGCGCTGGCGCAGAGAGAGAGTGAGCGCGCTGGGGGAGAGAGAGTGGGAGCGCGCTGGGGCAGAGAGAGAGAGAGTGCGCTGGGACAGAGAGAGAGTGAGCGTGCTGGGGCAGAGAGAGAGTGAGGGCCTTGGGGCAGAGAGAGAGTGAGGGCCTTGAGGCAGAGAGAGTGTGAGCGCGCTGGGGCAGAGAGTGAGTGATCACACTGGGGCAGAGAGAGAGTGAGCGCACTGGGGCAGAGAGAGAGTTAGCGTGCTGGGGCAGAGAGAGAGTGATCGCACTGGGGCAGAGAGAGAGTGAGCGCACTGGGGCAGAGAGAGAGTGAGCGTGCTGGGGCAGAGAGAGAGTGAGTGCTCTGGTGCAGAGAGAAGGTTAGCGTGCTGGGGCAGAGAGAGAGTGAGGGCGCTGTGGCAGAGAGAGAATGAGCGCACTGGGGCAGAGAGAGAGTGAGTGCGCTGGGGCACAGAGAGAGTGAGCGGGCTGGGGCACAGAGAGGGGGAGCGCGTTGGGGTACTGAGAAAATGAGCGCGCTGGGGCAGAGAGAGAGGGAGCACATTGGGGCAGAGAGAGAGTGAGCGTGCTGGGGCAGAGAGAGAGTTAGCACATTGGGGCAGAGAGAGAGTGAGAGTGCTGGGGCAGAGGTAGACTGTGGGCCCTGGGGCAGAGAGAGAGTGAGCGTGCTGGGGCTGAGAGACAGTGAGCGTGCTGGGGCAGAGAGAGAGTGAGCACGCTGGTGCAGAGACAGAGTGATCGCGCTGGTGCAGAGAGAGAGTGAGCACGCTGGTGCAGAGACAGAGTGAGCGCGCTGGGGCAGAGAGAGAATGAGCACGCTGGTGCAGAGACAGAGTGATCGCGCTGGGGCAGAGAGAGACTGAGGGCCCTGGGGCAGAGAGAGAATGAACGCGGTGGGTCAGAGAGAGACTGAGGGCCCTGGGGCAGAGTGAGAGTGAGTGCGCAGGGGCAGAGAGAGACTGAGGGCCCTGGGGCAGAGAGAGAGTGAGCGCGCTGGCGCAGAGAGAGGGTGAGCGTGCTGGGGCACAGAGAGAGTGAGCACGCTGGGGTACAGAGAGAATGAGCGCGCTGGGGCAGAGAGAGAGTGAGCGCGCTGGGGCAGAGAGAGAGTGAGCAAGCTGGGGCCGTGAGAGTGTGCTTGTGCTGAGGCAGAGAGACTTTAAGGGTGCTGGGGCATAGAGAGAGTGATCGCGCTGTGGCAGAGAGAGAGTGAGCACGCTGGGGGAGAGAGAGAGGGAGCGCGCTGGCGCAGAGAGAGTGTGAGCGCGCTGGGGGAGAGAGAGTGGGAGCGCGCTGGTGCAGAGAGAGAGTGAGTGCGCTGTGGCAGAGAGAGAGTGAGCATATTGGGGCAGAGAGAGAGTGAGCGTGCTGGGGCAGAGAGAGAGTGAGTGCGCTGGGGCACAGAGAGAGTGAGCACGCTGGGGCAGAGAGAGGGTGAGCGTGCTGGGGCTCAGAGAGAGTGAGCGGGCTGGGGCACAGAGAGAGTGATCGCGCTGTGGCAGAGAGAGAGTGAGAACGCTGGGGGAGAGAGAGAGGGAGGGCGCTGGCGCAGAGAGAGTGAGCGCACTGGGGGAGAGAGATTGGGAGCGCGCTGGTGCAGAGAGAGTGGGAGCGCGCTGGCACAGAGAGAGATTAAGTGCGCTGTGGCAGAGAGAGTGTGAGCGCGCTGGGGCAGAGAGAGAGTGAGCGTGCTGGGGCAGAGAGAGAGTGAGCACATTGGGGCAGAGAGAGAGTGAGCGCGCTGGGGCAGAGAGAGACTGTGGGCCCTGGGGCAGAGATAGAGTGAGCGTGCTGGGGCAGAGAGACAGTGAGCGTGCTGGGGCAGAGAGAGAGTGAGCACGCTGGTGCAGAGACAGAGTGATCGCGCTGGGGCAGAGAGAGACTGAGGGCCCTGGGGCAGAGAGAGAATGAACCCGGTGGGTCAGAGAGAGACTGAGGGCCCTGGGGCAGAGAGAGAGTGAGCACGCTGGGGCAGAGAGAGAGTGAGCGCGCTGGGACAGAGAGAGAGTGAGCGCGCTGGGTGCAGAGAGAGAGTGAGAGTGCTGGTGCAGAGAGAGACTGAGGGCACTGAGGCAAAGAGAGGGTGAGCGTGCTGGGGCACAGAGAGAGTGAGCGCGCTGGGGCAGAGAGAGAGTGAGCACGCTGGGGCCGTGAGAGTGTGCTTGTGATGAGGCAGAGAGACTTTATGGGTGCTGGGGCATAGAGAGAGTGATTGCGCTGTGGCAGAGAGAGATTGAGAACGCTGGGGGAGAGAGAGTGGGAGCGCGCTGGCGCAGAGAGAGAGTGAGCGCGCTGGGGGGAGAGAGAGTGGGAGCGCGCTGGGGCAGAGAGAGAGAGAGTGCGCTGGGACAGAGAGAGAGTGAGCGTGCTGGGGCAGAGAGAGAGTGAGGGCCTTGGGGCAGAGAGAGAGTGAGGGCCTTGAGGCAGAGAGAGTGTGAGCGCGCTGGGGCAAAGAGTGAGTGATCGCACTGGGGCAGAGAGAGAGTGAGCGCACTGGGGCAGAGAGAGAGTTAGCGTGCTGGGGCAGAGAGAGAGTGAGCACGCTGGGGCAGAGAGAGAGTGAGCGCGCTGGGACAGAGAGAGAGTGAGCGCGCTGGGTGCAGAGAGAGAGTGAGAGTGCTGGTGCAGAGAGAGACTGAGGGCACTGAGGCAAAGAGAGGGTGAGCGTGCTGGGGCACAGAGAGAGTGATCGCGCTGGGGCAGAGAGAGAGTGAGCATGCTGGGGCCGTGAGAGTGTGCTTGTGATGAGGCAGAGAGACTTTATGGGTGCTGGGGCATAGAGAGAGTGATTGCGCTGTGGCAGAGAGAGATTGAGAACGCTGGGGGAGAGAGAGTGGGAGCGCGCTGGCGCAGAGAGAGAGTGAGCGCGCTGGGGGAGAGAGAGTGGGAGCGCGCTGGGGCAGAGAGAGAGAGAGTGCGCTGGGACAGAGAGAGAGTGAGCGTGCTGGGGCAGAGAGAGAGTGAGGGCCTTGGGGCAGAGAGAGAGTGAGGGCCTTGAGGCAGAGAGAGTGTGAGCGCGCTGGGGCAAAGAGTGAGTGATCGCACTGGGGCAGAGAGAGAGTGAGCGCACTGGGGCAGAGAGAGAGTTAGCGTGCTGGGGCAGAGAGAGAGTGATCGCACTGGGGCAGAGAGAGAGTGAGCGCACTGGGGCAGAGAGAGAGTGAGCGTGCTGGGGCAGAGAGAGAGTGAGTGCTCTGGTGCAGAGAGAAGGTTAGCGTGCTGGGGCAGAGAGAGAGTGAGGGCGCTGTGGCAGAGAGAGAATGAGCGCACTGGGGCAGAGAGAGAGTGAGTGCGCTGGGGCTGAGAGACAGTGAGCGTGCTGGGGCAGAGAGAGAGTGAGCACGCTGGTGCAGAGACAGAGTGATCGCGCTGGTGCAGAGAGAGAGTGAGCACGCTGGTGCAGAGACAGAGTGAGCGCGCTGGGGCAGAGAGAGAATGAGCACGCTGGTGCAGAGACAGAGTGATCGCGCTGGGGCAGAGAGAGACTGAGGGCCCTGGGGCAGAGAGAGAATGAACGCGGTGGGTCAGAGAGAGACTGAGGGCCCTGGGGCAGAGTGAGAGTGAGTGCGCAGGGGCAGAGAGAGACTGAGGGCCCTGGGGCAGAGAGAGAGTGAGCGCGCTGGCGCAGAGAGAGGGTGAGCGTGCTGGGGCACAGAGAGAGTGAGCACGCTGGGGTACAGAGAGAATGAGCGCGCTGGGGCAGAGAGAGAGTGAGCGCGCTGGGGCAGAGAGAGAGTGAGCATGCTGGGGCCGTGAGAGTGTGCTTGTGCTGAGGCAGAGAGACTTTAAGGGTGCTGGGGCATAGAGAGAGTGATCGCGCTGTGGCAGAGAGAGAGTGAGCGCGCTGGGGGAGAGAGAGAGGGAGCGCGCTGTGGCAGAGAGAGAGTGTGAGCGCGCTGGGGGAGAGAGAGTGGGAGCGCGCTGGTGCAGAGAGAGAGTGAGTGCGCTGTGGCAGAGAGAGAGTGAGCATATTGGGGCAGAGAGAGAGTGAGCGTGCTGGGGCAGAGAGAGAGTGAGTGCGCTGGGGCACAGAGAGAGTGTGCACGCTGGGGCAGAGAGAGGGTGAGCGTGCTGGGGCTCAGAGAGAGTGAGCGGGCTGGGGCACAGAGAGAGTGATCGCGCTGTGGCAGAGAGAGTGGGAGCGCGCTGGCACAGAGAGAGATTAAGTGCGCTGTGGCAGAGAGAGTGTGAGCGCGCTGGGGCAGAGAGAGAGTGAGCGTGCTGGGGCAGAGAGAGAGTGAGCACATTGGGGCAGAGAGTGAGTGAGCGCGCTGGGGCAGAGAGAGACTGTGGGCCCTGGGGCAGAGAGAGAGTGAGCGTGCTGGGGCAGAGAGAGAGTGAGCACGCTGGTGCAGAGACAGAGTGATCGCGCTGGGGCAGAGAGAGACTGAGGGCCCTGGGGCAGAGAGAGAATGAACGCGGTGGGTCAGAGAGAGACTGAGGGCCCTGGGGCAGAGAGAGAGTGAGCACGCTGGGGCAGAGAGAGAGTGAGCGCGCTGGGACAGAGAGAGAGTGAGCGCGCTGGGTGCAGAGAGAGAGTGAGAGTGCTGGTGCAGAGAGAGACTGAGGGCACTGAGGCAAAGAGAGGGTGAGCGTGCTGGGGCACAGAGAGAGTGAGCGCGCTGGGGCAGAGAGAGAGTGAGCATGCTGGGGCCGTGAGAGTGTGCTTGTGCTGAGGCAGAGAGACTTTAAGGGTGCTGGGGCATAGAGAGAGTGATCGCGCTGTGGCAGAGAGAGAGTGAGCACGCTGGGGGAGAGAGAGAGTGAGCGCGCTGGCGCAGAGAGAGTGTGAGCGCGCTGGGGGAGAGAGAGTGGGAGCGCGCTGGTGCAGAGAGAGAGTGAGTGCGCTGTGGCAGAGAGAGAGTGAGCATATTGGGGCAGGGAGAGAGTGAGCGTGCTGGGGCAGAGAGAGAGTGAGTGCGCTGGGGCACAGAGAGAGTGAGCACGCTGGGGCAGAGAGAGGGTGAGCATGCTGGGGCTCAGAGAGAGTGAGCGGGCTGGGGCACAGAGAGAGTGATCGCGCTGTGGCAGAGAGAGAGTGAGAACGCTGGGGGAGAGAGAGAGGGAGGGCGCTGGCGCAGAGAGATTGAGCGCACTGGGGGAGAGAGAGTGGGAGCGCGCTGGTGCAGAGAGAGTGGGAGCGCGCTGGCACAGAGAGAGATTAAGTGCGCTGTGGCAGAGAGAGTGTGAGCGCGCTGGGGCAGAGAGAGAGTGAGCGTGCTGGGGCAGAGAGAGAGTGAGCACATTGGGGCAGAGAGAGAGTGAGCGCGCTGGGGCAGAGAGAGACTGTGGGCCCTGGGGCAGAGAGAGAGTGAGCGTGCTGGGGCAGAGAGACAGTGAGCGTGCTGGGGCAGAGAGAGAGTGAGCACGCTGGTGCAGAGACAGAGTGATCGCGCTGGGGCAGAGAGAGACTGAGGGCCCTGGGGCAGAGAGAGAATGAACGCGGTGGGTCAGAGAGAGACTGAGGGCCCTGGGGCAGAGAGAGAGTGAGCACGCTGGGGCAGAGAGAGAGTGAGCGCGCTGGGACAGAGAGAGAGTGAGCGCGCTGGGTGCAGAGAGAGAGTGAGAGTGCTGGTGCAGAGAGAGACTGAGGGCACTGAGGCAAAGAGAGGGTGAGCGTGCTGGGGCACAGAGAGAGTGAGCGCGCTGGGGCAGAGAGAGAGTGAGCACGCTGGGGCCGTGAGAGTGTGCTTGTGATGAGGCAGAGAGACTTTATGGGTGCTGGGGCATAGAGAGAGTGATTGCGCTGTGGCAGAGAGAGATTGAGAACGCTGGGGGAGAGAGAGTGGGAGCGCGCTGGCGCAGAGAGAGAGTGAGCGCGCTGGGGGAGAGAGAGTGGGAGCGCGCTGGGGCAGAGAGAGAGAGAGTGCGCTGGGACAGAGAGAGAGTGAGCGTGCTGGGGCAGAGAGAGAGTGAGGGCCTTGGGGCAGAGAGAGAGTGAGGGCCTTGAGGCAGAGAGAGTGTGAGCGCGCTGGGGCAAAGAGTGAGTGATCGCACTGGGGCAGAGAGAGAGTGAGCGCACTGGGGCAGAGAGAGAGTTATCGTGCTGGGGCAGAGAGAGAGTGATCGCGCTGGGGCAGAGAGAGAGTGAGCGCGCTGGGACAGAGAGAGAGTGAGCGCGCTGGGTGCAGAGAGTGAGTGAGAGTGCTGGTGCAGAGAGAGACTGAGGGCACTGAGGCAAAGAGAGGGTGAGCGTGCTGGGGCACAGAGAGAGTGAGCACGCTGTGGTACAGAGAGAATGAGCGCGCTGGGGCAGAGAGAGAGTGAGTGCACTGGGGCAGAGAGAGAGTGAGTGCACTGGGGCAGAGAGAGAGGGAGCGCGCTGGGGTAGAGAGAGAGTGAGTGCGCTGGGGCAGAGGGAGAGTGAGCGCGCTGGGGTAGAGAGACGTGAGTGATCTGGGCCGGAGACAGAGTGATCGCGCTGGGGCAGAGAGAGAGAGAGAGAGTGCTGGGGCAGAGAGAGACTGAGGGCCCTGGGGCAGATAGAGAGTGTGTGCGCTGGGGCAGAGAGAGAGTGAGTGCGCTGGGGCAGAGAGAGAGTGAGTGCGCTGGCGCAGTGAGAGAGTGAGAGCGCTGGTGCAGAGAGAGAGTGATCGCGCTGGGCCAAAGAGAGTGGGAGCATGCAGGGGCAGAGAGAGAGGGAGCCCGCTGGTGCAGAGAGAGAGTGAGCGCACTGTGGCAGAGAGAGAGTGAGCACGCTGGGGGAGAGAGAGAGGGAGCGCGCTGGTGCAGAGAGAGTGTGAGCGCGCTGGGGGAGAGAGAGTGGGAGCGCGCTGGTGCAGAGAGAGAGTGAGTGCGCTGTGGCAGAGAGAGAGTGAGCATATTGGGGCAGAGAGAGAGTGAGCGTGCTGGGGCAGAGAGAGAGTGAGCACGCTGGGGCAGAGAGAGGGTGAGCGTGCTGGGGCTCAGAGAGAGTGAGCGGGCTGGGGCACAGAGAGAGTGATCGCGCTGTGGCAGAGAGAGAGTGAGAACGCTGGGGGAGAGAGAGAGGGAGCGCGCTGGCGCAGAGAGAGTGAGCGCACTGGGGGAGAGAGAGTGGGAGCGCGCTGGTGCAGAGAGAGTGGGAGCGCGCTGGCGCAGAGAGAGATTAAGTGCGCTGTGGCAGAGAGAGTGTGAGCGCGCTGGGGCAGAGAGAGAGTGAGCGTGCTGGGGCAGAGAGAGAGTGAGCACATTGGGGCAGAGAGAGAGTGAGCGCGCTGGGGCAGAGAGAGACTGTGGGCCCTGGGGCAGAGAGAGAGTGAGCGTGCTGGGGCAGAGAGACAGTGAGCGTGCTGGGGCAGAGAGAGAGTGAGCACGCTGGTGCAGAGACAGAGTGATCGCGCTGGGGCAGAGAGAGACTGAGGGCCCTGGGGCAGAGAGAGAATGAACGCGGTGGGTCAGAGAGAGACTGAGGGCCCTGGGGCAGAGAGAGAGTGAGCACGCTGGGGCAGAGAGAGAGTGAGCGCGCTGGGACAGAGAGAGAGTGAGCACGCTGGGTGCAGAGAGAGAGTGAGAGCGCTGGTGCAGAGAGAGACTGAGGGCACTGGGGCAAAGAGAGGGTGAGCGTGCTGGGGCACAGAGAGAGTGAGCGCGCTGGGGCAGAGAGAGAGGGAGCATGCTGGGGCCGTGAGAGTGTGCTTGTGATGAGGCAGAGAGACTTTATGGGTGCTGGGGCATAGAGAGAGTGATTGCGCTGTGGCAGAGAGAGATTGAGAACGCTGGGGGAGAGAGAGTGGGAGCGCGCTGGCGCAGAGAGAGAGTGAGCGCGCTGGGGGAGAGAGAGTGGGAGCGCGCTGGGGCAGAGAGAGAGAGAGTGCGCTGGGACAGAGAGAGAGTGAGCGTGCTGGGGCAGAGAGAGAGTGAGGGCCTTGGGGCAGAGAGAGAGTGAGGGCCTTGAGGCAGAGAGAGTGTGAGCGCGCTGGGGCAGAGAGTGAGTGATCACACTGGGGCAGAGAGAGAGTGAGCGCACTGGGGCAGAGAGAGAGTTAGCGTGCTTGGGCAGAGAGAGAGTGATCGCACTGGGGCAGAGAGAGAGTGAGCGCACTGGGGCAGAGAGAGAGTGAGCGTGCTGGGGCAGAGAGAGAGTGAGTGCTCTGGTGCAGAGAGAAGGTTAGCGTGCTGGGGCAGAGAGAGAGTGAGGGCGCTGTGGCAGAGAGAGAATGAGCGCACTGGGGCAGAGAGAGAGTGAGTGCGCTGGGGCACAGAGAGAGTGAGCGGGCTGGGGCACAGAGAGGGGGAGCGCGTTGGGGTACTGAGAAAATGAGCGCGCTGGGGCAGAGAGAGAGGGAGCACATTGGGGCAGAGAGAGAGTGAGCGTGCTGGGGCAGAGAGAGAGTTAGCACATTGGGGCAGAGAGAGAGTGAGAGTGCTGGGGCAGAGGTAGACTGTGGGCCCTGGGGCAGAGAGAGAGTGAGCGTGCTGGGGCTGAGAGACAGTGAGCGTGCTGGGGCAGAGAGAGAGTGAGCACGCTGGTGCAGAGACAGAGTGATCGCGCTGGTGCAGAGAGAGAGTGAGCACGCTGGTGCAGAGACAGAGTGAGCGCGCTGGGGCAGAGAGAGAATGAGCACGCTGGTGCAGAGACAGAGTGATCGCGCTGGGGCAGAGAGAGACTGAGGGCCCTGGGGCAGAGAGAGAATGAACGCGGTGGGTCAGAGAGAGACTGAGGGCCCTGGGGCAGAGTGAGAGTGAGTGCGCAGGGGCAGAGAGAGACTGAGGGCCCTGGGGCAGAGAGAGAGTGAGCGCGCTGGCGCAGAGAGAGGGTGAGCGTGCTGGGGCACAGAGAGAGTGAGCACGCTGGGGTACAGAGAGAATGAGCGCGCTGGGGCAGAGAGAGAGTGAGCGCGCTGGGGCAGAGAGAGAGTGAGCATGCTGGGGCCGTGAGAGTGTGCTTGTGCTGAGGCAGAGAGACTTTAAGGGTGCTGGGGCATAGAGAGAGTGATCGCGCTGTGGCAGAGAGAGAGTGAGCACGCTGGGGGAGAGAGAGAGGGAGCGCGCTGTGGCAGAGAGAGAGTGTGAGCGCGCTGGGGGAGAGAGAGTGGGAGCGCGCTGGTGCAGAGAGAGAGTGAGTGCGCTGTGGCAGAGAGAGAGTGAGCATATTGGGGCAGAGAGAGAGTGAGCGTGCTGGGGCAGAGAGAGAGTGAGTGCGCTGGGGCACAGAGAGAGTGAGCACGCTGGGGCAGAGAGAGGGTGAGCGTGCTGGGGCTCAGAGAGAGTGAGCGGGCTGGGGCACAGAGAGAGTGATCGCGCTGTGGCAGAGAGAGAGTGAGAACGCTGGGGGAGAGAGAGAGGGAGGGCGCTGGCGCAGAGAGAGTGAGCGCACTGGGGGAGAGAGAGTGGGAGCACGCTGGTGCAGAGAGAGTGGGAGCGCGCTGGCACAGAGAGAGATTAAGTGCGCTGTGGCAGAGAGAGTGTGAGCGCGCTGGGGCAGAGAGAGAGTGAGCGTGCTGGGGCAGAGAGAGAGTGAGCACATTGGGGCAGAGAGAGAGTGAGCGCGCTGGGGCAGAGAGAGACTGTGGGCCCTGGGGCAGAGAGAGAGTGAGCGTGCTGGGGCAGAGAGACAGTGAGCGTGCTGGGGCAGAGAGAGAGTGAGCACGCTGGTGCAGAGACAGAGTGATCGCGCTGGGGCAGAGAGAGACTGAGGGCCCTGGGGCAGAGAGAGAATGAACGCGGTGGGTCAGAGAGAGACTGAGGGCCCTGGGGCAGAGAGAGAGTGAGCACGCTGGGGCAGAGAGAGAGTGAGCGCGCTGGGACAGAGAGAGAGTGAGCGCGCTGGGTGCAGAGAGAGAGTGAGAGTGCTGGTGCAGAGAGAGACTGAGGGCACTGAGGCAAAGAGAGGGTGAGCGTGCTGGGGCACAGAGAGAGTGAGCGCGCTGGGGCAGAGAGAGAGTGAGCACGCTGGGGCCGTGAGAGTGTGCTTGTGATGAGGCAGAGAGACTTTATGGGTGCTGGGGCATAGAGAGAGTGATTGCGCTGTGGCAGAGAGAGATTGAGAACGCTGGGGGAGAGAGAGTGGGAGCGCGCTGGCGCAGAGAGAGAGTGAGCGCGCTGGGGGAGAGAGAGTGGGAGCGCGCTGGGGCAGAGAGAGAGTGAGTGCGCTGGGACAGAGAGAGAGTGAGCGTGCTGGGGCAGAGAGAGAGTGAGGGCCTTGTGGCAGAGAGAGAGTGAGGGCCTTGAGGCAGAGAGAGTGTGAGCGCGCTGGGGCAAAGAGTGAGTGATCGCACTGGGGCAGAGAGAGAGTGAGCGCACTGGGGCAGAGAGAGAGTTAGCGTGCTGGGGCAGAGAGAGAGTGAGCACGCTGGGGCAGAGAGAGAGTGAGCGCGCTGGGACAGAGAGAGAGTGAGCGCGCTGGGTGCAGAGAGAGAGTGAGAGTGCTGGTGCAGAGAGAGACTGAGGGCACTGAGGCAAAGAGAGGGTGAGCGTGCTGGGGCACAGAGAGAGTGATCGCGCTGGGGCAGAGAGAGAGTGAGCACGCTGGGGCCGTGAGAGTGTGCTTGTGATGAGGCAGAGAGACTTTATGGGTGCTGGGGCATAGAGAGAGTGATTGCGCTGTGGCAGAGAGAGATTGAGAACGCTGGGGGAGAGAGAGTGGGAGCGCGCTGGCGCAGAGAGAGAGTGAGCGCGCTGGGGGAGAGAGAGTGGGAGCGCGCTGGGGCAGAGAGAGAGAGAGTGCGCTGGGACAGAGAGAGAGTGAGCGTGCTGGGGCAGAGAGAGAGTGAGGGCCTTGGGGCAGAGAGAGAGTGAGGGCCTTGAGGCAGAGAGAGTGTGAGCGCGCTGGGGCAAAGAGTGAGTGATCGCACTGGGGCAGAGAGAGAGTGAGCGCACTGGGGCAGAGAGAGAGTTAGCGTGCTGGGGCAGAGAGAGAGTGAGCACGCTGGGGCAGAGAGAGAGTGAGCGCGCTGGGACAGAGAGAGAGTGAGCGCGCTGGGTGCAGAGAGAGAGTGAGAGTGCTGGTGCAGAGAGAGACTGAGGGCACTGAGGCAAAGAGAGGGTGAGCGTGCTGGGGCACAGAGAGAGTGATCGCGCTGGGGCAGAGAGAGAGTGAGCATGCTGGGGCCGTGAGAGTGTGCTTGTGATGAGGCAGAGAGACTTTATGGGTGCTGGGGCATAGAGAGAGTGATTGCGCTGTGGCAGAGAGAGATTGAGAACGCTGGGGGAGAGAGAGTGGGAGCGCGCTGGCGCAGAGAGAGAGTGAGCGCGCTGGGGGAGAGAGAGTGGGAGCGCGCTGGGGCAGAGAGAGAGAGAGTGCGCTGGGACAGAGAGAGAGTGAGCGTGCTGGGGCAGAGAGAGAGTGAGGGCCTTGGGGCAGAGAGAGAGTGAGGGCCTTGAGGCAGAGAGAGTGTGAGCGCGCTGGGGCAAAGAGTGAGTGATCGCACTGGGGCAGAGAGAGAGTGAGCGCACTGGGGCAGAGAGAGAGTTAGCGTGCTGGGGCAGAGAGAGAGTGATCGCACTGGGGCAGAGAGAGAGTGAGCGCACTGGGGCAGAGAGAGAGTGAGCGTGCTGGGGCAGAGAGAGAGTGAGTGCTCTGGTGCAGAGAGAAGGTTAGCGTGCTGGGGCAGAGAGAGAGTGAGGGCGCTGTGGCAGAGAGAGAATGAGCGCACTGGGGCAGAGAGAGAGTGAGTGCGCTGGGGCTGAGAGACAGTGAGCGTGCTGGGGCAGAGAGAGAGTGAGCACGCTGGTGCAGAGACAGAGTGATCGCGCTGGTGCAGAGAGAGAGTGAGCACGCTGGTGCAGAGACAGAGTGAGCGCGCTGGGGCAGAGAGAGAATGAGCACGCTGGTGCAGAGACAGAGTGATCGCGCTGGGGCAGAGAGAGACTGAGGGCCCTGGGGCAGAGAGAGAATGAACGCGGTGGGTCAGAGAGAGACTGAGGGCCCTGGGGCAGAGTGAGAGTGAGTGCGCAGGGGCAGAGAGAGACTGAGGGCCCTGGGGCAGAGAGAGAGTGAGCGCGCTGGCGCAGAGAGAGGGTGAGCGTGCTGGGGCACAGAGAGAGTGAGCACGCTGGGGTACAGAGAGAATGAGCGCGCTGGGGCAGAGAGAGAGTGAGCGCGCTGGGGCAGAGAGAGAGTGAGCATGCTGGGGCCGTGAGAGTGTGCTTGTGCTGAGGCAGAGAGACTTTAAGGGTGCTGGGGCATAGAGAGAGTGATCGCGCTGTGGCAGAGAGAGAGTGAGCACGCTGGGGGAGAGAGAGAGGGAGCGCGCTGTGGCAGAGAGAGAGTGTGAGCGCGCTGGGGGAGAGAGAGTGGGAGCGCGCTGGTGCAGAGAGAGAGTGAGTGCGCTGTGGCAGAGAGAGAGTGAGCATATTGGGGCAGAGAGAGAGTGAGCGTGCTGGGGCAGAGAGAGAGTGAGTGCGCTGGGGCACAGAGAGAGTGTGCACGCTGGGGCAGAGAGAGGGTGAGCGTGCTGGGGCTCAGAGAGAGTGAGCGGGCTGGGGCACAGAGAGAGTGATCGCGCTGTGGCAGAGAGAGAGTGAGAACGCTGGGGGAGAGAGAGAGGGAGGGCGCTGGCGCAGAGAGAGTGAGCGCACTGGGGGAGAGAGAGTGGGAGCGCGCTGGTGCAGAGAGAGTGGGAGCGCGCTGGCACAGAGAGAGATTAAGTGCGCTGTGGCAGAGAGAGTGTGAGCGCGCTGGGGCAGAGAGAGAGTGAGCGTGCTGGGGCAGAGAGAGAGTGAGCACATTGGGGCAGAGAGAGAGTGAGCGCGCTGGGGCAGAGAGAGACTGTGGGCCCTGGGGCAGAGAGAGAGTGAGCGTGCTGGGGCAGAGAGACAGTGAGCGTGCTGGGGCAGAGAGAGAGTGAGCACGCTGGTGCAGAGACAGAGTGATCGCGCTGGGGCAGAGAGAGACTGAGGGCCCTGGGGCAGAGAGAGAATGAACGCGGTGGGTCAGAGAGAGACTGAGGGCCCTGGGGCAGAGAGAGAGTGAGCACGCTGGGGCAGAGAGAGAGTGAGCACATTGGGGCAGAGAGAGAGTGAGCGCGCTGGGGCAGAGAGAGACTGTGGGCCCTGGGGCAGAGAGAGAGTGAGCGTGCTGGGGCAGAGAGACAGTGAGCGTGCTGGGGCAGAGAGAGAGTGAGCACGCTGGTGCAGAGACAGAGTGATCGCGCTGGGGCAGAGAGAGACTGAGGGCCCTGGGGCAGAGAGAGAATGAACGCGGTGGGTCAGAGAGAGACTGAGGGCCCTGGGGCAGAGAGAGAGTGAGCACGCTGGGGCAGAGAGAGAGAGTGAGCGCGCTGGGACAGAGAGAGAGTGAGCGCGCTGGGTGCAGAGAGAGAGTGAGAGTGCTGGTGCAGAGAGAGACTGAGGGCACTGAGGCAAAGAGAGGGTGAGCGTGCTGGGGCACAGAGAGAGTGAGCGCGCTGGGGCAGAGAGAGAGTGAGCATGCTGGGGCCGTGAGAGTGTGCTTGTGCTGAGGCAGAGAGACTTTAAGGGTGCTGGGGCATAGAGAGAGTGATCGCGCTGTGGCAGAGAGAGAGTGAGCACGCTGGGGGAGAGAGAGAGTGAGCGCGCTGGCGCAGAGAGAGTGTGAGCGCGCTGGGGGAGAGAGAGTGGGAGCGCGCTGGTGCAGAGAGAGAGTGAGTGCGCTGTGGCAGAGAGAGAGTGAGCATATTGGGGCAGGGAGAGAGTGAGCGTGCTGGGGCAGAGAGAGAGTGAGTGCGCTGGGGCACAGAGAGAGTGAGCACGCTGGGGCAGAGAGAGGGTGAGCGTGCTGGGGCTCAGAGAGAGTGAGCGGGCTGGGGCACAGAGAGAGTGATCGCGCTGTGGCAGAGAGAGAGTGAGAACGCTGGGGGAGAGAGAGAGGGAGGGCGCTGGCGCAGAGAGAGTGAGCGCACTGGGGGAGAGAGAGTGGGAGCGCGCTGGTGCAGAGAGAGTGGGAGCGCGCTGGCACAGAGAGAGATTAAGTGCGCTGTGGCAGAGAGAGTGTGAGCGCGCTGGGGCAGAGAGAGAGTGAGCGTGCTGGGGCAGAGAGAGAGTGAGCACATTGGGGCAGAGAGAGAGTGAGCGCGCTGGGGCAGAGAGAGACTGTGGGCCCTGGGGCAGAGAGAGAGTGAGCGTGCTGGGGCAGAGAGACAGTGAGCGTGCTGGGGCAGAGAGAGAGTGAGCACGCTGGTGCAGAGACAGAGTGATCGCGCTGGGGCAGAGAGAGACTGAGGGCCCTGGGGCAGAGAGAGAATGAACGCGGTGGGTCAGAGAGAGACTGAGGGCCCTGGGGCAGAGAGAGAGTGAGCACGCTGGGGCAGAGAGAGAGTGAGCGCGCTGGGACAGAGAGAGAGTGAGCGCGCTGGGTGCAGAGAGAGAGTGAGAGTGCTGGTGCAGAGAGAGACTGAGGGCACTGAGGCAAAGAGAGGGTGAGCGTGCTGGGGCACAGAGAGAGTGAGCGCGCTGGGGCAGAGAGAGAGTGAGCACGCTGGGGCCGTGAGAGTGTGCTTGTGATGAGGCAGAGAGACTTTATGGGTGCTGGGGCATAGAGAGAGTGATTGCGCTGTGGCAGAGAGAGATTGAGAACGCTGGGGGAGAGAGAGTGGGAGCGCGCTGGTGCAGAGAGAGAGTGAGCGCGCTGGGGGAGAGAGAGTGGGAGCGCGCTGGGGCAGAGAGAGAGAGAGTGCGCTGGGACAGAGAGAGAGTGAGCGTGCTGGGGCAGAGAGAGAGTGAGGGCCTTGGGGCAGAGAGAGAGTGAGGGCCTTGAGGCAGAGAGAGTGTGAGCGCGCTGGGGCAAAGAGTGAGTGATCGCACTGGGGCAGAGAGAGAGTGAGCGCACTGGGGCAGAGAGAGAGTTAGCGTGCTGGGGCAGAGAGAGAGTGATCGCGCTGGGGCAGAGAGAGAGTGAGCGCGCTGGGACAGAGAGAGAGTGAGCGCGCTGGGTGCAGAGAGAGAGTGAGAGTGCTGGTGCAGAGAGAGACTGAGGGCACTGAGGCAAAGAGAGGGTGAGCGTGCTGGGGCACAGAGAGAGTGATCGCGCTGGGGCAGAGAGAGAGTGAGCATGCTGGGGCCGTGAGAGTGTGCTTGTGATGAGGCAGAGAGACTTTATGGGTGCTGGGGCATAGAGAGAGTGATTGCGCTGTGGCAGAGAGAGATTGAGAACGCTGGGGGAGAGAGAGTGGGAGCGCGCTGGCGCAGAGAGAGAGTGAGCGCGCTGGGGGAGAGAGAGTGGGAGCGCGCTGGGGCAGAGAGAGAGAGAGTGCGCTGGGACAGCGAGAGAGTGAGCGTGCTGGGGCAGAGAGTGAGTGAGGGCCTTGGGGCAGAGAGAGAGTGAGGGCCTTGAGGCAGAGAGAGTGTGAGCGCGCTGGGGCAAAGAGTGAGTGATCGCACTGGGGCAGAGAGAGAGTGAGCGCACTGGGGCAGAGAGAGAGTTAGCGTGCTGGGGCAGAGAGAGAGTGATCGCACTGGGGCAGAGAGAGAGTGAGCGCACTGGGGCAGAGAGAGAGTGAGCGTGCTGGGGCAGAGAGAGAGTGAGTGCTCTGGTGCAGAGAGAAGGTTAGCGTGCTGGGGCAGAGAGAGAGTGAGTGCGCTGGGGCACAGAGAGAGTGAGCGGGCTGGGGCACAGAGAGGGGGAGCGCGCTGGTGTACTGAGAAAATGAGCGCGCTGGGGCAGAGAGAGAGGGAGCACATTGGGACAGAGAGAGAGTGAGCGTGCTGGGGCAGAGAGAGAGTTAGCACATTGGGGCAGAGAGAGAGTGAGAGTGCTGGGGCAGAGATAGACTGTGGGCCCTGGGGCAGAGAGAGAGTGAGCGTGCTGGGGCTGAGAGACAGTGAGCGTGCTGGGGCAGAGAGAGAGTGAGCACGCTGGTGCAGAGACAGAGTGATCGCGCTGGTGCAGAGAGAGAGTGAGCACGCTGGTGCAGAGACAGAGTGAGCGCGCTGGGGCAGAGAGAGAATGAGCACGCTGGTGCAGAGACAGAGTGATCGCGCTGGGGCAGAGAGAGACTGAGGGCCCTGGGGCAGAGAGAGAATGAATGCGGTGGGTCAGAGAGAGACTGAGGGCCCTGGGGCAGAGTGAGAGTGAGTGCGCAGGGGCAGAGAGAGACTGAGGGCCCTGGGGCAGAGAGAGAGTGAGCGCGCTGGCACAGAGAGAGAGTGAGCGCGCTGGGGCAGAGAGCAAGTGAGCGCACCGGGGCAGAGAGGGAGTGAGCACGCTGGGGCAGAGAGAGAGTGAGCACGCTGGGGCAGAGAGAGAGTGAGCACGCTGGGGCAGAGAGAGAGTGAGCACACTGGGGCAGAGAGCGAGAGAGTGCGCTGGGACAGAGAGAGAGTGAGCGTGCTGGGTGCAGAGAGAGAGTGAGAGTGCTGGGGCAGAGAGAGAGTGAGGGCCTTGGGGCAGAGAGAGTGTGAGCGCGCTGGGGCAGAGAGAGAGTGAGGGCGCTGTGGCAGAGAGAGAGTGAGCGCACTGGGGCAGAGAGAGAGTGAGTGCACTGGGGCACAGAGAGAGTGAGCGGGCTGGGGCAGAGAGAGATTGAGTGCGCTGGGGCAGAGAGAGAGTGAGCGCGCTGGGGCAGAGAGAGAGTGAGCGTGCTGGGGCAGAGAGAGAGTGAGCGCGCAGGGGCAGAGAGAGAGTGAGCACATTGGGGCAGAGAGAGAGTGAGCAAATTGGGGCAGAGAGAGAGTGAGCGCATTGGGGCAGAGAGAGAGTGAGCAAATTGGGGCAGAGAGAGAGTGAGCGCATTGGGGCAGAGAGAAAGTGAGGGCCATGGTGCAGAGAGAGAGTGAGCGTGCTAGGGCAGAGAGAGAGTGATCGCGCTGGGGCAGAGAGAGAGTGAGCAAATTGGGGCAGAGAGAGAGTGAGCGCATTGGGGCAGAGAGAGAGTGAGCATATTGGGGCAGAGAGAGAGTGAGCATATTGGGGCAGAGAGAGAGTGAGCATATTGGGGCAGAGAGAGAGTGAGCGCGCTGGGGCAGAGAGAGAGTGAGTGCGCTGGCGCACAGAGAGAATGAGCGGGCCTGGACAGAGAGAGGTTGAGAGTGATGGGGCACAGAGAGAGTGAGCACGCTGGGGCAGAGAGAGAATGAGCGTGCTGGGGCAGAGCGAGAAGTAGCGCGCTGGGGCAGAGAGAGAGTGAGCATGCTGGGGCCGAGAGAGAGTGCTTGTGCTGAGGCAAAGAGACTGTAAAGGTGCTGGGGCATAGAGAGAGTGATCGCGCTGTGGCACAGAGAGAGTGAGCACGCTGGGGCAGAGAGAAAGTGAGCACGCTGGGGCCGAGAGAGTGTGTGTGCGCTGAGGCAGAGAGATTGTAAGGGTGCTGGGGCAGAGAGAGAGTGGGCACGCTGGGGCAGAGATAGAGTGAGCAACATTGGGCAGAGAGTCATTCAACGTGCTGGGGCAGAGAGACACTGAGAGCCATGTGGCAATGAGAGAGTTTGTGCGCTGGGGCAGAGAGAGAGTGAGCTGCTGGAGCAGAGAGAGAGTGAGCTCGCTGGTTCAGAGAAAAAGGGAGCGTGCTGGCGCAGAGAGAGAGTGAGAGCGCTGGTGCAGAGAGAGAGTTAGCGGATGGGGCAGAGAGCGAGTGAACGCACCGGGGCAGAGAGAGGGTGAGCACGCTGGGGTACAGAGAGAATGAGCGCGCTGGGGCAGAGAGAGAGTGAGCGCGCTGGGGCAGAGAGAGAGTGAGCATGCTGGGGCCGTGAGAGTGTGCTTGTGCTGAGGTTCAGAGACTTTAAGGGTGCTGGGGCATAGAGAGAGTGATCGCGCTGTGGCAGAGAGAGAGTGAGAACGCTGGGGGAGAGAGAGAGGGAGCGCGCTGGCGCAGAGAGAGAGTGAGCGCGCTGGGGGAGAGAGAGTGGGAGCGCGCTGGTGCAGAGAGAGTGGGAGCGCGCTGGCGCAGAGAGAGATTGAGTGCGCTGTGGCAGAGAGAGTGTGAGCACATTGGGGCAGAGAGAGAGTGAGCGCGCTGGGCAGAGAGAGAGTGAGCACGCTGGGGCAGAGAGAGAGTAATTGCGGTGGGGCAGAGAGGGAGTTAGCACATTGGGGCAGAGAGAGAGTGCGCGCGCTGGGGCAGAGAGAGAGTGAGGGCCCTGGGGCAGAGAGAGAATGAACGCGGTGGGTCAGAGAGAGACTGAGGGCCCTGGGGCAGAGTGAGAGTGAGTGCGCAGGGGCAGAGGGAGACTGAGGGCCCTGAGGCAGAGAGAGAGTGAGCGCGCTGGCGCAGAGAGAGGGTGAGCGTGCTGGGGCACAGAGAGAGTGAGCATGCTGGGGTACAGAGAGAATGAGCGCGCTGGGGCAGAGAGAGAGTGAGCGTGCTGGGGCAGAGAGAGAGTGAGCATGCTGGGGCCGTGAGAGTGTGCTTGTGCTGAGGCAGAGAGACTTTAAGGGTGCTGGGGCATAGAGAGAGTGATCGCGCTGTGGCAGAGAGAGAGTGAGCACGCTGGGGGAGAGAGAGAGGGAGCGCGCTGGCGCAGAGAGAGTGTGAGCGCGCTGGGGGAGAGAGAGTGGGAGCGCGCTGGTGCAGAGAGAGAGTGAGTGCGCTGTGGCAGAGAGAGAGTGAGCATATTGGGGCAGAGAGAGAGTGAGCGTGCTGGGGCAGAGAGAGAGTGAGTGCACTGGGGCACAGAGAGAGTGAGCACGCTGAGGCAGAGAGAGGGTGAGCGTGCTGGGGCTCAGAGAGAGTGAGCGGGCTGGGGCACAGAGAGAGTGATCGCGCTGTGGCAGAGAGAGAGTGAGAACGCTGGGGGAGAGAGAGAGGGAGCGCGCTGGCGCAGAGAGAGTGAGCGCACTGGGGGAGAGAGAGTGGGTGCGCGCTGGTGCAGAGAGAGTGGGAGCGCGCTGGCGCAGAGAGAGATTAAGTGCGCTGTGGCAGAGAGAGTGTGAGCGCGCTGGGGCAGAGAGAGAGTGAGCGTGCTGGGGCAGAGAGAGAGTGAGCACATTGGGGCAGAGAGAGAGTGAGCGCGCTGGGGCAGAGAGAGACTGTGGGCCCTGGGGCAGAGAGAGAGTGAGCGTGCTGGGGCAGAGAGACAGTGAGCGTGCTGGGGCAGAGAGAGAGTGAGCACGCTGGTGCAGAGACAGAGTGATCGCGCTGGGGCAGAGAGAGACTGAGGGCCCTGGGGCAGAGAGAGAATGAATGCGGTGGGTCAGAGAGAGACTGAGGGCCCTGGGGCAGAGAGAGAGTGAGCACGCTGGGGCAGAGAGAGAGTGAGCGCGCTGGGACAGAGAGAGAGTGAGCGCGCTGGGTGCAGAGAGAGAGTGAGAGTGCTGGTGCAGAGAGAGACTGAGGGCAATGAGGCAAAGAGAGGGTGAGCGTGCTGGGGCACAGAGAGAGTGAGCGCGCTGGGGCAGAGAGAGAGTGATTGCGCTGTGGCAGAGAGAGATTGAGAACGCTGGGAGAGAGAGAGTGGGAGCGCGCTCCGCAGAGAGAGAGTGAGCGCGCTGGGGGAGAGAGAGTGGGAGCGCGCTGGGGCAGAGAGAGAGAGAGTGCGCTGGGACAGAGAGAGAGTGAGCGTGCTGGGGCAGAGAGAGAGTGAGGGCCTTGGGGCAGAGAGAGAGTGAGGGCCTTGAGGCAGAGAGAGTGTGAGCGCGCTGGGGCAAAGAGTGAGTGATCGCACTGGGGCAGAGAGAGAGTGAGCGCACTGGGGCAGAGAGAGAGTTAGCGTGCTGGGGCAGAGAGAGAGTGAGCACGCTGGGGCAGAGAGAGAGTGAGCGCGCTGGGACAGAGAGAGAGTGAGCGCGCTGGGTGCAGAGAGAGAGTGAGAGTGCTGGTGCAGAGAGAGACTGAGGGCACTGAGGCAAAGAGAGGGTGAGCGTGCTGGGGCACAGAGAGAGTGAGTGCGCTGGGGCAGAGAGAGAGTGAGCATGCTGGGGCCGTGAGAGTGTGCTTGTGATGAGGCAGAGAGACTTTATGGGTGCTGGGGCATAGAGAGAGTGATTGCGCTGTGGCAGAGAGAGATTGAGAACGCTGGGGGAGAGAGAGTGGGAGCGCGCTGGCGCAGAGAGAGAGTGAGCGCGCTGGGGGAGACAGAGTGGGAGCGCGCTGGGGCAGAGAGAGAGTGCGCTGGGACAGAGAGAGAGTGAGCGTGCTGGGGCAGAGAGAGAGTGAGGGCCTTGGGGCAGAGAGAGAGTGAGGGCCTTGAGGAAGAGAGAGTGTGAGCGCGCTGGGGCAAAGAGTGAGTGATCGCACTGGGGCAGAGTGAGAGTGAGCGCACTGGGGCAGAGAGAGAGTTAGCGTGCTGGGGCAGAGAGAGAGTGATCGCACTGGGGCAGAGAGAGAGTGAGCGCACTGGGGCAGAGAGAGAGTGAGCGTGCTGGGGCAGAGAGAGAGTGAGTGCTCTGGTGCAGAGAGAAGGTTAGCATGCTGGGGCTGAGAGAGAGTGAGGGCGCTGTGGCAGAGAGAGAATGAGCGCACTGGGGCAGAGAGAGAGTGAGTGCGCTGGGGCACAGAGAGAGTGAGCGGGCTGGGGCACAGAGAGGGGGAGCGCGCTGGGGTACTGAGAAAATGAGCGCGCTGGGGCAGAGAGAGAGGGAGCACATTGGGACAGAGAGAGAGTGAGCGTGCTGGGGCAGAGAGAGAGTTAGCACATTGGGGCGGAGAGAGAGTGGGAGCGCGCTGGGGCAGAGAGAGAGTGCGCTGGGACAGAGAGAGAGTGAGCGTGCTGGGGCAGAGAGAGAGTGAGGGCCTTGGGGCAGAGAGAGAGTGAGGGCCTTGAGGAAGAGAGAGTGTGAGCGCGCTGGGGCAAAGAGTGAGTGAGCGCACTGGGGCAGAGAGAGAGTGAGCGCACTGGGGCAGAGAGAGAGTTAGCGTGCTGGGGCAGAGAGAGAGTGATCGCACTGGGGCAGAGAGAGAGTGAGCGCACTGGGGCAGAGAGAGAGTGAGCGTGCTGGGGCAGAGAGAGAGTGAGTGCTCTGGTGCAGAGAGAAGGTTAGCGTGCTGGGGCTGAGAGAGAGTGAGGGCGCTGTGGCAGAGAGAGAATGAGCGCACTGGGGCAGAGAGAGAGTGAGTGCGCTGGGGCACAGAGAGAGTGAGCGGGCTGGGGCACAGAGAGGGGGAGCGCGCTGGGGTACTGAGAAAATGAGCGCGCTGGGGCAGAGAGAGAGGGAGCACATTGGGACAGAGAGAGAGTGAGCGTGCTGGGGCAGAGAGAGAGTTAGCACATTGGGGCAGAGAGAGAGTGAGAGTGCTGGGGCAGAGATAGACTGTGGGCCCTGGGGCAGAGAGAGAGTGAGCGTGCTGGGGCTGAGAGACAGTGAGCGTGCTGGGGCAGAGAGAGAGTGAGCACGCTGGTGCAGAGACAGAGTGAGCGCGCTGGGGCAGAGAGAGAATGAGCACGCTGGTGCAGAGACAGAGTGATCGCGCTGGGGCAGAGAGAGACTGAGGGCCCTGGGGCAGAGAGAGAATGAACGCGGTGGGTCAGAGAGAGACTGAGGGCCCTGGGGCAGAGTGAGAGTGAGTGCGCAGGGGCAGAGAGAGACTGAGGGCCCTGGGGCAGAGAGAGAGTGAGCGCGCTGGCGCAGAGAGAGAGTGAGCGCGCTGGGGCAGAGAGCAAGTGAGCGCACCGGGGCAGAGAGAGAGTGAGGGCGCTGTGGCAGAGAGAGAGTGAGCGCACTGGGGCAGAGAGAGAGTGAGTGCACTGGGGCACAGAGAGAGTGAGCGGGCTGGGGCAGAGAGAGAGGGAGCGCGCTGGCGCAGAGAGAGATTGAGTGCGCTGGGGCAGAGAGAGAGTGAGCACATTGGGGCAGAGAGAGAGTGAGCAAATTGGGGCAGAGAGAGAGTGAGCGCATTGGGGCAGAGAGAGAGTGAGCAAATTGGGGCAGAGAGAGAGTGAGCGCATTGGGGCAGAGAGAAAGTGAGGGCCATGGTGCAGAGAGAGAGTGAGCGTGCTAGGGCAGAGAGAGAGTGATCGCGCTGGGGCAGAGAGAGAGTGAGCAAATTGGGGCAGAGAGAGAGTGAGCGCATTGGGGCAGAGAGAGAGTGAGCATATTGGGGCAGAGAGAGAGTGAGCATATTGGGGCAGAGAGAGAGTGAGCATATTGGGGCAGAGAGAGAGTGAGCGCGCTGGGGCAGAGAGAGAGTGAGTGCGCTGGCGCACAGAGAGAATGAGCGGGCCTGGACAGAGAGAGGTTGAGCGTGATGGGGCACAGAGAGAGTGAGCACGCTGGGGCAGAGAGAGAATGAGCGAACTGGGGCAGAGCGAGAAGTAGCGCGCTGGGGCAGAGAGAGAGTGAGCATGCTGGGGCCGAGAGAGAGTGCTTGTGCTGAGGCAAAGAGACTGTAAAGGTGCTGGGGCATAGAGAGAGTGATCGCACTGTGGCAGAGAGAGAGTGAGCACGCTGGGGCAGAGAGAAAGTGAGCACGCTGGGGCCGAGAGAGTGTGTGTGCGCTGAGGCAGAGAGATTGTAAGGGTGCTGGGGCAGAGAGAGAGTGGGCACGCTGGGGCAGAGATAGAGTGAGCAACATTGGGCAGAGAGACATTCAACGTGCTGGGGCAGAGAGACACTGAGAGCCATGTGGCAATGAGAGAGTTTGTGCGCTGGGGCAGAGAGAGAGTGAGCTGCTGGAGCAGAGAGAGAGTGAGCTCGCTGGTTCAGAGAAAAAGGGAGCGTGCTGGCGCAGAGAGAGAGTGAGAGCGCTGGTGCAGAGAGAGAGTTAGCGGATGGGGCAGAGAGCGAGTGAACGCACCGGGGCAGAGAGAGGGTGAGCACGCTGGGGTACAGAGAGAATGAGCGCGCTGGGGCAGAGAGAGAGTGAGCGCGCTGGGGCAGAGAGAGAGTGAGCATGCTGGGGCCGTGAGAGTGTGCTTGTGCTGAGGTTCAGAGACTTTAAGGGTGCTGGGGCATAGAGAGAGTGATCGCGCTGTGGCAGAGAGAGAGTGAGAACGCTGGGGGAGAGAGAGAGGGAGAGCGCTGGCGCAGAGAGAGAGTGAGCGCGCTGGGGGAGAGAGAGTGGGAGCGCGCTGGTGCAGAGAGAGTGGGAGCGCGCTGGCGCAGAGAGAGATTGAGTGCGCTGTGGCAGAGAGAGTGTGAGCACATTGGGGCAGAGAGAGAGTGAGCGCGCTGGGGCATAGAGAGAGTGAGCGCGCTGGGGCAGAGAGAGAGTAATTGCGGTGGGGCAGAGAGGGAGTTAGCACATTGGGGCAGAGAGAGAGTGCGCGCGCTGGGGCAGAGAGAGAGTGAGCGCGCTGGGGCAGAGAGAGAGTGAGCATATTGGGGCAGACAGAGAGTGAGCGCGCTGGGGCAGAGAGAGAGTGAGCGCGCTGGGTCAGAGAAAAAGGGAACGCGCTGGCGCAGAGAGACAGTTAGCAGATGGGGCAGAGAGCAAGTGAGCGCGCTGGGGCAGAAAGAGAGTGAGCGCGTTGGTGCTGAGAGGGAGTGAGTGCGCAGGGGCAGAGAGAGAGTGAGCTTGCTGGGGCAGAGAGAGAGTGAGCACGCTGGAGCAGAGAGACAAGGAGCACGCTGGGGCAGAGAGAGAGTGAGCGCGCTGGGGCAGAGAGAGAGTGAGTGCGCTGGTGCACAGAGAGAGTGAGCGGGCCTGGACAGAGAGAGGTTGAGCGTGATGGGGCACAGAGAGAGTGAGCACGCTGTGGCAGAGAGAGAATGAGCGCGCTGAGGCAGAGCGAGAGTGAGCGCGGTGGGGCAGAGAGAGAGTGAGCGTGCTGGGGCAGAGAGAGAGTGAGTGTGCTGGGGCAGCGAGAAAGTGAGCGCGCTGGGGCAGAGAGAGAGTGAACACGGTGGGGCAGAGAGAGAGTGAGCACACTGGGGCAGGGTGAGAGTGATCGCCCTAAGGCAGAGTGAGAGTGAGCGCGCTGGGGTAGAGAGACAGTGAGTGCCCTGGGGCAGAGACAGAGTGATCGTGCTGGGGCAGAGAGAGAGTATTCATGCTGGGGCAGAGAGAGAGTGAACGTGGTGGGGCAGAGAGAGGCTGAGTTCCCTGGGGCAGAGTGAGAGTGAGAGTGCTGGGGCAGAGAGAGACTGAGGGCCCTGGGGCAGAGAGAGAGTGAGCGTGCTGGGGCAGAGTGAGAGTGAGAGTGCTGGGGTAGAGAGAGACTGAGGGCCCTGGGGCAGAGAGAGAGTGAGCGTGCTGGGGCTGAGTGAGAGTGAGAGTGCTGGGGCAGAGAGAGACTGAGGGCCCTGGGGCAGAGAGAGAGTGAGAGCGCTGGCGCAGAGAGAGAGTGATCGCGCTGGGGCAAAGAGAGTGGGAGCCTGCTGGTGAAGAGAGAGAGTGAGCGCGCTGTGGCAGAGAGAGAGTGAACATGGTGGGGCAGAGAGAGTTTGAGCACCATTGGGCAGAGAGACATTCAGTGTGCTGGTGCAGTGAGACACTGAGAGCCATGTGGCAATGAGAGAGTTTGTGCGCTGTGGCAGAGAGAGAGTGAGCGCGCTGCGGCAGAGAGAGAGTGAGCTTGCTGGGGGAGGGAGAGAGTGAGCTGCTGGGGCAGAGAGAGAGTGAGCTGCTGGAGCAGAGAGCGAGTGAGTACACCGGGGCAGAGAGAGAGAGTGAGTGCGCTGGGGCAGAGAGAGAGTGAGCGTGCTGGGGCAGAGATAGAGTGAGCGTGCTGGGGCAGAGAGAGAGTGAGCGCAATGGGGCAGAGAGAGAGTGAGTGCGCTGTGACAGAGAGAGAGTGAGCGTGCTGGATGCAGAGAGAGAGTGAGAGTGCTGGGGCAGAAAGAGAGTGACGGCCTTGGGGCAGCGAGAGAGTGAGCGCCTTGGGGCAGAGACAGAGTGAGTGCTTTTGGGCAGAGAGAGTGTGAACGCGGTGGGGCAGAGAGAGTGTGAGCGCGCTGGGGCAGAGAGTGAGTGATCGCACTGGGGCAGACAGAGAGTGAGAGCGCTGGGGCAGAGAGAGATTGAGCACGCTGGGGCAGAGAGAGAGCACGCTGTGGCAGAGAGAGTATGAGCACACTGACGCAGGGTGAGAGTGATCGCCCTGGGGCAGAGTGAGAGTGAGCGCGCTGGGGTAGAGAGAGTGAGCGCGCTGGGGCAGAGACAGACTGATCGCGCTGGGGCAGAGAGAGGGTGAGGGCCCTGGGGCAGAGAGAGAGTGTGCATGCTGGGGCAGAGAGAGGCTGAGGGCCCTGGGGCAGAGAGCGAGTGAGCGCACCGGGTCAGAGAGGGAGAGAGCACGCTCGGGCAGAGAGAGAGTGAGCACGCTGGGGCAGAGAGGGAGTGAGCGCGCTGGCGCAGAGAGAGAGTGCGTGCGCTGGGACAGAGAGAGAGTGAGTGCGCTGGGGCAGGGAGAGAGTGAGGGCCTTGCGGCAGAGAGAGTGTGAGCGCGCTGGGGCAGACAGTGAGTGAGCGCACTGGGGCAGAGAGAGAGTGAGTGTGCTGGGGCAGAGAGAGCTTGAGCACACTGGGGCAGAGAGAGAGTGAGCGTGCTGGGGCAGAGAGAGAGTGACTGCTCTGGTGCAGAGAGAGAGTTAGCTTGCTGGGGCAGAGAGAGAGTGAGTGCGCTGGGGCAGAGCGATTGAGCGAGCTGGGACAGGGACGGAGTGAGCACGCAGGGGCAGAGAGGGAGTGAGCGCGCTGGGGCAAAGAGAGATTGAGCGCGCTCGGGCAGAGAGAGAGTTGGCGCGCTGGGGCAGAAAGAGAGTGAGCGCGTTGGGGCAGAGGGAGAGTGAACGCGCTGGTGCTGAGAGTGAGTGAGCGTACAGGGGCAGAGAGAGAGTTAGTGCACAGGGGCAGAGAGAGAGAGAGAGTGCCATGGGGCAAAGGAGAATGTGCATGCTGGGGCAGAGAGAAACTGAGGCCCCTGGGGCACAGTGATCGTGAGCACCACGTGGCAAAGAGAGAGTTAGTGCACATGGGCAGAGAGAGAGAGAGAGAGCCATGGGGCAAAGGGAGAGTGTGCACGCTGGGGCACAGAGAGACTGAGGTCCCTGGGGCAGAGAGAGTGAGGGAGCGCGCTGGTGCAGAGAGAGAGTGAGGGCCCTGGGGCAGAGAGAGAGTGAGCACATTGGGGCAGAGAGAGAGCACGCTGTGGCAGAGAGAGAGTGAGCACATTGGGGCAGGGTGAGAGTGATCGCCCTGGGGCAGAGTGAGAGTGAGCGCGCTGGGGTAGAGAGAGATTGAGTGCGCTGGGTCAGAGACAGAGTGAGCGCGCTGGGGCAGAGAGAGAGTGTGCATGCTGGGGCAGAGTGAGAGTGAGCGCGCTGGGGTAGAGACAGAGTGATCGTGCTGGGGCAGAGAGAGACTGAGGGCCCTGGGGCAGAGAGACAGTGAGCGTGCTGGTGCAGAGAGAGAGTGAGCGCGCTGGGGCAGAGAGAGTGAGCGAGCTGGGACAGGGAGGGAGTGAGCGCGCAGGGGCAGAGAGGGAGTGAGCGCGCTGGGGCAAAGAGAGATTGAGCACGCTGGGGCAGAGAGATAGTGAGCGCGCTGGGGCACAGAGAGAGTGAGCGCGCTGGGGCAGAAAGAGAGTGAGCGCGTTGGGGCTGAGAGGGAGTGAGCGCGCAGTGGCAGAGAGAGAGTGAGCACGCTGGGGCAGAGAGAGAGTGAGCACGCTGGGGCAGAGGGAGAGTGAGCGTGCTGGTGCTGAGAGTGAGTGAGCATACAGGGGCAGAGAGAGAGTTAGTGCACAGGGGCAGAGAGAGAGAGAGAGTGCCATGGGGCAAAGGACAATGTGCATGCTGGGGCAGAGAGAAACTGAGGCCCCTGTGGCACAGTGATCGTGAGCACCACGTGGCAAAGAGAGAGTTAGTGCACAGGGTCAGAGAGAGAGAGAGTGCCATGGGGCAAAGGGAGAGTGTGCACGCTGGGGCACAGAGAGACTGAGGTCCCTGGGGCAGAGAGAGAGTTAGCGCGCTGGTGCAGAGAGAGAGTGAGCGCACTGGGGCAAGAGAGTGAGGGAGCGCGCTGGTGCAGAGAGAGAGTGAGGGCCCTGGGGCAGAGAGAGAGTGAGCACATTGGGGCAGAGAGAGAGTGAGCGCGCTGGGGCAGAGAGAGAGTGAGCGCGCTGGGGCAGAGAGAGAGTAATTGCGGTGGGGCAGAGAGAGAGTTAGCACATTGGGGCAGAGAGAGAGTGAGCGCGCTGGGGCAGAGAGAGAGTGAGGGCCATGGTGCAGAGAGAGAGTGAGCGCGCTGGGACAGAGAGAGTGTGAGGGCGCTGGGGCAGAGAGAGAGTGAGCAAATTGGGGCAGAGAGAGAGTGAGCGCAATGGGGCAGAGAGAGAGTGAGCATATTGGGGCAGAGAGAGAGTGAGCGTTCTGGGGCAGAGAGAGAATGAGCGCGCTGGGGCAGAGAGAGAGGGAGCGTGCTGGCGCAGAGAGGGAGTGAGCGCGCTGGGGCAGAGAGAGAGTTAGCGCGCTGGGGCAGAGAGAGAGTGAGCGCGCAGAGGCAGAGAGGGAGTGAGCGCGCTGGGGCAAAGAGAGATTGAGCGTGCTGGGGCAGAGAGAGAGTTAGCGCGCTGGGGCAGAAAGAGAGTGAGCGCGTTGGGGCTGAGAGGGAGTGAGCGCGCAGTGGCAGAGAGAGAGTGAGCACGCTGGGGCAGAGAGAGATTGAGCGCGCTGGGGCAGAGGGAGAGTGAGCGGGCTGGTGCTGAGAGTGAGTGAGCGTACAGGGGCAGAGAGAGCGTTAGTGCACAGGGGCAGAGAGAGAGAGAGAGTGCCATGGGGCAAAGGAGAATGTGCACGCTGGGGCAGAGAGAAACTGAGGCCCCTGGGGCACAGTGATCGTGAGCACCATGTGGCAAAGAGAGAGTTAGTGCACATGGGCAGAGAGAGAGAGAGAGCCATGGGGCAAAGGGAGAGTGTGCACGCTGGGGCACACAGAGAGACTGAGGTCCCTGGGGCAGAGAGAGAGTTAGCGTGTTGGGGCAGAGAGAGAGTGAGCGCACTGGGGCAAGAGAGTGAGGGAGCGCGCTGGCGCAGAGAGAGAGTGAGCACATTGGGGCAGAGAGAGAGTGAGCGCGCTGGGGCAGAGAGAGAGTGAGTGCAATGGGGCAGAGAGAGAGTGAGCACATTGGGGCAGAGAGAGAGTGAGCGCAATGGGGCAGAGAGAGGGTGAGCATATTGGGGCAGAGAGAGAGTGAGCGTGCTGGGGCAGAGAGAGAGTGAGTGCGCTGGGGCAGAGAGAGAGTGAGCGCGCTGGGGCAGAGAGAGAGGGAGCGCGCTGGCGCAGAGAGAGAGTGAGCGCGCCGGGGGAGAGAGAGCGGGAGCGCGCTGGTGCAGAGAGAGAGTGAGTGCGCTGTGGCAGAGAGAGAGTGAGCGCACTGGGGAGAGAGAGAGTGAGTGCGCTGGGGCACAGAGAGAGTGAGCGTGCTGGGGCAGAGAGAGGGTGAGCGTGCTGGGGCAGAGAGAGAGTGAGCATGCTGGGGCCGTGAGAGTGTGCTTGTGCTGAGGCAGAGAGAGTGTAAGGGTGCTGGGGCATAGAGAGAGTGATCGCGCTGTGGCAGAGAGAGTGTGAGCACGCTGGGGCAGAGAGAGAGGGAGCGCGCTGGCGCAGAGAAAAAGGGAGCGCGCTGGGGGAGAGAGAGTGGGAGCGCGCTGGTGCAGAGAGAGATTGAGTGCGCTGTGGCAGAGAGAGAGTGAGCGCGCTGGTGCACAGAAAGAGTGAGCGGGCTGGGACAGAGAGAGGGTGAGCGTGCTGGGGCACAGAGAGAGTGATCACGCTGGGGCAGAGAGAGAATGAGCGCGCTGTGGCAAAGAGAGATTGAGCGCGCTGGGGCAGAGAGAGAGTTAGCGCGCTGGGGCAGAGAGAGAGTTAGCGCGCTGGGGCAGAAAGAGAGTGAGCGCGTTGGGGCTGAGAGGGAGTGAGCGCGCAGTGGCAGAGAGAGAGTGAGCACACTGGGGCAGAGAGAGATTGAGCGCGTTGGGGCAGAGGGAGAGTGAGCGTGCTGGTGCTGAGAGTGAGTGAGCGTACAGGGGCAGAGAGAGAGTTAGTGCACAGGGGCAGAGAGAGAGAGAGAGTGCCATGGGGCAAAGGAGAATGTGCACGCTGGGGCAGAGAGAAACTGAGGCCCCTGGGGCACAGTGATCGTGAGCACCATGTGGCAAAGAGAGAGTTAGTGCACAGGGGCAGAGAGAGAGAGAGAGAGCCATGGGGCAAAGGGAGAGTGTGCACGCTGGGGCACACAGAGAGACTGAGGTCCCTGGGGCAGAGAGAGAGTTAGCGTGTTGGGGCAGAGAGAGAGTGAGTGCACTGGGGCAAGAGAGTGAGGGAGCGCGCTGGTCCAGAGAGAGAGTGAGGGCCCTGGGGCAGAGAGAGAGTGAGCACATTGGGGCAGAGAGAGAGTGAGCGCCCTGGGGCAGAGAGAGAGTGAGCGCGCTGGGGCAGAGAGAGAGTAATTGCGGTGGGGCAGAGAGAGAGTTAGCACATTGGGGCAGAGAGAGAGTGAGCGCGCTGGGGCAGAGAGAGAGTGAGGGCCATGGTGCAGAGAGAGAGTGAGTGCGCTGGGGCAGAGAGAGTGTGAGCGCGCTGGGGCAGAGAGAGAGTGAGCAAATTGGGGCAGAGAGAGAGTGAGCGCAATGGGGCAGAGAGAGGGTGAGCATATTGGGGCAGAGAGAGAGTGAGCGTGCTGGGGCAGAGAGAGAGTGAGTGCGCTGGGGGAGAGAGAGCGGGAGCGCGCTGGTGCAGAGAGAGAGTGAGCATGCTGGGGCCGTGAGAGTGTGCTGGTGCTGAGGCAGAGAGAGTGTAAGGGTGCTGGGGCATGGAGAGAGTGATCGCGCTGTGGCAGAGAGAGTGTGAGCACGCTGGGGCAGAGAGAGACTGACGGCCCTGGGGCAGAGAGAGAGTGAGTGCTCAGGGGCAGAGAGAGACTGAATGCTTTTGGGCAGAGAGAGACTGAGCGTGCTGGCGCTGAGAGAGAGTGAGAGCGCTGGCGCAGAGAGAGAGATTGATCGCGCTGGGGCAAAGAGAGTGGGAGCATGCAGGGGCAGAGAGAGAGGGAGCCCGCTAGTGCAGAGAGAGAGTGAGCGCACTGTGGCAGAGAGACAATGAGCATGCTGGGGCAGAGAGAGATTGAGCACCATTGGGCAGAGAGACATTCAGTGTGCTGGGGCAGAGAGACACTGAGAGTCATGTGGCAATGAGAGAGTTTGTGCGCTGTGGCAGAGAGAGTGTGAACGTGCTGGAGCAGAGAGAGAGTGAGAATGCTTGGGCAGAGAGTGAGTGAGCACGCTGGGGCAGAGAGAGAGTGAGCGTGCTGGGGCAGAGAGAGATTGAGGGCTCTGGGGCAGAGAGAGAGTGAGCGTGCTGGGTCAGAGAAAAAGGGAGCGCGCTGGCGCAGAGAGAGAGTGAGAGCGCTGGTGCAGAGAGAGAGTGAGCACGCTGGGGCAGAGAGCGAGTGAGCGCACCGGGGCAGAGAGAGAGGGAGCACGCTGGGGCAGAGAGAGAGTGAGCGCGCTGGGGCAGAGAGAGAGTGCGTGCGCTGGGGCAGAGAGAGAGTGAGTACTTTTGGGCAGAGAGAGAGGGAGCGTGCTGGGGCAGAGAGAGAGTGAGCGTGCTGGGGCAGAGAGAGAGTGAGTGTGCTGGGGCAGAGAGAGAGTGACCACACTGGGGCAGAGAGACAGTGAGCGCGCTGGGGCAGAGAGAGAGTGAGTACTTTTGGGCAGAGAGAGAGGGAGCGTGCTGGGGCAGAGAGAGAGTGAGCATGCTGGGGCAGAGAGACAGTGAGCGTGCTGGGGCAGAGAGAGAGTGAGCGCGCTGGGGCAGAGAGTGAGTGAGTGCGCTGTGGCAGAGAGAGAGTGAGCGCACTGGGGCAGAGAGAGAGTGAGTGCGCTGGGGCACAGAGAGAGTGAAAGGGCTGGGGCATAGAGAGAGTGAGCGCGCTGGGGCACAGAGAGAATGAGCGCGCTGGGGCACAGAGAGAGTGAGCACACTGGGGCACAGAGAGAATGAGCGCACTGGGGCAGAGAGAGAGTGAGCGTGCTGGGGCAGAGAGAGAGTGATCATGCTGGGGCCGTGAGAGTGTGCTTGTGCTGAGGCAGAGAGACTGTAAGGGTGCTGGGGCATAGAGAGAGTGATCGCACTGTGGCAGAGAGAGAGTGAACACGCTGGGGCAGAGAGAGAGGGAGCGCGCAGGCGCAGAGAAAGAATGAGCGCGCTGGGGGAGAGAGAGTGGGAGCGTGCTGGAGCAGAGAGAGAGTGAGAATGCTTGGGCAGAGAGTGAGTGAGCACTCTGGGGCAGAGAGAGAGTGAGCGTGCTGGCGCAGAGAGAGATTGAGGGCTCTGGGGCTAAGAGAGTGAGCGTGCTGGGTCATAGAAAAAGGGAGCGCGCTGGGGCAGAGAGAGAGTGAGTGCGCTGGGGCAGAGAGAGAGTGAGGACTTTCGGGCAGAGCGAGAGGGGGCGTGCTGGGGCAGAGAGAGAGTGAGCATGCTGGGGCAGAGAGAAAGTGAGCGCGCTGGGGCAGAGAGAGAGAGTGAGTGTGCTGGGGCAGAGAGAGAGTGAGCGCGTTGGGGCAGATTGAGAGTTAACGCGGTGGGGCAGAGAGAGCGTGAGCACACTGGGGCAGGGTGAGAGTGATCACCCTGGGGCAGAGTGAGAGTGAGCGCGCTGGGGTAGAGAGAGAGTGAGTGCGCTGGGGCAAAGACAGAGTGATCGCGCTGGGGCAGAGAGAGACTGAGGGCCCTGGAGCAGAGAGAGAGTGTGCGCGCTGGGGCAGAGAGAGAGTGAACGCGATGGGGCAGAGAGATGCTGAGGGCCCTGGGGCAGAGTGAGAGTGAGAGTGCTGGGGCAGAGAGAGAGTGAGCACACTGGGGCAGAGAGAGAGTCAGTGCGCTGGGGCAGAGAGAGAGTGAGTGCTTTTGGGCAGAGAGAGAGGGAGCGTGCTGGGGCAGAGAGAGAATGAGCATCCTGGGGCAGAGAGAAAGTGAGCACGCTGGGGCAGATAGAAAGTGAGCGCGCTGGGGCAGAGAGAGAGTGAGCGCGCTGTGGCAGAGAGACAATGAGCACGCTGAGGCAGAGAGAGATTGAGCACCATTGGGCAGAGAGACATTCAGTGTGCTGGGGCAGAGAGACACTGAGAGCCATGTGGCAATGAGAGAGTTTGTGCGCTGTGGCAGAGAGAGTGAGCGCTCTGCGGCAGAGAGAGATTGAGCGCGTTGGGGCAGAGGGAGAGTGAGCGTGCTGGTGCTGAGAGTGAGTGAGCGTACAGGGGCAGAGAGAGAGTTAGTGCACAGGGGCAGAGAGAGAGAGAGAGTGCCATGGGGCAAAGGAGAATGTGCACGCTGGGGCAGAGAGAAACTGAGGCCCCTGGGGCACAGTGATCGTGAGCACCATGTGGCAAAGAGAGAGTTAGTGCACAGGGGCAGAGAGAGAGAGAGAGAGCCATGGGGCAAAGGGAGAGTGTGCACGCTGGGGCACACAGAGAGACTGAGGTCCCTGGGGCAGAGAGAGAGTTAGCGTGTTGGGGCAGAGAGAGAGTGAGTGCACTGGGGCAAGAGAGTGAGGGAGCGCGCTGGTCCAGAGAGAGAGTGAGGGCCCTGGGGCAGAGAGAGAGTGAGCTCTTTGGGGCAGAGAGAGAGTGAGCGCCCTGGGGCAGAGAGAGAGTGAGCGCGCTGGGGCAGAGAGAGAGTAATTGCGGTGGGGCAGAGAGAGAGTTAGCACATTGGGGCAGAGAGAGAGTGAGCGCGCTGGGGCAGAGAGAGAGTGAGGGCCATGGTGCAGAGAGAGAGTGAGTGCGCTGGGGCAGAGAGAGTGTGAGCGCGCTGGGGCAGAGAGAGAGTGAGCAAATTGGGGCAGAGAGAGAGTGAGCGCAATGGGGCAGAGAGAGGGTGAGCATATTGGGGCAGAGAGAGAGTGAGCGTGCTGGGGCAGAGAGAGAGTGAGTGCGCTGGGGGAGAGAGAGCGGGAGCGCGCTGGTGCAGAGAGAGAGTGAGCATGCTGGGGCCGTGAGAGTGTGCTGGTGCTGAGGCAGAGAGAGTGTAAGGGTGCTGGGGCATGGAGAGAGTGATCGCGCTGTGGCAGAGAGAGTGTGAGCACGCTGGGGCAGAGAGAGACTGACGGCCCTGGGGCAGAGAGAGAGTGAGTGCTCAGGGGCAGAGAGAGACTGAATGCTTTTGGGCAGAGAGAGACTGAGCGTGCTGGCGCTGAGAGAGAGTGAGAGCGCTGGCGCAGAGAGAGAGATTGATCGCGCTGGGGCAAAGAGAGTGGGAGCATGCAGGGGCAGAGAGAGAGGGAGCCCGCTAGTGCAGAGAGAGAGTGAGCGCACTGTGGCAGAGAGACAATGAGCATGCTGGGGCAGAGAGAGATTGAGCACCATTGGGCAGAGAGACATTCAGTGTGCTGGGGCAGAGAGACACTGAGAGTCATGTGGCAATGAGAGAGTTTGTGCGCTGTGGCAGAGAGAGTGTGAACGTGCTGGAGCAGAGAGAGAGTGAGAATGCTTGGGCAGAGAGTGAGTGAGCACGCTGGGGCAGAGAGAGAGTGAGCGTGCTGGGGCAGAGAGAGATTGAGGGCTCTGGGGCAGAGAGAGAGTGAGCGTGCTGGGTCAGAGAAAAAGGGAGCGCGCTGGCGCAGAGAGAGAGTGAGAGCGCTGGTGCAGAGAGAGAGTGAGCACGCTGGGGCAGAGAGCGAGTGAGCGCACCGGGGCAGAGAGAGAGGGAGCACGCTGGGGCAGAGAGAGAGTGAGCGCGCTGGGGCAGAGAGAGAGTGCGTGCGCTGGGGCAGAGAGAGAGTGAGTACTTTTGGGCAGAGAGAGAGGGAGCGTGCTGGGGCAGAGAGAGAGTGAGCGTGCTGGGGCAGAGAGAGAGTGAGTGTGCTGGGGCAGAGAGAGAGTGACCACACTGGGGCAGAGAGACAGTGAGCGCGCTGGGGCAGAGAGAGAGTGAGTACTTTTGGGCAGAGAGAGAGGGAGCGTGCTGGGGCAGAGAGAGAGTGAGCATGCTGGGGCAGAGAGACAGTGAGCGTGCTGGGGCAGAGAGAGAGTGAGCGCGCTGGGGCAGAGAGTGAGTGAGTGCGCTGTGGCAGAGAGAGAGTGAGCGCACTGGGGCAGAGAGAGAGTGAGTGCGCTGGGGCACAGAGAGAGTGAAAGGGCTGGGGCATAGAGAGAGTGAGCGCGCTGGGGCACAGAGAGAATGAGCGCGCTGGGGCACAGAGAGAGTGAGCACACTGGGGCACAGAGAGAATGAGCGCACTGGGGCAGAGAGAGAGTGAGCGTGCTGGGGCAGAGAGAGAGTGATCATGCTGGGGCCGTGAGAGTGTGCTTGTGCTGAGGCAGAGAGACTGTAAGGGTGCTGGGGCATAGAGAGAGTGATCGCACTGTGGCAGAGAGAGAGTGAACACGCTGGGGCAGAGAGAGAGGGAGCGCGCAGGCGCAGAGAAAGAATGAGCGCGCTGGGGGAGAGAGAGTGGGAGCGTGCTGGAGCAGAGAGAGAGTGAGAATGCTTGGGCAGAGAGTGAGTGAGCACTCTGGGGCAGAGAGAGAGTGAGCGTGCTGGCGCAGAGAGAGATTGAGGGCTCTGGGGCTAAGAGAGTGAGCGTGCTGGGTCATAGAAAAAGGGAGCGCGCTGGGGCAGAGAGAGAGTGAGTGCGCTGGGGCAGAGAGAGAGTGAGGACTTTCGGGCAGAGCGAGAGGGGGCGTGCTGGGG
Organism: Carcharodon carcharias; assembly: GCF_017639515.1. NCBI lineage: Eukaryota > Metazoa > Chordata > Chondrichthyes > Lamniformes > Lamnidae > Carcharodon > Carcharodon carcharias. Next base: position 69,076,478 of record NC_054479.1, read on the forward strand.
CAGAGAGAGAGTGAGCATGCTGGGGCAGAGAGAAAGTGAGCGCGCTGGGGCAGAGAGAGAGAGTGAGTGTGCTGGGGCAGAGAGAGAGTGAGCGCGTTGGGGCAGATTGAGAGTTAACGCGGTGGGGCAGAGAGAGCGTGAGCACACTGGGGCAGGGTGAGAGTGATCACCCTGGGGCAGAGTGAGAGTGAGCGCGCTGGGGTAGAGAGAGAGTGAGTGCGCTGGGGCAAAGACAGAGTGATCGCGCTGGGGCAGAGAGAGACTGAGGGCCCTGGAGCAGAGAGAGAGTGTGCGCGCTGGGGCAGAGAGAGAGTGAACGCGATGGGGCAGAGAGATGCTGAGGGCCCTGGGGCAGAGTGAGAGTGAGAGTGCTGGGGCAGAGAGAGAGTGAGCACACTGGGGCAGAGAGAGAGTCAGTGCGCTGGGGCAGAGAGAGAGTGAGTGCTTTTGGGCAGAGAGAGAGGGAGCGTGCTGGGGCAGAGAGAGAATGAGCATCCTGGGGCAGAGAGAAAGTGAGCACGCTGGGGCAGATAGAAAGTGAGCGCGCTGGGGCAGAGAGAGAGTGAGCGCGCTGTGGCAGAGAGACAATGAGCACGCTGAGGCAGAGAGAGATTGAGCACCATTGGGCAGAGAGACATTCAGTGTGCTGGGGCAGAGAGACACTGAGAGCCATGTGGCAATGAGAGAGTTTGTGCGCTGTGGCAGAGAGAGTGAGCGCTCTGCGGCAGAGAGAGAGTGAGCGTGCTGGGGCAGAGAGAGAGTGAGCTGCTGGAGCAGAGAGAGAGTGAGCTGCTGTGGCAGAGAAAGAGTGAGCTGCTGGAGCAGAGAGAGAGTGAGCGTGCTGGGGAAGAGTGAGAGTGAGCGCACTGGGGCAGAGTGTGAGTATGCTGGAGCAGAGAGAGAGAGTGAGTGTGCTGGAGCAGAGAGAGAGTGAGAATGCTTGGGCAGAGAGTGAGTGAGCACACTGCGGCAGAGAGACAGTGAGCGTGCTGGGGCAGAGAGAGATTGAGTGCTCTGGGGCAGAGAGAGAGGGAGCGTGCTGGGGCAGAGAGAGAGTGAGCTTGCTGGGGCAGAGAGAAAGTGAGCGCGCTGAAGCAGAGAGAGATTGAGCGTGCTGGGGCAGAGATAGAGTTAGCAGATGGGGCAGAGAGCGAGTGAGCGCACCGGGGCAGAGAGAGAATGAGCGTGCTGGGGCAGTGAGAAAGTGAGGGCGCTGAAGCAGAGAGAGATTGAGCGCGCTGGGGCAGAGAGAGAGTGAGCGTGCTGGGGCAGAGAGAGAGTGAGCAAACTGGGGCAGGGTGAGAGTGATCGCTCTGGAGTAGAGAGAGAGTGAGCGTGCTGGGGCAGAGAGACAGTGAGCGTGCTGGGGCAGAGAGAGAGTGAGCATGCTGGGGCAGAGAGAAAGTGAGCGTGCTGGGGCCGAGAGAGTGTGTGTGCGCTGAGGCAGAGAGATTGTAAGGGTGCTGGGGCAGAGAGAGTGGGAGCACGCAGGGGCAGAGAGAGAGGGAGCCTACTGGCGAAGGCAGAGAGTGAGCAACATTGGGCAGAGAGACATTCAACGTGCTGGGGCAGAGAGACACTGAGAGCCATGTGGCAATGAGAGAGTTTGTGCGCTGGGGCAGAGAGAGAGTGAGCGCGCTGGGGCAGAGAGAGAGTGAGCTGCTGGAGCTGAGAGAGAGTGAGCTCGCTGGGTCAGAGAAAAAGGGAGCGTGCTGGCGCAGAGAGAGAGTGAGAGCGCTGGCGCAGAGAGAGAGTTAGCAGATGGGGCAGAGAGCGAGTGAACGCACCGGGGCAGAGAGAGCGTGAGCACACTGGGGCAGAGAGAGAGTGAGCACGCTGGGGCAGAGAGAGAGTGAGCGTGCTGTGGGAGAGAGAGAGTCAGAGCGCTGGGGCAGAGAGAGAGTGAGTGCTTTTGGGCAGAGAGAGAGGGAGCGTGCTGGGGCAGAGAGAGAGTGAGGGTGCTGGGGCAGAGAGAAAGTGAGCGCTTTGGGGCAGAGAGAGAGTGTGAGCACTGGGGCAGAGATAGAGTGAGCGCGCTGGGGCAGAGAGAGAGTGAACGCGGTGGGGCAGAGAGAGAGTGAGCGCGCTGGGGCAGAGAGAGAGTGAGCACACTGGGGCAGGGTGAGAGTGATCGCCCTGGGGCAGAGTGAGAGTGATCGCCCTGGGGCAGGGTGAGAGTGATCGCCCTGGGGCAGAATGAGAGAGAGCGCGCTGGGGTAGAGAGAGAGTGAGTGCGCTGGGGCAGAGACAGAGAGATCGCGCAGGGGCAGAGAGAGACTGAGGGCCCTGGGGCAGAGAGAGAGTGTGCGCGCTGGGGCAGAGAGAGAGTTTGCATGCTGGGGCAGAGAGACAGTGAACGCGGTGGGGCAGAGAGAGACTGAGGGCCCTGGGGCAGAGAGAGACTGAGCGTGCTGGGGCAGAGATAGAGTGAGCGCGCTGGGGCAGAGACAGAGTGATCGCGCTGGGGCAGAGAGAGACTGACGGCCTTGGGGCAGAGAGAGGGTGAGCATACTGGGGCACAGAGAGAGTGAGCGCGCTGGGGCACAGAGAAAATGAGTGCGCTGGGGCAGAGAGAGAGTGAGCGTGCTGGGGCAGAGAGAGAGTGAGCATGCTGGGGCCGTGAGAGGGTGCTTGTGCTGAGGCATAGAGAGTGTAAGGGTGCTGGGGCATAGAGAGAGTGATTGCGCTGTGGCAGAGAGAGAGTGAGCACGCTGGGGCAGAGAGAGAGTGAGCACGCTGGGGCAGAGAGAGAGTGAGCGCGCTGGCGCAGAGAAAGAGGGAGCGCGCTGGGGGAGAGAGAGTGGGAGCGCACTGGTGCAGAGAGAGAGGGAGCACGCTGGCGCAGAGAGAGATTGAGTGCACTGTGGCAGAGAGAGAGTGAGCACGCTGGTGCACAGAGAGAGTGAGCGGGCTGGGACAGAGAGAGGGTGAGCGTGCTGGGGCACAGAGAGAGTGATCACGCTGGGGCAGAGAGAGAATGAGCGCGCTGGGGCAGAGAGAGAGTGAGCATGCTGGGGCAGAGAGAGAGGGAGCCTACTGGTGAAGGCAGAGAGTGAGCAACATTGGGCAGAGAGACATTCAACGTGATGGGGCAGAGAGACACTGAGAGCCATGTGGCAATGAGAGAGTTTGTGTGCTGGGGCAGAGAGAGATTGAGTGCGCTGGGGCAGAGAGAGAGTGAGCATGCTGGGGCAGAGAGTGAGTGAGCTGCTGGAGCTGAGAGAGAGTGAGCTCGCTGGGTCAGAGAAAAAGGGAGCGTGCTGGCGCAGAGAGAGAGTGAGAGTGCTGGCGCAGAGAGAGAGTTAGCAGATGGGGCAGAGAGCGAGTGAACGCACCGGGGCAGAGAGAGCGTGAGCACACTGGGGCAGAGAGAGAGTGAGCACGCTGGGGCAGAGAGAGAGTGAGCGCGGTGGGGCAGAGAGAGAGTCAGTGCGCTGGGGCAGAGAGAGAGTGAGTGCTTTTGGGCAGAGAGAGAGGGAGCGTCCTGGGGCAGAGAGAGTGAGTGTGCTGGGGCAGAGAGAAAGTGAGCGCACTGGGGCAGAGAGAGAGTGAGCTTGCTGGGGCAGAGAGAGAGTGAGCACGCTGGGGCAGAGAGAGAGTGAGCGCACTGGGGCAGGGTGAGAGTGATCGCCCTGGGGCAGAGTGAGAGTGAGCGCGCTGGGGTAGAGTTAGAGTGAGTGCGCTGGGGCAGAGACAGAGATCGCGCTGGGGCAGAGAGAGACTGAGGGCCCTGGGGCAGAGAGAGAGTGTTGCGCACTGGGGCAGAGAGAGAGTGTGCATGCTGGTGCAGAGAGACAGTGAACGCGGTGGGGCAGAGAGAGGCTGAGGGCCCTGGGGCAGAGTGAGAGTGAGAATGCTGGGGCAGAGAGAGACTGAGGGCCCTGGGGCAGAGAGAGAGTGAGCGCGCTGGGGCAGAGAGACAGTGAGCGCGCTGGGGCAGAGATAGAGTGATCGCGCTGGGGCAGAGAGAGACTGACGGCCCTGGGGCAGAGAGAGAGTGAGTGCTCAGGGGCAGAGAGAGACTGAATGCTTTTGGGCAGAGAGAGACTGAGCGCGCTGGCGCTGAGAAAGAGTGAGAGCGCTGGCGCAGAGAGAGAGATTGATCGCGCTGGGGCAAAGAGACTGGGAGCATGCAGGGGCAGAGAGAGAGGGAGCCCGCTGGTGAAGAGAGAGAGTGAGCGCGCTGTGACAGAGAGACAATGAGCATGCTGGGGCAGAGAGAGTTTGAGCACCATTGGGCAGAGAGACATTCAGTGTGTGGGGGCAGAGAGACACTGAGAGTCATGTGGCAATGAGAGAGTTTGTGCGCTGTGGCAGAGAGAGTGTGAACGTGCTGGAGCAGAGAGAGAGTGAGAATGCTTGGGCAGAGAGTGAGTGAGCACGCTGGGACAGAGAGAGAGTGAGCGTGCTGGGGCAGAGAGAGATTGAGGGCTCTGGGGCAGAGAGAGAGTGAGCGTGCTGGGTCAGAGAAAAAAGGAGCGTGCTGGCGCAGAGAGAGAGTGAGAGCGCTGGTGCAGAGAGAGAGTGAGCACGCTGGGGCAGAGAGCGAGTGAGCGCACCGGGGCAGAGAGAGAGGGAGCACGCTGGGGCAGAGAGAGAGTGAGTGTGCTGGGGCAGAGAGAGAGTGAGTACTTTTGGGCAGAGAGAGAGGGAGCGTGCTGGGGCAGAGAGAGAGTGAGCATACTGGGGCAGAGAGACAGTGAGCGTGCTGGGGCAGAGAGAGAGTGAGTGCGCTGTGGCAGAGAGAGAGTGAGCGCACTGGGGCAGAGAGAGAGTGAGTGCGCTGGGGCACAGAGAGAGTGAGTGCGCTGTGGCAGAGAGAGAGTGAGCGCACTGGGGCAGAGAGAGAGTGAGCGTGCTGGGGCACAGAGACAGTGAGAGCGCTGGGGCACAGAGAGAGTGCTGGGGCACAGAGAGAGTGAGCACGCTGGGGTACAGAGAGAATGAGCGCGCTGGGGCAGAGAGAGAGTGAGCGCGCTGGGGCAGAGAGAGAGTGATCATGCTGGGGCCGTGAGAGTGTGCTTGTGCTGAGGCAGAGAGACTGTAAGGGTGCTGGGGCATAGAGAGAGTGATCGCGCTGTGGCAGAGAGAGAGTGAGCACGCTGGGGCAGAGAGAGAGGGAGCACGCTGGGGCAGAGAGAGGGAGCGCGCAGGCGCAGAGAAAGAATGAGCGCGCTGGGGGAGAGAGAGTGGGAGCGTGCTGGAGCAGAGAGAGAGTGAGAATGCTTGGGCAGAGAGTGAGTGAGCATGCTGGGGCAGAGAGAGAGTGAGCGTGCTGGCGCAGAGAGAGATTGAGGGCTCTGGCGCAGAGAGAGAGTGAGCACGCTGGGGCAGAGAGAGAGTGAGCTCGCTGGGGCAGAGAGAGAGTAAGTGCGCTGGGGCAGAGAGAGAGTGAGGACTTTCGGGCAGAGCGAGAGGGATCGTGCTGGGGCAGAGAGAGAGTGAGTGCGCTGGGGCAGAGAGAGAGAGTGAGTGTGCTGGGGCAGAGAGAGAGTGAGCGCGTTGGGGCAGATTGAGAGTTAACGCGGTGGGGCAGAGAGAGCGTGAGCACACTGGGGCAGGGTGAGAGTGATCACCCTGGGGCAGAGTGAGAGTGAGCGCGCTGGGGTAGAGAGAGAGTGAGTGCGCTGGGGCAAAGACAGAGTGATCGCGCTGGGGCAGAGAGAGACTGAGGGCCCTGGAGCAGAGAGAGAGTGATCGCGCTGGGGCAGAGAGATGCTGAGGGCCCTGGGGCAGAGTGAGAATGAGAGTGCTGGGGCAGAGAGAGACTGAGGGCCCTGGGGCAGAGAGAGAGTGAGTGCTTTTGGGCAGAGAGAGAGGGAGCGTGCTGGGGCAGAGAGAGAATGAGCATGCTGGGGCAGAGAGAAAGTGAGCGCGCTGGGGCAGAGAGAGAGTGAGCGTGCTGGGGCAGGTAGAGAGTGAGCGCGCTGGGGCAGAGGGAGAGTGAGCGCGCTGTGGCAGAGAGACAATGAGCACGCTGGGGCAGAGAGAGATTGAGCACCATTGGGCAGAGAGACATTCAGTGTGCTGGGGCAGAGAGACACTGAGAGTCATGTGGCAATGAGAGAGAGTTTGTGCGCTGTGGCAGAGAGAGAGTGAGCGCTCTGCGGCAGAGAGAGAGTGAGCGCACTGGGGCAGAGAGAGAGTGAGCTGCTGGAGCAGAGAGAGAGTGAGCTGCTGTGGCAGAGAGAGAGTGAGCTGCTGGAGCAGAGAGAGTGTGAGCGTGCTGGGGAAGAGTGAGAGTGAGCGCACTGGGGCAGAGTGTGAGTATGCTGGAGCAGAGAGAGAGAGTGAGCGTGCTGGAGCAGAGAGAGAGTGAGAATGCTTGGGCAGAGAGTGAGTGAGCACACTGCGGCAGAGAGAGAGGGAGCGTGCTGGGGCAGAGAGAGAGTGAGCGTGCTGGGGCAGAGAGAAAGTGAGCGCGCTGAAGCAGAGAGAGATTGAGCGCGCTGGGGCAGAGAGAGAGTGAGCGTGCTGGGGCAGAGATAGAGTTAGCAGATGGGGCAGAGAGCGAGTGAGTGCACCGGGGCAGAGAGAGAATGAGCGTGCTGGGGCAGTGAGAAAGTGAGCGCGCTGAAGCAGAGAGAGATTGAGCGCACTGGGGCAGAGAGAGAGTGAGCGTGCTGGGGCAGAGATAGAGTTAGCAGATGGGGCAGAGAGCGAGTGAGCGCACCGGGGCAGAGAGAGAATGAGCGTGCTGGGGCAGTGAGAAAGTGAGCGCGCTGAAGCAGAGAGAGATTGAGCGCACCGGGGCAGAGAGAGAGTGAGCACGCTGGGGCAGAGAGAGAGTGAGCAAACTGGGGCAGGGTGAGAGTGATCGCCCTGGGGTAGAGAGAGAGTGAGCATGCTGGGGCAGAGAGACAGTGAGCGTGCTGGAGCAGAGAGAGAGTGAGCGTGCTGGGGCAGAGAGAAAGTGAGCGCGCTGGGGCAGAGAGAGAGTGAGCGCGCTGGGGCAGAGAGAGAGTGTGCGCGCTGGGGCAGGGAGAGAGTGTGCATGCTGGGGCAGCGAGAGAGTGAACACGATGGGGCAGAGAGAGGCTGAGGGCCCTGGGGCAGAGAGACAGTGAGCGTGCTGGGGCAGAGAGAGAGTGAGTGTGCTGGGCAGAGAGAGTCTGAGCACGTTGGGGCAGAGAGAGAGTGAGCGCACCGGGGCAGAGAGAGAGTGAGCACACTGGGTCAGAGAGAGAGTGAGCACGTTGGGGCAGAGAGAGAGTGAGCGCGCTGGGGCAGAGAGAGAGTGAGTGCGCTGGCGCAGAGAGAGAGTGATCGCGCTGGGGCAAAGAGAGTGGGAGCATGCAGGGGCAGAGAGAGGGAGCCCGCTGGTGCAGAGAGAGAGTGAGCGCACTGTGGCAGAGAGACAATGAGCATGCTGGGGTAGAGAGAGATTGAGCAACATTGGGCAGAGAGACATTCAGTGTGCTGGGGCAGAGAGACACTGAGAGTCATGTGGCAATGAGCGAGTTTGTGCGCTGTGGCAGAGAGAGAGTGAGCGCGCTGCGGCAGAGAGAGAGTGAGCTGCTGGGGCAGAGAGAGAGTGCGCTGCTGGAGCAGAGAGAGACTGAGCGTGCTGGGGAAGAGTGAGAGTGAGTGCACTGGGCCAGAGAGAGTGTGAGCATGCTGGAGCAGAGAGAGAGTGAGCGTGCTGGAGCAGAGAGACAGTGAGAATGCTTGGGCAGAGAGTGAGTGAGCACACTGAGGCAGAGAGAGAGTGAGCGTGCTGGGGCAGAGAGAGATTGAGGGCTCTGGGGCAGAGAGAGAGTGAGTTCGCTGGGGCAGACAGACATAGCGAGTTCACTGGGGCAGACAGACAGAGCGAGTTCGCTCGGGCAGACAGACAGAGCAAGTTCGCTGCAGCAGACAGACAGAGCGAGTTCGCTTGGGCAGACAGACAGAGCGAGTTCGCTGGGGCAGACAGACAGAGCGACTTCGCTGGGGCAGACAGATAGAGCGACTTCACTGGGGCAGACAGACAGCGAGTTCGCTGGGGCAGACAGACAGAGCAAGTTCGCTGTGGCATACAGAGAGAGCGAATTCGCTGGGGCAGACAGACAGAGCGACTTCGCTGGGGCAGGCAGACAGAGCGAGTTCGCTGGGGCAGACGGACAGAGCGAGTTCGCTGGGGCAGAAGACAGAGCGAGCTCGCTGGGGCAGACAGACAGAGCTAGTTCACTGGGGCAGACAGACAGATCGAGTTGGCTGGGCTAAACAGACAGAGCGAGTTCGCTGGGACACATAGACAGACAGAGCGACATCGATGGGGAAGACAGACAGAGCGAGTTAGCTGGGGCAGACAGACGGAGCCTCTACGCTCGGGCAAACAAACAGACCGAGTTCCTTGCGGCAGACAGACAGAGCGACTTCGCTGGGGCAGACAGACAGAGCGTCGTTGCTGGGGCAGACTGACAGAGCGAGTTCGCTGGGGCAGGCAGACAGAGCGAGTTCGCTGTTTCAGACAGATAGAGCGAGTTCGCTGGGGCAGACAGATAGAGCGAGTTCGCTGGGGCAGACAGACAGAGCGAGTTCGATGTGGCAACCAGACTGAATGAGTTCGCTGATGCAGACAGACAGAGCCAGTTCGCTGGGCCAGACAGACAGAGCGAGTTCGCTGGGGTAGACAGACAGAGCGAGTTCACTAGGGCAGATTGACAGAGCGTGTTCGCTGTAGCAGACAGATAGTGCTAGTTCGCAGGGGCAGACAGACAGAGCGAGTTCGCTGGGGCAGACAGACAGAGCGAGTTCACTGGGGCAGAGAGACAGAACGACATCGGTGGGGCAGACAGAGAGAGCGACTTTATGGGGGCAGACAGATAGAGCGAGTTCGCTGGGGCAGACAGATAGAGCGACTTCGTTTGGCTGACAGACAGAGCGAGTTTGCTCGGGCATATAGAAAGAGCGAATTCGCTGGGGCAGAAGGAAAGAGCGAGTTCGCTGGGGCAGACAAACAGAGCGAGTTTGCTGGGGCAGACAGACAGAGCGAGTTCACTGGGGCAGACAGATAGAGTGAATTCGCTGGAGCAAACAGACAGAGCGTGTTTGCTTGGACAGACAGAGAGACAGAGCGCATTTGCTGTGGCAGACAGACAGAGCGTGATCACTGGGGCAGACAGACAAAGCGAGTACACTCGGGCAGACAGACAGAGCGAGTTTGCTGGGGCAGACATACAGAGCGAGTTCGCTGGGGCTGACAGACAGAGCGAGCTCGCTGGGGCAGACAGACAGAGCGAGTTCGCTGTTTCAGACAGATAGAGCGAGTTCGCTGGGGCAGACAGATAGAGCGAGTTCGCTGGGGCAGACAGACAGAGCGAGTTCGATGTGGCAACCAGACTGAATGAGTTCGCTGATGCAGACAGACAGAGCCAGTTCGCTGGGCCAGACAGACAGAGCGAGTTCGCTGGGGTAGACAGACAGAGCGAGTTCACTGGGGCAGATTGACAGAGCGTGTTCGCTGTAGCAGACAGATAGTACGAGTTGCAGGGGCAGACAGACAGAGCGAGTTCGCTGGGGCAGACAGACAGAGCGAGTTCACTGGGGCAGAGAGACAGAACGACATCGGTGGGGCAGACAGAGAGAGCGACTTTATGGGGGCAGACAGATAGAGCGAGTTCGCTGGGGCAGACAGATAGAGAGACTTCGTTTGGCTGACAGACAGAGCGAGTTTGCTCGGGCATATAGAAAGAGCGAATTCGCTGGGGCAGAAGGACAGAGCGAGTTCGCTGGGGCAGACAAACAGAGCGAGTTCGCTGGGGCAGACAGACAGAGCGAGTTCGATGTGGCAACCAGACTGAATGAGTTCGCTGATGCAGACAGACAGAGCCAGTTCGCTGGGCCAGACAGACAGAGCGAGTTCGCTGGGGTAGACAGACAGAGCGAGTTCACTGGGGCAGATTGACAGAGCGTGTTCGCTGTAGCAGACAGATAGTACGAGTTGCAGGGGCAGACAAACAGAGCGAGTTCGCTGGGGCAGACAGACAGAGCGAGTTCACTGGGGCAGAGAGACAGAACGACATCGGTGGGGCAGACAGAGAGAGCGACTTTATGGGGGCAGACAGATAGAGCGAGTTCGCTGGGGCAGACAGATAGAGAGACTTCGTTTGGCTGACAGACAGAGCGAGTTTGCTCGGGCATATAGAAAGAGCGAATTCGCTGGGGCAGAAGGACAGAGCGAGTTCGCTGGGGCAGACAGACAAAGCGAGTACACTCGGGCAGACAGACAGAGCGAGTTTGCTGGGGCAGACATACAGAGCGAGTTCGCTGGGGCTGACAGACAGAGCGAGCTCGCTGGGGCAGACAGACAGAGCGAGTTCGCTGTTTCAGACAGATAGAGCGAGTTCGCTGGGGCAGACAGATAGAGCGAGTTCGCTGGGGCAGACAGACAGAGCGAGTTCGATGTGGCAACCAGACTGAATGAGTTCGCTGATGCAGACAGACAGAGCCAGTTCGCTGGGCCAGACAGACAGAGCGAGTTCGCTGGGGTAGACAGACAGAGCGAGTTCACTGGGGCAGATTGACAGAGCGTGTTCGCTGTAGCAGACAGATAGTACGAGTTGCAGGGGCAGACAGACAGAGCGAGTTCGCTGGGGCAGACAGACAGAGCGAGTTCGCTGGGGCAGAGAGACAGAACGACATCGGTGGGGCAGACAGAGAGAGCGACTTTATGGGGGCAGACAGATAGAGCGACTTCGCTGGGGCAGACAGACAGAGCGTCTTCGTTTGGCTGACAGACAGAGCGAGTTCGCTGGGGCATATAGAAAGAGCGAATTCGCTGGGGCAGAAGAACAGAGCGAGTTCGCTGGGGCAGACAGACAGAGCGAGTTCGCTGGGACAAACAGACAGAGCGAGTTCGAGGGGGCAACCAGACTGAGTGAGTTCGCTGATGCAGACAGACAGAGCCAGTTCGCTGGGCCAGACAGACAGAGCGAATTCACTGTTGCAGACAGACAGAGCGAGTTCACTGGGGCAGATTGACAGAGCGTGTTCGCTGTAGCAGACAGATAGTACGAGTTGCAGGGGCAGACAAACAGAGCGAGTTCGCTGGGGCAGACAGACAGAGCGAGTTCACTGGGGCAGAGAGACAGAACGACATCGGTGGGGCAGACAGAGAGAGCGACTTTATGGGGGCAGACAGATAGAGCGAGTTCGCTGGGGCAGACAGATAGAGAGACTTCGTTTGGCTGACAGACAGAGCGAGTTTGCTCGGGCATATAGAAAGAGCGAATTCGCTGGGGCAGAAGGACAGAGCGAGTTCGCTGGGGCAGACAAACAGAGCGAGTTCGCTGGGGCAGACAGACAGAGCGAGTTTGCTGGGACAAACAGACAGAGCGAGTTCACTGGGAACGACAGACAGACCGAGCGAGTTCGCTGGGGCAGAGAGACAGGTCGACTTCGCTAGGGCTGACAGACAGAGTGACTTGTTGGGGCAGACAGACACAGCGACTTCGCTGGGGCAGCCAGACAGAGCGAGTTCGCTGGGGCAGACAGACAGAGTGAGTTCGCTGGAGCAAACAGACAGAGCGTGTTTGCTGGGACAGACAGACAGACTGAGTGCGTTCGCTGGGGCAGACAGAGAGAGCGAGATCGCTGCGGCTAAGACACAGAGCGAGTTCGCCTGGGCAGACAGACAGAGCCAGTTAGCTGGGCTGACAGACAGAGCGAGTTCGCTGGGGCAGACAGACAGAGCGAGTTCGCTGTTTCAGACAGATAGAGCGAGTTCGCTGGGGCAGACAGATAGAGCGAGTTCGCTGGGGCAGACAGACAAAGCGAGTACACTGGGGCAGACAGACAGAGTGAGTTCGCTTGGGCAGCCAGACAGAGCGAGTTCGCTGGGGGAGACAGACAGAGTGAGTTCGCTGGAGCAAACAGACAGAGCGTGTTTGCTGGGACAGACAGACAGACTGAGTGCGTTCGCTGGGGCAGACAGAGAGAGCGAGATCGCTGCGGCTAAGAGACAGAGCGAGTTCGCCTGGGCAGACAGACAGAGCCAGTTAGCTGGGGCTGACAGACAGAGCGAGTTCGCTGGGGCAGACAGACAGAGCGAGTTCGCTGTTTCAGACAGATAGAGCGAGTTCGCTGGGGCAGACAGATAGAGCGAGTTCGCTGGGGCAGACAGAAAAAGCGAGTACACTGGGGCAGACAGACAGAGTGAGTTCGCTTGGGCAGACAGACAGAGCGAATTTGCTGGGGCAGACAAACAGAGCGAGTTCGCTGGGGCAGACAGACAGAGCGAGTTTGCTGGGACAAACAGACAGAGCGAGTTCGCTGGGAATGACAGACAGACCGAGCGAGTTCGCTGGGGCAGAGAGACAGGTCAACTTCGCTGGGGCTGACAGACAGAGTGACTTCTTGGGGCAGACAGACACAGCGACTTCGCTGGGGCAGCCAGACAGAGCGAGTTCGCTGGGGCAGACAGACAGAGCGAGTTCGCTGGAGCAAACAGACAGAGCGTGTTTGCTGGGACAGACAGACAGACTGAGTGCGTTCGTTGGGGCAGACAGAGAGAGCGAGATCGCTGCGGCTAAGAGACAGAGCGAGTTCGCTGGGGCAGACAGACAGAGCCAGTTCGCTGGGGCATACAGACAGAGCCAGTTCGCCTGGGCAGACAGACAGAGCCAGTTAGCTGGGGCAGACATACAGAGCGACTTCGCTGGAGCAGACAGACAGAGCGAGTTCGCTGGGGTAGACAGACATAGCGAGTTCGCTGGGGCAGACAGACAGAGCGAGTTCGCTTGGGCAGACAGACAGAGCAAGTTCGCTGGGGCAGACAGACAGAGCGTCTTCGCTGGGGCAGACAGACAGAGTGACTTCGCTTGTGCATACAGACAGAGAGACTTCGCTGGTGAAGACAGACAGAACGACTTCACTTGGGCAGACAGACAGAGCGAATTAGCTGTGGCATACAGACAGAGCGAGTTCGCTGATGCGGACGGAGCGAGTTCGCTGGGGCAAACAGACAGAGCGAGTTTGTTGGGGCAGACAGACAGAGCTACTGAGCTGTGGCAGACAGACAGAGTCTCTACGCTCGGGCAAACAAACAGACTGAGTTCGTTGCTGCAGACAGACAGAGCTTCTCTGCTGGGGCAGACAGAAGAGCAACTTCGCTGGGGCAGACAGACAGAGCGTCGCCGCTTGGGCAGACAGACAGAGCGACTTCACTGGGTCAGACAGACAGAGCGACTTCGCTGGGGAAGACAGACAAAACAACTTCGCTGCGGAAGACAGACAGAGCGAGTTGGCTGGGCAGACAGACAGAGTGAGTGCACTTGGCGGAGAGAGCGAGTTCGCTGGGGCAAACAGACAGATGAGCGAGTTCGCTGGGGCAGACAGACAGAGCGAGTTCGCTGGGGCAGAAAGACAGAGCGAGTTCGCTGGGGCAGACAGACAGAGCGAGTTCGATGGGGCAGACAGACTGAGTGAGTTCGCTGGGGCAGACAGACAGAGCGAGTTCGCTGGGGCAGACAGACAGAGCGAGTTCGCTGGGGCAGAAGACAGAGCGAGTTCACTGGGGCAAACAGACAGAGCGAGTTCGTTGGGGCAGAGAGCCAGATCGAGTTTGCTGGGGCAAACAGACAGAGCGAGTTCACTGGGACACATAGACAGAAGAGCGAGTTCGCTGGGGAAGACAGACAGAGCTACTGCGCTGGGGCAGACAGACAGAGCCTCTACGCTCGGGCAAACAAACAGACTGAGTTCGGTGCGGCAGACAGACAGAGCTTCTCTGCTGGGGCAGACAGACAGAGCGACTTCGCTGGGGCAGACAGACAGAGCGTCGCCGCTTGGGCAGACAGACAGAGCGACTTCACTGGGGCAGACAGACAGAGCGACTTCGCTGGGGAAGACAGACAGAACGACTTCGCTGCGGAAGACAGACAGAGCGAGTTGGCTGGGGCAGACAGACAGAGTGAGTGCACTTGGGTGGACAGAGCGAGTTCGCTGGGGCAAACAGACAGATGAGCGAGTTCGCTGGGGCAGACAGACAGAGCGAGTTCGCTGGGGCAGAAAGACAGAGCGAGTTCGCTGGGGCAGACAGACAGAGCGAGTTCGCTCGGGCAGACAGACTGAGTGAGTTCGCTGGGGCAGACAGACAGAGCGAGTTCGCTGGGGCAGACAGACAGAGCGAGTTCGCTGGGGCAGAAGACAAAGCGAGTTCGCTGGGGCAAACAGACAGAGTGATTTCGTTGGGGCAGAGAGCCAGATCGAGTTTGCTGGGGCAAACAGACAGAGCGAGTTCACTGGGACACATAGACAGACAGAGCGAGTTCGCTGGGGAAGACAGACAGAGCTACTGAGCTGGGGCAGACAGACAGAGCCTCTACGCTCGGGCAAACAAACAGACCAAGTTCGCTGCGGCAGACAGACAGAGCTTCTTCGTTGGGGCAGACAGACAGAGCGACTTCGCTGGGGCAGACAGACAGAGCGTCGCCGCTTGGGCAGACAGACAGAGCGACTTCACTGGGGCAGACAGACAGAGCGACTTCGCTGGGGAAGACAGACAGAACAACTTCGCTGCGGCAGACAGACAGAGCGAGTTCGCTGGGGCAAACAGACAGATGAGCGAGTTCACTGGGGCAGACAGACAGAGCGAGTTCGCTGGGGCAGAAAGACAGAGCGAGTTTGCTGGGGCAGACAGACAGAGTGAGTTCGATGTGGCAGACAGACTGTGTGAGTTCGCTGATGCAGACAGACAGAGCAAGTTCGCTGTTGCAGACAGAGAGAGTGAGTTCGCTGGGGCAGACAGACAGAGCGAGTTCGCTGGGGCAGAAGACAGAGCGAGTTCGCTGGGGCAGACAGACAGAGCCATTTCGCTGTAGCAGACAGCTAGTGTGAGTTCGCTGGGGCAGACAAACAGAGCGAATTAGCTGGGGCAGACAGACAGAGCGTGTTCACTTGGGCAGACAGACAGAGCGACATCGCTGGGGCAGACTGAGAGAGCGACTACATTGGGGCAGACAGACAGAGCGAGTTCGTTGGGGCAGACAGACAGAGCGAGTGCGGTGGGGCAGAAGGATAGAGCTAGTTCGCTGGGGCAGACATACAGAGCAAGATCGCTGGCGCAGAAGGACAGAGCGAGTTCGTTTGGGCAAACAGACAGAGGGAGTTCGCTGGGACAGACAGACTGAGCAACTTCGCTGGGGCAGACAGAAAGATCTACTTCACTGGGGCAGCCAGACAGAGCGACTTCGCTGGGGCAGACTGAGAGAGCGACTTCATTGGGGCAGACAGGCAGAGCGAGTTCGCTGGGGCAGACAGACAGAGTGAATTCGCTGGGGCAAACAGACAGAGCAAGATCGCTGGCGCAGAAGGACAGAGCGAGTTCGTTTGGGCAAACAGACAGAGGGAGTTCGCTGGGACAGACAGACTGAGCAACTTCGCTGGGGCAGACAGAAAGATCTACTTCACTGGGGCAGCCAGACAGAGCGACTTCGCTGGGGCAGACTGACAGAGCGACTGCGCTGGGGGAGACAGGCAGAGCGAGTTCGCTGGGGCAGAAAGACAGAGCGAATTCGCTGGGGCAAACAGACAGAGCTGGTTCGCTGGGGCAGAAAGACAGAGCGAGTTCGCTGGAGCAAACAGACGGGGCGTGTTTGCTGGGACAGACAGACAGACAGAGCATGTTCGCAGTGGCAGACTGACAGAGCGTGTTCACTGGGGCAGACAGACAGAGCGAGTTCGCTGGGGCAGACAGACAGAGCGAGTTGGCTGGGGCAGACAGACAGAGCGAGTGCATTTGGGCCGACAGAGCAAGTTCGCTGGCGCAAACAGACAGAGCGAGTTCGCTGGGGCAGACAGACAGATGAGCGAGTTTGCTGGGGCAGACAGGCAGAGCGAGTTCGCTGGGGCAGAAAGACAAAGCGATTTCGCTGGGGCCAACAGATAAAGCGAATTCGATGGGGCAGACAGACTGAGTGATTTTGATGATGCATACAGACAGAGCGTGTTCGCTGGATCAGACAGACAGATCGAGTTCGCTGATGCAGACAGACAGAGCGGGTTCGCTGGGGCAGACAGACCGAGCGAGTTCGCTGGGGCAGAAGACAGAGCAAGTTCGCTGGGGCAGACAGACAGAGCGAGTTCGGTGGGGCAGACAGACAGAGCGAGTTCACTTGGGCAGACCGACAGAGCGACATCGCTGGGTCAGACAGAGAGAGCTCCTTCACTGGGGCAGGCAGATAGAGCGATTTCGCGGGGGCCAACAGACAGAGCGAGTACGTTGGGGCAGACAGACAGAGCGAGTTTGCTGTGGCAGAAAGACAGACCAAGTTCGCTGGGGCAGACAGGCAGAGCGAGTTCGCTGGGGCAGACAGACAGAGTGAGTTCACTGGGGAAGAGAGAGAGAGAGAGTTCGCTGGCGAAGAGAGAGAGAGAGAGAGAGTTCGCTGGGGCACACAGACAGAGAGAGTTCGCTGGGACAGACAGACAGAGAGAGTTCGCTGGGACAGACAGACAGAGAGAGTTCGCTGGGGCAGACAGACAGAGAGAGTTCGCTGGGACAGACAGACAGAGCGAGTTTGCTGCGGCAGACAGACAGAGCGAATTATCAGGGGGAGAAAGACAGAGCGACTTCGCTGGGGCAGACAGACAGAGTGAGTACGCTAGGACAGACAGAGTGAGTTCGCTGGGGCAGACAGACAGAGCGTGTTCGCCGGGGCAGACATACAGAGCGGGGTCGCTGGGGCAGACAGAAAGAGCGAGTTCTCTGGGGCAGAAAGACAGAGCGAGTTCACTGGGTGAGGCAGACAGAGCGAGTTCGCTGGGGCAGACAGACAGAGTGAATTCGCTGGGACAGAAAGGCAGAGCGAGTTCGTTGGGGAAGAGAGACAGAACGAGTTCGCTGGGGGAGGCAGACATTGCGAGTTCGCTGGGGCAGACAGACAGAGCGTGTTCGCTGGGGCAGACAGACAGAGTGAGTTTGCTGGGGCAGACAGACAGAGCGAGTACGCTGGGGCAGACAGACAGAGCGAGTTCGCTGGGGCAGAAAGACAGATTGAGTTCACTGGGGCAGACAGACAGAGCGAGTTCACTGGGGCAGACAGACAGAGCGAATTCGCTGGGGCAAACAGACAGAGCGGGTTCGCTGGGGCAGAAAGACAGAGCGCGTTCGCTGGAGCAAACAGACTGGGCGTGTTTGCTGGGACAGACAGACAGACAGAGCGTGTTCGCAGTGGCAGACTGACAGAGCGTGTTCACTGGGGCAGACAGACAGAGCGAGTTCGCTGGGGCAGACAGACAGAGCGAGTTGGCTGGGGCAGACAGACAGAGCGAGTGCGCTTGGGCGGACAGAGCGAGTTCGCTGGGGCAAACAGACAGAGCGAGTTTACTGGGGCAGACAGACAGATGAGCGAGTTCACTGGGGCAGACAGGCAGAGCGAGTTCGCTGGGGCAGAAAGACAGAGCGAGTTCGCTGCGGCAGACAGACAAAGCGAATTCGAAGGGGCAGACAGACTGAGTGATTTTGATGAAGCAGACAGACAGAGCGAGTTCGCTGGGTCACACAGACAGATCGAGTTCGCTGTTGCAGACAGACAGAGCGGGTTCGCTGGGGAAGCCAGACAGAGCGAGTTCGCTGGGGTAGAAGACAGAGCGAGTTCGCTGGGGCAGACAGACAGAGCGAGTTTGCTGTAGCAGTCAGCTTGTGCGATGTTCGCTGGGGCAGACAGACAGAGCGAGTTCGCTGGGGCAGACAGACAGAGCGAGTTCACTTGGGCAGACCGACAGAGCGACATCGCTGGGTCAGACAGAGAGAGCTACTTCATTGGGGCAGGCAGATAGAGCGATTTCGCAGGGGCCGACAGACAGAGCGAGTACGTTGGGGCAGACAGACAGAGCGAGTTTGCTGTGGCAGACAGACAGACCAAGTTCGCTGGGGCAGACGGGCAGAGCGAGTTCGCTGGGGCAGACAGACAGAGTGAGTTCACTGGGGAAGAGAGAGAGAGAGAGTTCGCTGGCGAAGAGAGAGAGAGAGAGAGAGAGTTCGCTGGGGCACACAGACAGAGAGAGTTCGCTAGGACAGACAGACAGAGAGAGTTCGCTGGGACAGACAGACAGAGAGAGTTCGCTGGGACAGACAGACAGAGCGAGTTCGCTGCGGCAGACAGACAGAGCGAATTATCAGGGGGAGAAAGACAGAGCGACTTCGCTGGGGCAGACAGACAGAGCGAGTACGCTAGGACAGACAGAGTGAGTTCGCTGGGGCAGACAGACAGAGCGTGTTCGCCGGGGCAGACATACAGAGCGAGGTCGCTGGGGCAGACAGAAAGAGCGAGTTCTCTGGGGCAGAAAGACAGAGCGAGTTCGCTGGGTGAGGCAGACAGAGCGAGTTCGCTGGGGCAGACAGACAGGGTGTGTTCGCTGGGGCAGACAGACAGAGTGAATTCGCTGGGACAGAAAGGCAGAGCGAGTTCGTTGGGGAAGAGAGACAGAGCGAGTTCGCTGCGGGAGGCAGACATTGCGAGTTCGCTGGGGCAGTCAGACAGAGCGTGTTCGCTGGGGCAGACAGACAGAGTGACTTTGCTGGGGCAGACAGACAGAGCGAGTACGCTGGGGCAGACAGACAGAGCGAGATCGCTGGGGCAGACAGACAGTGCCAGTTCGCTGGGACAGACATACAGAGCGAGTTCGCTGGGGCAGAAAGACAGATTGAGTTCACTGGGGCAGACAGACAGAGCGAGTTCGCTGGGGCAGACAGACAGAGCGAGTTCGCTGGGACAGACAGACAGAGCGAGTTCGCTGGGGCAGAAAGACAGATTGAGTTCACTGGGGCAGACAGACAGAGCGAGTTCGCTGGGGCAGACAGACAGAGCGAATTCGCTGGGGCAAACAGACAGAGCGGGTTCGCTGGGGCAGAAAGACAGAGCGCGTTCGCTGGAGCAAACAGACGGGGCGTGTTTGCTGGGACAGACAGACAGACAGAGCGTGTTCGCAGTGGCAGACTGACAGAGCGTGTTCACTGGGGCAGACAGACAGAGCGAGTTCGCTGGGGAAGACAGACAGAGCGAGTTGGCTGGGGCAGACAGACAGAGCGAGTGCATTTGGGCCGACAGAGCAAGTTCGCTGTGGCAAACAGACAGATGAGCAAGTTTGCTGGGGCAGACAGGCAGAGCGAGTTCGTTGGGGCAGAAAGACAGAGCGATTTCGCTGGGGCCGACAGACAAAGCGAATTCGAAGGGGCAGACAGACTGAGTGATTTTGATGATGCAGACAGACAGAGCGAGTTTGCTGGGTCACACAGACAGATCGAGTTCGCTGTTGCAGACAGACAGAGCGGGTTCGCTGGGGCAGACAGACAGAGCGAGTTCGCTGGGGTAGAAGACAGAGCGAGTTCGCTGGGGCAGACAGACAGAGCGAGTTTGCTGTAGCAGTCAGCTTGTGCGATGTTCGCTGGGGCAGACAGACAGAGCGTGTTCGCTGTGGCAGACAGACAGAGCGAGTTCACTTGGGCAGACCGACAGAGCGACATCGCTGGGTCAGACAGAGAGAGCTACTTCATTGGGGCAGGCAGATAGAGCGATTTCGCAGGGGCCGACAGACAGAGCGAGTACGTTGGGGCAGACAGACAGAGCGAGTTTGCTGTGGCAGACAGACAGACCAAGTTCGCTGGGGCAGACGGGCAGAGCGAGTTCGCTGGGGCAGACAGACAGAGTGAGTTCACTGGGGAAGAGAGAGAGAGAGAGTTCGCTGGCGAAGAGAGAGAGAGAGAGAGAGAGTTCGCTGGGGCACACAGACAGAGAGAGTTCGCTGGGACAGACAGACAGAGAGAGTTCGCTGGGACAGACAGACAGAGCGAGTTCGCTGCGGCAGACAGACAGAGCGAATTATCAGGGGGAGAAAGACAGAGCGACTTCGCTGGGGCAGACAGACAGAGCGAGTACGCTAGGACAGACAGAGTGAGTTCGCTGGGGCAGAAAGACAGAGCGTGTTCGCCGGGGCAGACATACCGAGCGAGGTCGCTGGGGCAGACAGAAAGAGCGAGTTCTCTGGGGCAGAAAGACAGAGCGAGTACGCTGGGTGAGGCAGACAGAGCGAGTTCGCTGGGGCAGACAGACAGGGCGTGTTCGCTGGGGCAGACAGACAGAGTGAATTCGCTGGGACAGAAAGGCAGAGCGAGTTCGTTGGGGAAGAGAGACAGAGCGAGTTCGCTGAGGGAGGCAGACATTGCGAGTTCGCTGGGGCAGTCAGACAGAGCGTGTTCGCTGGGGCAGACAGACAGAGTGAGTTTGCTGGGGCAGACAGACAGAGTGAGTATGCTGGGGCAGACAGACAGAGCGAGATCGCTGGGGCAGACAGACAGAGAGAGTTCGCTGGGACAGACAGACAGAGAGAGTTCGCTGGGGCAGACAGACAGAGAGAGTTCGCTGGGACAGACAGACAGAGCGAGTTTGCGGCGGCAGACAGACAGAGCGAATTATCAGGGGGAGAAAGACAGAGCGACTTCGCTGGGGCAGACAGACAGAGTGAGTACGCTAGGACAGACAGAGTGAGTTCGCTGGGGCAGACAGACAGAGCGTGTTCGCCGGGGCAGACATACAGAGCGGGGTCGCTGGGGCAGACAGAAAGAGCGAGTTCTCTGGGGCAGAAAGACAGAGCGAGTTCACTGGGTGAGGCAGACAGAGCGAGTTCGCTGGGGCAGACAGACAGAGTGAATTCGCTGGGACAGAAAGGCAGAGCGAGTTCGTTGGGGAAGAGAGACAGAACGAGTTCGCTGGGGGAGGCAGACATTGCGAGTTCGCTGGGGCAGACAGACAGAGCGTGTTCGCTGGGGCAGACAGACAGAGTGAGTTTGCTGGGGCAGACAGACAGAGCGAGTACGCTGGGGCAGACAGACAGAGCGAGTTCGCTGGGGCAGAAAGACAGATTGAGTTCACTGGGGCAGACAGACAGAGCGAGTTCGCTGGGGCAGACAGACAGAGCGAATTCGCTGGGGCAAACAGACAGAGCGGGTTCGCTGGGGCAGAAAGACAGAGCGCGTTCGCTGGAGCAAACAGACTGGGCGTGTTTGCTGGGACAGACAGACAGACAGAGCGTGTTCGCAGTGGCAGACTGACAGAGCGTGTTCACTGGGGCAGACAGACAGAGCGAGTTCGCTGGGGCAGACAGACAGAGCGAGTTGGCTGGGGCAGACAGACAGAGCGAGTGCATTTGGGCCGACAGAGCAAGTTCGCTGGGGCAAACAGACAGAGCGAGTTCACTGGGGCAGACAGACAGATGAGCGAGTTTGCTGGTGCAGACAGGCAGAGCGAGTTCGCTGGGGCAGAAAGACAGAGCGATTTCGCTGGGGCCGACAGACAAAGCGAATTCGAAGGGGCAGACAGACTGAGTGATTTTGATGATGCAGACAGACAGAGCGAGTTCGCTGGGTCACACAGACAGATCGAGTTCGCTGTTGCAGACAGACAGAGCGGGTTCGCTGGGGAAGACAGACAGAGCGAGTTCGCTGGGGTAGAAGACAGAGCGAGTTCGCTGGGGCAGACAGACAGAGCGAGTTTGCTGTAGCAGTCAGCTTGTGCGATGTTCGCTGGGGCAGACAGACAGAGCGAGTTCGCTGGGGCAGACAGACAGAGCGAGTTCACTTGGGCAGACCGACAGAGCGACATCGCTGGGTCAGACAGAGAGAGCTACTTCATTGGGGCAGGCAGATAGAGTGATTTCGCAGGGGCCGACAGACAGAGCGAGTACGTTGGGGCAGACAGACAGAGCGAGTTTGCTGTGGCAGACAGACAGACCAAGTTCGCTGGGGCAGACGGGCAGAGCGAGTTCGCTGGGGCAGACAGACAGAGTGAGTTCACTGGGGAAGAGAGAGAGAGAGAGTTCGCTGGCGGAGAGAGAGAGAGAGAGAGAGAGAGTTCGCTGGGGCACACAGACAGAGAGAGTTCGCTGGGACAGACAGACAGAGAGAGTTCGCTGGGACAGACAGACAGAGAGAGTTCGCTGGGACAGACAGACAGAGCGAGTTCGCTGCGGCAGACAGACAGAGCGAATTATCAGGGGGAGAAAGACAGAGCGACTTCGCTGGGGCAGACAGACAGAGCGAGTACGCTAGGACAGACAGAGTGAGTTCGCTGGGGCAGACAGACAGAGCGTGTTCGCCGGGGCAGACATACAGAGCGAGGTCGCTGGGGCAGACAGAAAGAGCGAGTTCTCTGGGGCAGAAAGACAGAGCGAGTTCGCTGGGTGAGGCAGACAGAGCGAGTTCGCTGGGGCAGACAGACAGGGCGTGTTCGCTGGGGCAGACAGACAGAGTGAATTCGCTGGGACAGAAAGGCAGAGCGAGTTCGTTGGGGAAGAGAGACAGAGCGAGTTCGCTGCGGGAGGCAGACATTGCGAGTTCGCTGGGGCAGTCAGACAGAGCGTGTTCGCTGGGGCAGACAGACAGAGTGACTCTGCTGGGGCAGACAGACAGAGCGAGTACGCTGGGGCAGACAGACAGAGCGAGATCGCTGGGGCAGACAGACAGTGCCAGTTCGCTGGGACAGACATACAGAGCGAGTTCGCTGGGGCAGAAAGACAGATTGAGTTCACTGGGGCAGACAGACAGAGCGAGTTCGCTGGGGCAGACAGACAGAGCGAATTCGCTGGGACAGACAGACAGAGCGAGTTCGCTGGGGCAGAAAGACAGATTGAGTTCACTGGGGCAGACAGACAGAGCGAGTTCGCTGGGGCAGACAGACAGAGCGAATTCGCTGGGGCAAACAGACAGAGCGGGTTCGCTGGGGCAGAAAGACAGAGCGCGTTCGCTGGAGCAAACAGACGGGGCGTGTTTGCTGGGACAGACAGACAGACAGAGCGTGTTCGCAGTGGCAGACTGACAGAGCGTGTTCACTGGGGCAGACAGACAGAGCGAGTTCGCTGGGGCAGACAGACAGAGCGAGTTGGCTGGGGCAGACAGACAGAGCGAGTGCATTTGGGCCGACAGAGCAAGTTCGCTGTGGCAAACAGACAGATGAGCAAGTTTGCTGGGGCAGACAGGCAGAGCGAGTTCGTTGGGGCAGAAAGACAGAGCGATTTCGCTGGGGCCGACAGACAAAGCGAATTCGAAGGGGCAGACAGACTGAGTGATTTTGATGATGCAGACAGACAGAGCGAGTTTGCTGGGTCACACAGACAGATCGAGTTCGCTGTTGCAGACAGACAGAGCGGGTTCGCTGGGGCAGACAGACAGAGCGAGTTCGCTGGGGTAGAAGACAGAGCGAGTTCGCTGGGGCAGACAGACAGAGCGAGTTTGCTGTAGCAGTCAGCTTGTGCGATGTTCGCTGGGGCAGACAGACAGAGCGAGTTCGCTGTGGCAGACAGACAGAGCGAGTTCACTTGGGCAGACCGACAGAGCGACATCGCTGGGTCAGACAGAGAGAGCTACTTCATTGGGGCAGGCAGATAGAGCGATTTCGCAGGGGCCGACAGACAGAGCGAGTACGTTGGGGCAGACAGACAGAGCGAGTTTGCTGTGGCAGACAGACAGACCAAGTTCGCTGGGGCAGACGGGCAGAGCGAGTTCGCTGGGGCAGACAGACAGAGTGAGTTCACTGGGGAAGAGAGAGAGAGAGAGTTCGCTGGCGAAGAGAGAGAGAGAGAGAGAGAGTTCGCTGGGGCACACAGACAGAGAGAGTTCGCTGGGACAGACAGACAGAGAGAGTTCGCTGGGACAGACAGACAGAGCGAGTTCGCTGCGGCAGACAGACAGAGCGAATTATCAGGGGGAGAAAGACAGAGCGACTTCGCTGGGGCAGACAGACAGAGCGAGTACGCTAGGACAGACAGAGTGAGTTCGCTGGGGCAGAAAGACAGAGCGTGTTCGCCGGGGCAGACATACCGAGCGAGGTCGCTGGGGCAGACAGAAAGAGCGAGTTCTCTGGGGCAGAAAGACAGAGCGAGTACGCTGGGTGAGGCAGACAGAGCGAGTTCGCTGGGGCAGACAGACAGGGCGTGTTCGCTGGGGCAGACAGACAGAGTGAATTCGCTGGGACAGAAAGGCAGAGCGAGTTCGTTGGGGAAGAGAGACAGAGCGAGTTCGCTGAGGGAGGCAGACATTGCGAGTTCGCTGGGGCAGTCAGACAGAGCGTGTTCGCTGGGGCAGACAGACAGAGTGAGTTTGCTGGGGCAGACAGACAGAGTGAGTATGCTGGGGCAGACAGACAGAGCGAGATCGCTGGGGCAGACAGACAGTGCCAGTTCGCTGGGACAGACAGACAGAGCGAGTTCGCTGGGGCAGAAAGACAGATTGAGTTCACTGGGGCAGACAGACAGAGCGAGTTCGCTGGGGCAGACAGACAGAGCGAATTCGCTGGGGCAAACAGACAGAGCGGGTTCGCTGGGGCAGAAAGACAGAGCGCGTTCACTGGAGCAAACAGACGGGGCGTGTTTGCTGGGACAGACAGACAGACAGAGCGTGTTCGCAGTGGCAGACTGACAGAGCGTGTTCACTGGGGCAGACAGACAGAGCGAGTTCGCTGGGGCAGACAGACAGAGCGAGTTGGCTGGGGCAGACAGACAGAGCGAGTGCATTTGGGCAGACAGAGAGAGTTCGCTTCGACAGACAGACTGAGCGAGTTCGCTGCGGCAGACAGACAGAGCGAATTATCAGGGGGAGAAAGACAGAGCGACTTCGCTGGGGCAGACAGACAGAGCAAGTACGCTAGGACAGACAGAGTGAGTTCGCTGGGGCAGACAGACAGAGCGTGTTTGCTGGGGCAGACAGACAGAGCGAGGTCGCTGGGGCAGACAGAGAGAGCAAGTTCTCTGGGGCAGACAGACAGAGTGAGTTCGCTGGGACAGAAAGACAGAGATAGTTCACTGGGGCACACAGACAGAGTGATTTTGCTTGGGCAGACAGACAGTGAGAGTTCGCTGGGGCAGACAGACAGAGAGAGTTCGCTGGGGCGGAGACAAGAGAGAGTTCGCTGGGCAGACAGACAGAGAGAGTTCGCTGGGGCAGACAGACAGAGCGAGTGCACTGGGGAAGAGAGAGAGAGAGAGTTCGCTGGGGCACACAGACAGAGAGAGTTCGCTGGGCAGACAGACAGAGCAAGTTCGCTGCGGCAGACAGACAGAGCGAATTATCAGGGGGAGAAAGACAGAGCGACTTCGCTGGGGCAGACAGAAAGAGCGAGTACGCTAGGACAGACAGAGTGAGTTCGCTGGGGGAGGCAGACAGAGCGAGTTCGCGGGGGCAGACAGACAGAGCGAGTTCGCTGGGGCAGACAGACTGAGCGAGTTCGCTGGGGGAGACAGAGCGAGTTCGCTGGGGCAGACAGACAGAGCGAGTTTGCTGGGGCAGACAGAGAGAGCGAGTTCGCTGGGGCAGACAGAGAGAGCGAGGTCGCTGGGGCAGAGAGACAGTGCGTGTTCGCTAGGGCAGACAGACAGAGCAGGTTCGCTTGGGGCAGTAAGACTGAGCGAGTTCGCTGGGGCAGACAGACAGAGAGAGTTCGCTGGGGCACACAGTCTGAGAGATTTCACTGGGGCAGACAGACAGAGAGTGATCGCTGGGGCAGAAAGACAGAGTGAGTTCGCTGGGTTGAAATACAGAGCGAGTTCTTTGGGGCAGACAGACAGAACGTGTTTGCTGGGGAAGACAGCCAGAGCGTGCTCATTGGGGTAGACAGACAGAGAGAGTTCACTGGGGCACACAGACAGAGAGATTTCGCTGGGGCAGACAGACAGAGAGTGTTAGCTGGGGCAGACAGACAGAGCGAGTTCGCTGGGGCAGAAAGACAAAGTGAGTTCGCTGGGGCAGAAAGACAGAACGAGTTCGCTGCAGCAGACAGACAGGGTGAGTTCGCTGGGGCAGAGAGACAGAGAGAGTTCGCTGGGGCACACAGACAGAGAGATTTCGCTGGGGCACACAGACAAAGAGTGTTCGCTGGGGCAGACAGACAGAGCGAGGTCGCTGGGGCAGACAGGAGAGTGAGTTCGCTTGGGCAGACAGACATAGCGAGTTCGCTGTGGGAGAGAGACAGAGCGAGTTCGCTGGGGAAGGCAGACAGAGCGAGTTCGCGGGGGCAGACAGAAGAGCGTGTTCGCTGGGGCAGACAGACTGAGCGAATTCGCTTTTGCAGACAGACTGAGCGAGTTCGCTGGGGGAGACAGAGCGAGTTCGCTGGGGCAGACAGAGAGAGTGAGTTCGCTGGGGCAGACAGAGAGAGCGAGTTCGCTGGGGCAGACAGACAGAGCGAGTTCGCTGGGGGAGGCAGACAGATCGAATTAGCTGGGGCAGACAGACAGAGCGAGTTCGCTGGGGCAGACAAGCAGAGTGAGTTTGCTGGGGCAGACAGACAGAGCGAGTTCGCTGGGGCAGACAGACAGAGCCACGTCGCTGAGGCAGAGACAGAGGCAACTCGCTGGGGCAGACAGACAGAGCGATTTCGCTGGGGGAGGCAGACAGAGCGAGTTCGCTAGGGCAGACAGAAGAGCGAATTTGCTGGGGCAGACAGAGAGAGTGAGTTCTCTGGGGCAGGCAGACAGAGCGAGTTCGCTGGGGCAGACAGACAGTGCGAGTTCGCTGGTGCAAAAAGACCGAGCGAGTTCGCTGCAGCAGAGTTCCAGAGCCAGTTTCATGGGGCATTGAGACAGAGCTACTTCGCTGGAGCCGAGAGACAGAGCCACTTTGTTGGGGCAGAGAGACAGAGCCACGTCGCTGAGGCAGAGACAGAGGCAACTCGCTGGGGCAGACAGACAGAGCGAGTTCCCTGGGGTAGACAGACGGAGCGGGTTCGCTGGTGCAGACAGATGGACCAAGTTCGCTTGGGCAGACAACCGGAGTGAGTTCGCTGGGGCAGACAGATGGAGCGAGTTTACTGGGTCAGACAGACGGAGCGAGTTCGCTGGGGCAGAAAGACAGAGCGAGTTCGCTAGGGCAGAAAGAAAGAGCGAGTTCGCTGGGGCAGAAAGAAAGAGCGAGTTCGCTGGGGCAGACAGACAGAGCGAGTTTCCTGGGTAATACAGACAGAGCGGGTTCGCTGGGGCAGACAGACAGAGAGATTTCGCTGGGGCAGACAGACAGAGTGAGTTCACTGGTTATGACAGAGAGAGCGAGTTCGATGGGGAAGACAGAGTGAGTTCGCTGGGGCAGACAGACAGAGCGAGTTCACAGGGGCAGACAGACAGAGTGAGTTCGCTGCGGCAGACAGACAGAGCGAGGTCGCTGGGGCAGACAGACAGAGCGAGTTCGCTGGGGCAGACAGACAGAGCGAGTTCTCTGGGGCAGACAGACAGAGCGAGTTCGCTGGGGCAGACAGACAGTGCGAGTTCGCTGGGGCAGACAGACAAAGCGAGTTAGTTGGGGCAGAAAGACAGAGAGAGTTCGCTGGGGCAGACAGACAGGGCGAGTTCGCTGGGGCAGACAGACAGAATGAGTTTGCTGGGGCAGACAGACACAGCGAGTTCGCTGGGGCAGACAGACAGAGCGAGTTCGCTGGGGCAGACAGACAGTGCGAGTTCGCTGGGGCAGACAGACACGATGAGTTCTCTGGGGCAGAAAGACAGAGCAAGTTCGCTGGGGGAGACAGACAGAGAGAGTTCGCTGGGGCACACAGACAGAGAGATTTCACTGGGGCAGACAGACAGAGAGTGTTCGCTGGGGCAGACAGACAGAGCGAGTTCATGGGGCAGAAGGAAAGAGCGAGGTCGCTGGGGCAGAAAGACAGAGCGAGTTCGCTGGGGCAGAAAGACAGAGAGTGTTCGCTGGGGCAGACAGACAGATCAAATTCGCTAGGGCAGACAGACAGAGTGAGTTCGCTGGAACAGACAGATAGAAAGCGCGTGTTCACTGGGGCAGACAGACAGAGTGAGTTCGCTGGGGCAGAAAGACAGAGCGAGTTCGCTGGGGCAGAAAGACAGAGAGTGTTCGCTGGGGCAGACAGACAGATCAAATTCGCTAGGGCAGACAGACAGAGTGAGTACGCTGGAACAGACAGATAGAAAGCGCGTGTTCACTGGAGCAGACAGACAGAGTGAGTTCGCTGGGGCACACAGACAGAGTGATTTTGCTGGGGCAGACAGACAGTGAGAGTTCGCTGGGGCAGACAGACAGAGAGAGTTCGCTGGGCGGAGAGACAGAGAGAGTTCGCTTCGACAGACAGACTGAGCGAGTTCGCTGCGGCAGACAGACAGAGCGAATTATCAGGGGGAGAAAGACAGAGCGACTTCGCTGGGGCAGACAGACAGAGCGAGTACGCTAGGACAGACAGAATGAGTTCGCTGGGGCAGACAGACAGAGCGTGTTCGCTGGGGCAGACAGAAAAAGCGAGGTCGCTGGGGCACA
Organism: Carcharodon carcharias; assembly: GCF_017639515.1. Taxonomy (NCBI): domain Eukaryota; kingdom Metazoa; phylum Chordata; class Chondrichthyes; order Lamniformes; family Lamnidae; genus Carcharodon; species Carcharodon carcharias. The sequence goes on from NC_054479.1 coordinate 69,104,724, forward strand.
CAGACAGAGCAAGTTCTCTGGGGCAGACAGACAGAGTGAGTTCGCTGGGACAGAAAGACAGAGATAGTTCGCTGGGGCACACAGACAGAGTGATTTTGCTGGGGCAGACAGACAGTGAGAGTTCGCTGGGGCAGACAGACAGAGAGAGTTCGCTGGGGCGGAGAGACAGAGAGAGTTCGCTGGGCAGACAGACAGAGAGAGTTCGCTGGGGCAGACAGACAGAGCGAGTTCACTGGGGAAGAGAGAGAGAGAGAGTTCGCTGGGGCACACAGACAGAGAGAGTTCGCTGGGACAGACAGACAGAGAGAGTTCGCTGGGGCAGACAGACAGAGAGAGTTCGCTGGGACAGACAGACAGAGCAAGTTCGCTGCGGCAGACAGACAGAGCGAATTATCAGGGGGAGAAAGAGTGAGTTCACTTGGGCAGACAGACAGAGCGAGTTCGCTGGGGCAGAGAGACAGAGCGAGTTCGCTGGGGGAGGCAGACAGAGCGAGTTCGCGGGGGCAGACAGACAGAGCGAGTTCGCTGGGGCAGACAGACAGAGCGAGTTTCCTGGGTAAGACAGACAGAGCGGGTTCGCTGGGGCAGACAGACAGAGAGATTTCGCTGGGGCAGACAGACAGAGTGAGTTCGCTGGAACAGACAGATAGAAAACGCGTGTTCACTGGGGCAGACAGACAGAGTGAGTTCGCTGGGGCAGACAGACAGAGCGAGTTCACTGGTGCAGACAGAGTGAGTTCGCTGTGGTAGGCAGACAGAGCGAGTTGGCTGGGGCAGACAGACAGAGATTGTTCGCTGGGGCAGTCAGACAAAGCGAGTTCATGGAGCAGAAGGAAAGAGCGAGGTCGCTGGGGCAGAAAGACAGAGTGAGTTCGCTGGGGCAGAAAGACAGAGAGTGTTCGCTGGGGTAGACAGACAGAGAGAGTTCGCTGGGGCTCACAGGCAGAGAGATTTTGCTGGGGCAGACAGACAGAGAGTGTTCGCTGGGGCAGACAGAGCGAGTTTGCTGGGGCAGACAGACAGAGCGAGTTCGCTGGGGAAGACAGGCAGAGCGGGTTCGCTGAGGCAGGCAGACAGTGCGAGGTCGCTGGGGCGGACAGACAGAGAGAGCCCGCTGGGGCAGACAGACAGAGCGAGTTCGCTGGGGCAGACAGACAAAGAGAGTTCGCTGGGGCACGCAGACAGAGAGATTTCGCTGGGGCACACAGACAAAGTGTGTTCACTGGGGCAGACAGACAGAGTGATGTCGTTGGGGAAGACAGAGAGAGTGAGTTCGCTTGGGCAGACAGACAGAGCGAGTTCGCTGGGGCAGAGAGACAGAGCGAGTTCGCTGGGGGAGGCAGACAGAGCGAGTTCGCGGGGGCAGACAGACAGAGCGAGTTCGCTGGGGCAGACAGACTGAGCGAGTTCGCTTTTGCAGACAGACTGAGCGAGTTCGCTTGGGGAGACAGAGCGAGTTCGCTGGGGCAGACAGACAGAGCGAGTTCGCTGGGGCAGACAGACAGAGCGAGTTTGCTGGGGCAGACAGAGAGAGCGAGTTTGCTGGGGCAGACAGAGAGAGCGAGTTCACTGGGGCAGACAGACAGAGTGAGTTTGCTGGGGCAGACAGAGAGAGCGAGTTCGCTGGGGCAGACAGAGAGAGCGAGTTCGCTGGGGCAGACAGAAAGTGCGAGTTCACTAGGGGAGACAGACAGAGCAGGTTCGCATCGTGCAGAAAGACAGAGCGAGTTCGCTGGGGCAGACAGACAGACTGAGTTCGCTGGGTTGAAATACAGAGCGTGTTCACTGGGGCAGACAGACAGAGCGAGTTAGCTGGGGCAGACAGAGAGAGCGAGTTTGCTGGGGCAGACAGACAGAGAGATTTCGCTGGGGCAGACAGACAGAGAGTGTTCGCTGGGGCAGACAGAGAGAGCGAGTTCCCTGGGGCAGACAGACAGAGCGAGTACGCTGGGGCAGACAGACAGAGCGAGTTCGCTGGGGGAGGCAGACAGAGCGAGTTCGCTAGGGCAGACAGAAGAGCGAATTTGCTGGGGCAGACAGAGAGAGTGAGTTCTCTGGGGCACGCAGACAGAGCGAGTTCGCTGGGGCAGACAGACAGTGCGAGTTCGCTGGTGCAAAAAGACAGAGCGAGTTTGCTGCAGCAGAGTTCCAGAGCCAGTTCCATGGGGCACTGAGACAGAGCCACTTCGCTGGAGCCGAGAGACAGAGCCACTTTGTTGGGACAGAGAGACAGAGCCACGTCGCTGAGGCAGAGACAGAGGCAACTCGCTGGGGCAGACAGACAGAGCGAGTTCCCTGGGGTAGACAGACGGAGCGGGTTCGCTGGTGCAGACAGATGGACCAAGTTCGCTTGGGCAGACAACCGGAGCGAGTTCGCTGGGGCAGAAAGATGGAGCGAGTTTACTGGGTCAGACAGACGGAGCGAGTTCGCTGGGGCAGAAAGACAGAGCGAGTTCGCTAGGGCAGAAAGAAAGAGCGAGTTCGCTGGGGCAGACAGACAGAGCGAGTTTCCTGGGTAAGACAGACAGAGCGGGTTCGCTGGGGCAGACAGACAGAGAGATTTCGCTGGGGCAGACAGACAGAGTGAGTTCACTGGTTATGACAGAGAGAGCGAGTTCGATGGGGAAGACAGAGCGAGTTCGCTGGGGAAGACAGACAGAGCAAATTATCAGGGGGAGAAAGACAGAGCGAGTTTGCAGGGGCAGAAAGACAGAGTGAGTTCGCTGGGGCAGACAGACAGAGCGAGTTCACAGGGGCAGACAGACAGAGTGAGTTCGCTGGGGCAGACAGACAGAGCGAGGTCGCTGGGGCAGACAGACAGAGCGAGTTCGCTGGGGCAGACAGACAGAGCGAGTTCGCTGGGGCAGACAGACAGAGCGAGTTCGCTGGGGCAGACAGACAGTGCGAGTTCGCTGGGGCAGACAGACAGAGCGAGTTATTTGGGGCAGACAGACAGAGCGAGTTCACAGGGGCAGACAGACAGAGCGAGTTCACTGGTGCAGACAGACAGAGCGAGTTCGCTGGGGAAAACAGACAGTGCGAGTTCGCTGGGGCTGACAGACAGAGCGTGTTCGCTTGGACAGACAGAGTGAGCTCGCTGGGGTAGGCAGACAGTGCGAGTTGGCTGGGGCAGACAGACAGAGATGGTTCGCTGGGGCAGTCAGACAAAGCGAGTTCATGGGGCAGAAGGAAAGAGCGAGGTCGCTGGGGCAGAAAGACAGAGTGAGTTTGCTGGGGCAGAAAGACAGAGAGTGTTCGCAGGGGTAGACAGACAGAGAGAGTTCGCTGGGGCTCACAGGCAGAGAGAGTTCGCTGGGGCAGACAGACGGAGCGAGTTCGCTGGTGCAGACAGATGGACCAAGTTCGCTTGGGCAGACAACCGGAGCGAGTTCGCTGGGGCAGACAGATGGAGCGAGTTTACTGGGTCAGACAGACGGATCGAGTTCGCTGGGGCAGAAAGACAGAGCGAGTTCGCTAGGGCAGAAAGAAAGAGCGAGTTCGCTGGGGCAGACAGACAGAGCGAGTTTCCTGGGTAAGGCAGACAGAGCGGGTTCGCTGGGGCAGACAGACAGAGAGATTTTGCTGGGGCAGACAGACAGAGTGAGTTCACTGGTTATGACAGAGAGAGCGAGTTTGATGGGGAAGACAGAGCGAGTTCGCTGGGGAAGACAGACAGAGCAAATTATCAGGGGGAGAAAGACAGAGCGAGTTTGCTGGGGCAGAAAGACAGAGTGAGTTCGCTGGGGCAGACAGACAGAGTGAGTTCGCTGGGGCAGACAGACAGAGCGAGGTCGCTGGGGCAGACAGACAGAGCGAGTTCGCTGGGGCAGACAGACAGAGCGAGTTCGCTGGGGCAGACAGACAGAGCGAGTTCGCTGGGGCAGACAGACAGTGTGAGTTCGCTGGGGCAGACAGACAGAGCGAGTTAGTTGGGGCAGAAAGACAGAGAGAGTTCGCTGGGCCAGACAGACAGGGCGAGTTCGCTGGGGCAGACAGACAGAATGAGTTTGCTGGGGCAGACAGACAGAGCGAGTTCGCTGGGGCAGACAGACAGAGCGAGTTCGCTGGGGCAGACAGACAGTGCGAGTTCGCTGGGGCAGAAAGACAGAGAGTGTTCGCTGGGGCAGACAGACAGATCAAATTCGCTAGGGCAGACAGACAGAGTGAGTTCGCTGGGGCAGACAGACAGAGCGAGTTCACTGGTGCAGACAGACAGAGCGAGTTCGCTGGGGAAAACAGACAGTGCGAGTTCGCTGGGGCTGACAGACAGAGCGTGTTCGCTTGGACAGACAGAGTGAGTTCGCTGGGGTAGGCAGACAGAGCGAGTTGGCTGGGGCATACAGAGAGAGATTGTTCGCTGGGGCAGTCAGACAAAGCGAGTTCATGGGGCAGAAGGAAAGAGTGCGGTCGTTGGGGCAGAAAGACAGAGTGAGTTCGCTGGGGCAGAAAGACAGAGAGTGTTTGCTGGGGTAGACAGACAGAGAGAGTTCGCTGGGGCTCACAGGCAGAGAGATTTCGCTGGGGCAGACAGACAGAGAGTGTTCGCTGGGGCAGACAGACAGAGTGAGTTCGCTGGGGGAGGCAGACAGAGCGAGTTCGCTGGGGCAGACAGACAGTGCAAGTTCGCTGGGGCAGACAGAAGAGCGAGTTTGCTGGGGCAGACAGAGAGAGTGAGTTCTCTGGGGCAGGCAGACAGAGCGAGTTCGCTGGGGCAGACAGACAGTGCGAGTTCGCTGGTGCAGAAAGACAGAGCGAGTTCGCTGGGGCAGTCAGACAGAGAGAGTTCGCTGGGGCAGGAAGTCAGAGCAAGTTCGCTGGGGCAGGCAGACAGACAGAGTTCGCTGGGGCACACAGACAAATTGATTTTGGTGGGGCAGACAGACAGAGTGATTTCGCTGGAACAGACAGATAGAAAGCGCATGTTCACAGGGGCAGACAGACAGAGTGAGTTCGCTGGGGCAGACAGACAGAGCGAGGTCGCTGGGGCAGACAGACAGAGCGAGTTCGCTGGGGCAGACAGACAGAGCGAGTTCGCTGGGGCAGACAGACAGAGCGAGTTCGCTGGGGCAGACAGACAGTGCGAGTTCGCTGGGGCAGACAGACAGAGCGAGTTAGTTGGGGCAGAAAGACAGAGAGAGTTCGCTGGGGCAGACAGACAGAGCGAGTTCACTGGGGCAGACAGACAGAGCGAGTTCGCTGGGGCAGACAGACAGTGCGAGTTCGCTGGGGCAGACAGACATGACGAGTTCTCTGGGGCAGAAAGACAGAGCAAGTTCGCTGGGGCAGACAGACAGAGAGAGTTCGCTGGGGCACACAGACAGAGAGATTTCACTGGGGCAGACAGACAGAGAGTGTTCGCTGGGGCAGACAGACAGAGCGAGTTCATGGGGCAGAAGGAAAGAGCGAGGTCGCTGGGGCAGAAAGACAGAGCGAGTTCGCTGGGGCAGAAAGACAGAGAGTGTTCGCTGGGGCAGACAGACAGATCAAATTCGCTAGGGCAGACAGACAGAGTGAGTTCGCTGGAACAGACAGGTAGAAAGCGCGTGTTCACTGGGGCAGACAGACATAGTGAGTTCGCTGGGGCAGACAGACAGAGCGAGTTCACTGGTGCAGACAGACAGAGCGAGTTCGCTGGGGAAAACAGACAGTGCGAGTTCGCTGGGGCTGACAGACAGAGCGTGGTCGCTTGGACAGACAGATTGAGTTCGCTGGTGTAGGCAGACAGAGCGAGTTGGCTGGGGCAGACAGACAGAGATTGTTCGCTGGGGCAGTCAGACAAAGCGAGTTCATGGGGCAGAAGGAAAGAGCGAGGTCGCTGGGGCAGAAAGACAGAGTGAGTTCGCTGGGGCAGAAAGACAGAGAGTGTTCGCTGGGGTAGACAGACAGAGAGAGTTCGCTGGGGCTCACAGGCAGAGAGATTTTGCTGGGGCAGACAGACAGAGAGTGTTCGCTGGGGCAGACAGAGCGAGTTTGCTGGGGCAGACAGACAGAGCGAGTTCGCTGGGGAAGACAGACAGAGCGGGTTCGCTGAGGCAGGCAGACAGTGCGAGGTCGCTGGGGCGGACAGACAGAGTGAGGTCACTGTGGCAGACAGACAGAGAGAGTCCGCTGGGGCAGACAGACAGAGCGAGTTCGCTGGGGCAGACAGACAAAGAGAGTTCGCTGGGCCACGCAGACAGAGAGATTTCGCTCGGGCACACAGACAAAGTGTGTTCACTGGGGCAGACAGACAGAGTGAGGTCGTTGGGGAAGACAGAGAGAGTGAGTTCGCTTGGGCAGACAGACAGAGCAAGTTCGCTGGGGCAGAGAGACATAGCGAGTTCGCTGGGGGAGGCAGACAGAGCGAGTTCGCGGGGGCAGACAGACAGAGCGAGTTCGCTGGGGCAGACAGACTGAGCGAGTTCGCTTTTGCAGACAGACTGAGCGAGTTCGCTGGGGGAGACAGAGCGAGTTCGCTGGGGCAGACAGACAGAGCGAGTTCGCTGGGGCAGACAGACAGAGTGAGTTTGCTGGGGCAGACAGAGAGAGCGGGTTCGCTGGGGCAGACAGAGAAAGCGAGTTCACTGGGGCAGACAGACAGAGTGAGTTTGCTGGGGCAGACAGAGAGAGCGAGTTCGCTGGGGCAGACAGACAGACTGAGTTCGCTGGGTTGAAACACAGAGCGTGTTCACTGGGGCAGACAGACAGAGCGAGTTAGCTGGGGCAGGCAGAGAGAGCGAGTTAGCTGGGGCAGACAGAAAGAGAGAGTTCGCTGGGGCACACAGACAGAGAGATTTCGCTGGGGCAGACAGACAGAGAGTGTTCGCTGGGGCAGACAGAGAGAGCGAGTTCCCTGGGGCAGACAGACAGAGCGAGTTCGCTGGGGCAGACAGACAGAGCGAGTTCGCTGGGGGAGGCAGACAGAGCGAGTTCGCTAGGGCAGACAGAAGAGCGAATTTGCTGGGGCAGACAGAGAGAGTGAGTTCTCTGGGGCAGGCAGACAGAGCGAGTTCGCTGGGGCAGACAGACAGTGCGAGTTCGCTGGTGCAAAAAGACAGAGCGAGTTCGCTGCAGCAGAGTTCCAGAGCCAGTTCCATGGGGCATTGAGACAGAGCCACTTCGCTGGAGCCGAGAGACAGAGCCACTTTGTTGGGACAGAGAGACAGAGCCACGTCGCTGAGGCAGAGACAGAGGCAACTCGCTGGGGCAGACAGACAGAGCGAGTTCCCTGGTGTAGAAAGACGGAGCGGGTTCGCTGGTGCAGACAGATGGAGCAAGTTCGCTTGGGCAGCCAACCGGAGCGAGTTCGCTGGGGCAGACAGATGGAGCGAGTTTACTGGGTCAGACAGACGGAGCGAGTTCGCTGGGGCAGAAAGAAAGAGCGAGTTCGCTGGGGCAGACAGACAGAGCGAGTTTCCTGGGTAAGACAGACAGAGTGGGTTCGCTGGGGCAGACAGACAGAGAGATTTTGCTGGGGCAGACAGACAGAGTGAGTTCACTGGTTATGACAGAGAGAGCGAGTTTGATGGGGAAGACAGAGCGAGTTCGCTGGGGAAGACAGACAGAGCAAATTATCAGGGGGAGAAAGACAGAGCGAGTTTGCTGGGGCAGAAAGACAGAGTGAGTTCGCTGGGGCAGACAGACAGAGCGAGTTCACAGGGGCAGACAGACAGAGTGAGTTCGCTGGGGCAGACAGACAGAGCGAGGTCGCTGGGGCAGACAGACAGAGCGAGTTCGCTGGGGCAGACAGACAGAGCGAGTTCGCTGGGGCAGACAGACAGAGCGAGTTCGCTGGGGCAGACAGACAGTGCGAGTTCGCTCGGGCAGACAGACAGAGCGAGTTAGTTAGGGCAGAAAGACAGAGAGAGTTCGCTGGGGCAGCCAGACAGGGCGAGTTCGCTGGGGCAGACAGACAGAATGAGTTTGCTGGGGCATACAGACAGAGCGAGTTCGCTGGGGCAGACAGACAGAGCGAGTTCGCTGGGGCAGACAGACAGTGCGAGTTCGCTGGGGCAGACAGACACGACGAGTTCTCTGGGGCAGAAAAACAGAGCAAGTTCGCTGGGGCAGACAGACAAAGAGAGTTCGCTGGGGCACGCAGACAGAGAGATTTCGCTCGGGCACACAGACAAAGTGTGTTCACTGGGGCAGACAGACAGAGTGAGGTCGTTGGGGAAGACAGAGAGAGTGAGTATGCTTGGGCAGACAGACAGAGCAAGTTCGCTGGGGCAGAGAGACAGAGCGAGTTCGCTGGGGGAGGCAGACAGAGCGAGTTCGCGGGGGCAGACAGACAGAGCGAGTTCGCTGGGGCAGACAGACTGAGCGAGTTCGCTTTTGCAGACAGACTGAGCGAGTTCGCTGGGGGAGACAGAGCGAGTTCGCTGGGGCAGACAGACAGAGCGAGTTCGCTGGGGCAGACAGACAGAGTGAGTTTGCTGGGGCAGACAGAGAGAGCGGGTTCGCTGGGGCAGACAGAGAAAGCGAGTTCACTGGGGCAGACAGACAGAGTGAGTTTGCTGGGGCAGACAGAGAGAGCGAGTTCGCTAGGGCCGACAGACAGACTGAGTTCGCTGGGTTGAAACACAGAGCGTGTTCACTGGGGCAGACAGACAGAGCGAGTTAGCTGGGGCAGTCAGAGAGAGCGAGTTAGCTGGGGCAGACAGAAAGAGAGAGTTCGCTGGGGCACACAGACAGAGAGATTTCGCTGGGGCAGACAGACAGAGAGTGTTCGCTGGGGCAGACAGAGAGAGCGAGTTCCCTGGGGCAGACAGACAGAGCGAGTTCGCTGGGGCAGACAGACAGAGCGAGTTCGCTGGGGGAGGCAGACAGAGCGAGTTCGCTAGGGCAGACAGAAGAGCGAATTTGCGGGGGCAGACAGAGAGAGTGAGTTCTCTGGGGCAGGCAGACAGAGCGAGTTCGCTGGGGCAGACAGACAGTGCGAGTTCGCTGGTGCAAAAAGACAGAGCGAGTTCGCTGCAGCAGAGTTCCAGAGCCAGTTCCATGGGGCATTGAGACAGAGCCACTTCGCTGGAGCCGAGAGACAGAGCCACTTTGTTGGGACAGAGAGACAGAGCCACGTCGCTGAGGCAGAGACAGAGGCAACTCGCTGGGGCAGACAGACAGAGCGAGTTCCCTGGGGTAGAAAGAAGGAGCGGGTTCGCTGGTGCAGACAGATGGACCAAGTTCGCTTGGGCAGCCAACCGGAGCGAGTTCGCTGGGTCAGACAGACGGAGCGAGTTCGCTGGGGCAGAAAGAAAGAGCGAGTTCGCTGGGGCAGACAGACAGAGCGAGTTTCCTGGGTAAGACAGACAGAGTGGGTTCGCTGGGGCAGACAGACAGAGAGATTTTGCTGGGGCAGACAGACAGAGTGAGTTCACTGGTTATGACAGAGAGAGCGAGTTTGATGGGGAAGACAGAGCGAGTTCACTGGGGAAGACAGACAGAGCAAATTATCAGGGGGAGAAAGACAGAGCGAGTTTGCTGGGGCAGAAAGACAGAGTGAGTTCGCTGGGGCAGACAGACAGAGCGAGTTCACAGGGGCAGACAGACAGAGTGAGTTCGCTGGGGCAGACAGACAGAGCGAGGTCGCTGGGGCAGACAGACAGAGCGAGTTCGCTGGGGCAGACAGACAGAGCGAGTTCGCTGGGGCAGACAGACAGAGCGAGTTCGCTGGGGCAGACAGACAGTGCGAGTTCGCTGGGGCAGACAGACAGAGCGAGTTTGCTGGGGCAGAAAGACAGAGAGAGTTCGCTGGGGCAGCCAGACAGGGCGAGTTCGCTGGGGCAGACAGACAGAATGAGTTTGCTGGGGCAGACAGACAGAGCGAGTTCGCTGGGGCAGACAGACAGAGCGAGTTCGCTGGGGCAGACAGACAGTGCGAGTTCGCTGGGGCAGACAGACAGAGCGAGTTCGCTGGGGCAGACAGACAGAGCGAGTTCGCTGGGGCAGACAGACAGTGCGAGTTCGCTCGGGCAGACAGACAGAGCGAGTTAGTTAGGGCAGAAAGACAGAGAGAGTTCGCTGGGGCAGCCAGACAGGGCGAGTTCGCTGGGGCAGACAGACAGAATGAGTTTGCTGGGGCATACAGACAGAGCGAGTTCGCTGGGGCAGACAGACAGAGCGAGTTCGCTGGGGCAGACAGACAGTGCGAGTTCGCTGGGGCAGACAGACACGACGAGTTCTCTGGGGCAGAAAAACAGAGCAAGTTCGCTGGGGCAGACAGACAAAGAGAGTTCGCTGGGGCACGCAGACAGAGAGATTTCGCTCGGGCACACAGACAAAGTGTGTTCACTGGGGCAGACAGACAGAGTGAGGTCGTTGGGGAAGACAGAGAGAGTGAGTTTGCTTGGGCAGACAGACAGAGCAAGTTCGCTGGGGCAGAGAGACAGAGCGAGTTCGCTGGGGGAGGCAGACAGAGCGAGTTCGCGGGGGCAGACAGACAGAGCGAGTTCGCTGGGGCAGACAGACTGAGCGAGTTCGCTTTTGCAGACAGACTGAGCGAGTTCGCTGGGGGAGACAGAGCGAGTTCGCTGGGGCAGACAGACAGAGCGAGTTCGCTGGGGCAGACAGACAGAGTGAGTTTGCTGGGGCAGACAGAGAGAGCGGGTTCGCTGGGGCAGACAGAGAAAGCGAGTTCACTGGGGCAGACAGACAGAGTGAGTTTGCTGGGGCAGACAGAGAGAGCGAGTTCGCTAGGGCCGACAGACAGACTGAGTTCGCTGGGTTGAAACACAGAGCGTGTTCACTGGGGCAGACAGACAGAGCGAGTTAGCTGGGGCAGGCAGAGAGAGCGAGTTAGCTGGGGCAGACAGAAAGAGAGAGTTCGCTGGGGCACACAGACAGAGAGATTTCGCTGGGGCAGACAGACAGAGAGTGTTCGCTGGGGCAGACAGAGAGAGCGAGTTCCCTGGGGCAGACAGACAGAGCGAGTTCGCTGGGGCAGACAGACAGAGCGAGTTCGCTGGGGGAGGCAGACAGAGCGAGTTCGCTAGGGCAGACAGAAGAGCGAATTTGCGGGGGCAGACAGAGAGAGTGAGTTCTCTGGGGCAGGCAGACAGAGCGAGTTCGCTGGGGCAGACAGACAGTGCGAGTTCGCTGGTGCAAAAAGACAGAGCGAGTTCGCTGCAGCAGAGTTCCAGAGCCAGTTCCATGGGGCATTGAGACAGAGCCACTTCGCTGGAGCCGAGAGACAGAGCCACTTTGTTGGGACAGAGAGACAGAGCCACGTCGCTGAGGCAGAGACAGAGGCAACTCGCTGGGGCAGACAGACAGAGCGAGTTCCCTGGGGTAGAAAGAAGGAGCGGGTTCGCTGGTGCAGACAGATGGACCAAGTTCGCTTGGGCAGCCAACCGGAGCGAGTTCGCTGGGTCAGACAGACGGAGCGAGTTCGCTGGGGCAGAAAGAAAGAGCGAGTTCGCTGGGGCAGACAGACAGAGCGAGTTTCCTGGGTAAGACAGACAGAGTGGGTTCGCTGGGGCAGACAGACAGAGCGAGTTCGCTGGGGCAGACAGACAGAGCGAGTTCGCTGGTTATGACAGAGAGAGCGAGTTCGATGGGGAAGACAGAGCGAGTTCGCTGGGGAAGACAGACAGAGCAAATTATCAGGGGGAGAAAGACAGAGCGAGTTTGCTGGGGCAGAAAGACAGAGTGAGTTCGCTGGGGCAGACAGACAGAGCGAGTTCACAGGGGCAGACAGACAGAGTGAGTTCGCTGGGGCAGACAGACAGAGCGAGGTCGCTGGGGCAGACAGACAGAGCGAGTTCGCTGGGGCAGACAGACAGAGCGAGTTCGCTGGGGCAGACAGACAGAGCGAGTTCGCTGGGGCAGACAGACAGTGCGAGTTCGCTGGGGCAGACAGACAGAGCGAGTTAGTTGGGGCAGAAAGACAGAGAGAGTTCGCTGGGGCAGCCAGACAGGGCGAGTTCGCTGGGGCAGACAGACAGAATGAGTTTGCTGGGGCAGACAGACAGAGCGAGTTCGCTGGGGCAGACAGACAGAGCGAGTTCGCTGGGGCAGACAGACAGTGCGAGTTCGCTGGGGCAGACAGACACGACGAGTTCTCTGGGGCAGAAAGACAGAGCAAGTTCGCTGGGGCAGACAGACAGAGAGAGTTCGCTGGGGCACACAGACAGAGAGATTTCACTTGGGCAGACAGACAGAGAGTGTTCGCTGGGACAGACAGACAGAGCGAGTTCATGGGGCAGAAGGAAAGAGCGAGGTCGCTGGGGCAGAATGACAGAGCGAGTTCGCTGGGGCAGAAAGACAGAGAGTGTTCGCTGGGGCAGACAGACAGATCAAATTCGCTAGGGCAGACAGACAGAGTGAGTTCGCTGGAACAGACAGATAGAAAGTGCGTGTTCACTGGGGCAGACAGACAGAGTGAGTTCGCTGGGGCAGACAGACAGAGCGAGTTCACTGGTGCAGACAGACAGAGCGAGTTCGCTGGGGAAAACAGACAGTGCGAGTTCGCTGGGGCTGACAGACAGAGCGTGTTCGCTTGGACAGACAGAGTGAGTTCGCTGGGGTAGGCAGACAGAGCGAGTTGGCTGGGGCAGACAGACAGAGATTGTTCGCTGGGGCAGTCAGACAAAGCGAGTTCGTGGGGCAGAAGGAAAGAGCGAGGTCGCTGGGGCAGAAAGACAGAGTGAGTTCGCTGGGGCAGAAAGACAGAGAGTGTTCGCTGGGGTAGACAGACAGAGAGAGTTCGCTGGGGCTCACAGGCAGAGAGATTTCGCTGGGGCAGACAGACAGAGAGTGTTCGCTGGGGCAGACAGACAGAGTGAGTTCGCTGGGGGAGGCAGACAGAGCGAGTTCGCTGGGGCAGAAAGACAGTGCAAGTTCGCTGGGGCAGACAGACAGTGCGAGTTCGCTGGTGCAGAAAGACAGAGCGAGTTCGCTGGGGCAGCCAGACAGAGAGAGTTCGCTGGGGCAGGAAGTCAGAGCAAGTTCGCTGGGGCAGGCAGACAGAGAGAGTTCGCTGGGGCACACAGACAGATTGATTTTGGTGGGGCAGACAGACAGAGTGAGTTCGCTGGAACAGAGAGATAGAAAGCGCATGTTCACAGGGGCAGACAGACAGAGTGAGTTCGCTGGGGCAGACAGACAGAGCGAGGTCGTTGGGGCAGACAGACAGAGCGAGTTCGCTGGGGCAGACAGACAGAGCGAGTTCGCTGGGGCAGACAGACAGTGCGAGTTCGCTGGGGCAGACAGACAGAGTGAGTTAGTTGGGGCAGAAAGACAGAGAGAGTTCGCTGGGGCAGACAGACAGGGCGAGTTCGCTGGGGCAGACAGACAGTGCGAGTTCGCTGGGGCAGACAGATATGACGAGTTCTCTGGGGCAGAAAGACAGAGCAAGTTCACTGGGGCAGACAGACAGAGAGAGTTCGCTGGGGCACACAGACAGAGAGTGTTCGCTGGGGCAGACAGACAGAGCGAGTTCATGGGGCAGAAGGAAAGAGCGAGGTCGCTGGGGCAGAAAGACAGAGCGAGTTCGCTGGGGCAGAAAGACAGAGAGTGTTCGCTGGGGCAGACAGACAGAGTGTGTTCGCTGGAACAGACAGATAGAAAGCGCGTGTTCACTGGGGCAGACAGACAGAGTGAGTTCGCTGGGGCAGACAGACAGAGCGAGTTCACTGGTGCAGACAGACAGAGCGAGTTCGCTGGGGAAAACAGACAGTGCGAGTTCGCTGGGGCTGACAGACAGAGCGTGTTCGCTTGGACAGACAGAGTGAGTTCGCTGGGGTAGGCAGACAGAGCGAGTTGGCTGGGGCAGACAGACAGAGATTGTTCGCTGGGGCAGTCAGACAGAGCGAGTTCATGGGGCAGAAGGAAAGAGCGAGGTCGCTGGGGCAGAAAGACAGAGTGAGTTCGCTGGGGCAGAAAGACAGAGAGTGTTCGCTGGGGTAGACAGACAGAGCGAGTTCGCTGGGGCTCACAAGCAGAGAGATTTCGCTGGGGCAGACAGACAGAGAGTGTTCGCTGGGGCAGACAGACAGAGTGAGTTCGCTGGGGGAGGCAGACAGAGCGAGTTCGCTGGGGCAGACAGACAGTGCAAGTTCGCTGGGGCAGACAGAAGAGCGAGTTTGCTGGGGCAGACAGAGAGAGTGAGTTCTCTGGGGCAGGCAGATAGAGCGAGTTCGCTGGGGCAGACAGACAGTGCGAGTTCGCTGGTGCAGAAAGACAGAGCGAGTTCGCTGGGGCAGCCAGACAGAGAGAGTTGGCTGGGGCAGGAAGTCAGAGCAAGTTCGCTGGGGCAGGCAGACAGAGAGAGTTCGCTGGGGCGCACAGACAGATTGATTTCGCTGGGGCAGACAGACAGTGAGAGTTCGCTGTGGCAGACAGACGGAGCGAGGTCACTGTGGCAGACAGACCGAACGAGTTCGCTGGGGCAGACAGACTGAGCGAGTTCACTGGGTCAGACAGAGCGAGTTTGCTGGGGAAGACAGACAGAGCGGGTTCGCTGAGGCAGGCAGACAGTGCGAGGTTGCTGGGGCGGACAGACGGAGTGAGGTCACTGTGGCAGACAGACAGAGAGAGTCCGCTGGGGCAGACAGACAGAGCGAGTTCGCTGGGGCAGACAGACAGAGAGAGTACACTGGGGCACGCAGACAGAGAGATTTTGCTGGGGCACACAGACAAAGTGTGTTCACTAGGGCAGACAGACAGAGTGAGGTCATTGGGGAAGACAGAGAGAGTGAGTTCGCTTGGGCAGACAGACAGAGCGAGTTCGCTGGGGCAGAGAGACAGAGCGATTTCGCTGGGGGAGGCAGACAGAGCGAGTTCGCGGGGGCAGACAGACAGAGCGAGTTCGCTGGGGCAGACAGACAGAGCGAGTTTGCTGGGGCAGACAGAGAGAGCGAGTTCGCTGGGGCAGACAGAGAGAGCGAGTTCACTGGGGCAGACAGACAGAGTGAGTTTGCTGGGGCAGACAGAGAGAGCGAGTTCGCTGGGGCAGACAGAGAGAGCGAGTTCGCTGGGGCAGACAGAAAGTGCGAGTTCACTAGGGGAGACAGACAGAGCAGGTTCGCATGGGGCAGAAAGACAGAGCGAGTTCGCTGGGGCAGAAAGACAGAGTGAGTTCGCTGGGGCAGAAAGACAGAGAGTGTTCGCTGGGGTAGACAGACAGAGAGAGTTCGCTGGGGCTCACAGGCAGAGAGATTTCGCTGGGGCAGACAGACAGAGAGTGTTCGCTGGGGCAGACAGACAGAGTGAGTTCGCTGGGGGAGGCAGACAGAGCGAGTTCGCTGGGGCAGAAAGACAGTGCAAGTTCGCTGGGGCAGACAGAAGAGCGAGTTTGCTGGGGCAGACAGAGAGAGTGAGTTCTCTGGGGCAGGCAGAGCGAGTTCGCTGGGGCAGACAGACAGTGCGAGTTCGCTGGTGCAGAAAGACAGAGCGAGTTCGCTGGGGCAGCCAGACAGAGAGAGTTCGCTGGGGCAGGAAGTCAGAGCAAGTTCGCTGGGGCAGGCAGACAGAGAGAGTTCGCTGGGGCACACAGACAGATTGATTTTGGTGGGGCAGACAGACAGAGTGAGTTCGCTGGAACAGAGAGATAGAAAGCGCATGTTCACAGGGGCAGACAGACAGAGTGAGTTCGCTGGGGCAGACAGACAGAGCGAGGTCGTTGGGGCAGACAGACAGAGCGAGTTCGCTGGGGCAGACAGACAGAGCGAGTTCGCTGGGGCAGACAGACAGTGCGAGTTCGCTGGGGCAGACAGACAGAGTGAGTTAGTTGGGGCAGAAAGACAGAGAGAGTTCGCTGGGGCAGACAGACAGGGCGAGTTCGCTGGGGCAGACAGACAGAATGAGTTTGCTGGGGCAGACAGACATATCGAGTTCGCTGGGGCAGACAGACAGAGCGAGTTCGCTGGGGCAGACAGACAGAGATTGTTCGCTGGGGCAGTCAGACAAAGCGAGTTCATGGGGCAGAAGGAAAGAGCGAGGTCGCTGGGGCAGAAAGACAGAGTGAGTTCGCTGGGGCAGAAAGACAGAGAGTGTTCGCTGCGGCAGACAGACAGAGTGTGTTCGCTGGAACAGACAGATAGAAAGCGCGTGTTCACTGGGGCAGACAGACAGAGTGAGTTCGCTGGGGCAGACATACAGAGCGAGTTCACTGGTGCAGACAGACAGAGCGAGTTCGCTGGGGAAAACAGACAGTGCGAGTTCGCTGGGGCTGACAGACAGAGCGTGTTCGCTTGGACAGACAGAGTGAGTTCGCTGGGGTAGGCAGACAGAGCGAGTTGGCTGGGGCAGACAGACAGAGATTGTTCGCTGGGGCAGTCAGACAGAGCGAGTTCATGGGGCAGAAGGAAAGAGCGAGGTCGCTGGGGCAGAAAGACAGAGTGAGTTCGCTGGGGCAGAAAGACAGAGAGTGTTCGCTGGGGTAGACAGACAGAGAGAGTTCGCTGGGGCTCACAGGCAGAGAGATTTCGCTGGGGCAGACAGACAGAGAGTGTTCGCTGGGGCAGACAGACAGAGTGAGTTCGCTGGGGGAGGCAGACAGAGCGAGTTCGCTGGGGCAGACAGACAGTGCAAGTTCGCTGGGGCAGACAGAAGAGCGAGTTTGCTGGGGCAGACAGAGAGAGTGAGTTCTCTGGGGCAGGCAGATAGAGCGAGTTCGCTGGGGCAGACAGACAGTGCGAGTTCGCTGGTGCAGAAAGACAGAGCGAGTTCGCTGGGGCAGCCAGACAGAGAGAGTTGGCTGGGGCAGGAAGTCAGAGCAAGTTCGCTGGGGCAGGCAGACAGAGAGAGTTCGCTGGGGCGCACAGACAGATTGATTTCGCTGGGGCAGACAGACAGTGAGAGTTCGCTGTGGCAGACAGACGGAGCGAGGTCACTGTGGCAGACAGACCGAACGAGTTCGCTGGGGCAGACAGACTGAGCGAGTTCACTGGGTCAGACAGAGCGAGTTTGCTGGGGCAGACAGACAGAGCGAGTTCGCTGGGGAAGACAGACAGAGCGGGTTCGCTGAGGCAGGCAGACAGTGCGAGGTTGCTGGGGCGGACAGACGGAGTGAGGTCACTGTGGCAGACAGACAGAGAGAGTCCGCTGGGGCAGACAGACAGAGCGAGTTCGCTGGGGCAGACAGACAGAGAGAGTACACTGGGGCACGCAGACAGAGAGATTTTGCTGGGGCACACAGACAAAGTGTGTTCACTAGGGCAGACAGACAGAGTGAGGTCATTGGGGAAGACAGAGAGAGTGAGTTCGCTTGGGCAGACAGACAGAGCGAGTTCGCTGGGGCAGAGAGACAGAGCGATTTCGCTGGGGGAGGCAGACAGAGCGGGTTCGCGGGGGCAGACAGACAGAGCGAGTTCGCTGGGGCAGACAGACAGAGCGAGTTTGCTGGGGCAGACAGAGAGAGCGAGTTCGCTGGGGCAGACAGAGAGAGCGAGTTCACTGGGGCAGACAGACAGAGTGAGTTTGCTGGGGCAGACAGAGAGAGCGAGTTCGCTGGGGCAGACAGAGAGAGCGAGTTCGCTGGGGCAGACAGAAAGTGCGAGTTCGCTAGGGGAGACAGACAGAGCAGGTTCGCATGGGGCAGAAAGACAGAGCGAGTTTGCTGGGGCAGACAGACAGACTGAGTTCGCTGGGTTGAAATACAGAGCGTGTTCACTGGGGCAGACAGACAGAGCGAGTTTGCTGGGGCAGACAGAGAGAGCGAGTTCGCTGGGGCAGACAGAAAGAGAGAGTTCGCTGGGGCACACAGACAGAGAGATTTCGCTGGGGCAGACAGACAGAGAGTGTTCGCTGGGGCAGACAGAGAGAGCGAGTTCCCTGGGGCAGACAGACAGAGCGAGTTCGCTGGGGCAGACACACAGAGCGAGTTCGCTGGGGGAGGCAGACAGAGCGAGTTCGCTAGGGCAGACAGAAGAGCGAATTTGCTGGGGCAGACAGAGAGAGTGAGTTCTCTGGGGCAGGCAGACAGAGCGAGTTCGCTGGGGCAGACAGACAGTGCGAGTTCGCTGGTGCAAAAAGACAGAGCGAGTTCGCTGGGGCAGACAGACAGAGCGAGTTCGCTGGGGGAGGCAGACAGAGCGAGTTTTTGGGGCAGGAAGTCAGAGCAAGTTCGCTGGGGCAGGCAGACAGAGAGAGTTCACTGAGGCACACAGACAGATTGATTTTGCTGGTGCAGACAGACAGTGAGAGTTCGCTGTGGCAGACAGATGGAGCGAGGTCACTGTGGCAGACAGACAGAGCGAGTTCGCAGTGGCAGACAGACAGAACGAGTTCGCTGGGGCAGACAGACTGAGCGAGTTCGCTGTGTCAGACAGACAGAGCGAGTTTGCTGGGGCAGACAGATGGAGCGAGTTCTCTGGGGAAGACAGACAGAGCGAGTTTGCTGGGGCAGGCAGACGGAGCGAGTTCGCTGGGGAAGAAAGACAGAGCAGGTTCGCTGAGGCAGGCAGACAGTGCCAGGTCGCTGGGGCAGACAGACAGAGTGAGGTCACTGTGGCAGACAGACAGAGAGAGTCCGCTGGGGCAGACGGACAGAGAGAGTTCGCTGGGGCAGACAGACAGAGCGAGTTCAACTGGGCAGACAGACAGAGTGAGTTCGCTGGAACAGACAGACAGAACAAGCTCGCTGGGGCAGACAGACGGAGCAAGTTCGCTGGGGCAGACAGACGGAGCGAGTTGGCTGGGGCAGATAGACGGCGCGAGTTCGCTGGTGCAGACCAATGGAGCGAGATCGCTGCTGCAGAGAGACAGAGCGAGTTTGCTATGGCAGACAGCCGGAGTGAGTTCGCTGCGGCAGACAGACAGAGAGAGTTCGCTGGGACAGAAAGACAGAGCGATCTCGCTGGGGCAGAAAGACAGAGCGAGTTCGCTGGGTTGAAATACAGAGCGAGTTCGCTGGGGCAGACAGACAGAGAGAGTTCGCTGGGGCACACAGTCAGAGAGATTTCGCTGGGGCAGACAGAGAGAGAGTGATCGCTGGGGCAGACAGACAGAGTGAGTTCGCTGGGACAGAAAGACAGAGCGAGTTCGCTGGGGCAGAAAGACAGAGCGAGTTCGCTGGATTGAAATACAGAGCGAGTTCGCTGGGGCAGACAGACAGATCGTGTTTGCTGGGCAAGACAGCTATAGCCGGCTCGTTGGGGCAGACAGACAGAGAGAGTTCACTGGGGCACATAGACAGAGAGATTTCGCTGGGGCAGAAAGACAGAACGAGTTCGCTGCGGCAGACAGACAGAGTGAGTTCGCTGGGGCAGACAGACAGAGGGAGTTCGCTGGGGCACACAGACAGAGAGATTTCGCTGGGGCACACAGACAAAGAGTGTTCGCTGGGGCAGACAGACAGAGCGAGTTCGCTGGGGCAGAGAGACAGAGGGAGTTCGCTGGGGGAGGCAGACAGAACGAGTTCGCGGGGGCAGACAGACAGAGTGAGTTCGCTGGGGCAGACAGGCTGAGCGAGTTCGCTTTTGCAGACAGACTGAGCGAGTTCGCTGGGGGAGACAGAGCGAGTTCCCTGGGGCAGACAGACAGAGCGAGTTCGCTGGGGCAGACAGACAGAGAGAGTTTGCTGGTGCAGACAGAGAGAGCGAGTTCGCTGGGGCAGACAGACAGAGCGAGTTCGCTGGGGCAGACAGACAGAGAGAGTTTGCTGGGGCACTCAGAGAGAGCGAGTTCGCTGGGGCAGACAGAGAGAGCGAGTTCGCTGGGGCAGACAGACAGTGCGATTTCGCTAGGGGAGACAGACAGAGCAGGTTCGCATGGGGCAGAAAGACAGAGCGAGTTCGCTGGGGCAGACAGACAGAGAGAGTTCACTGGGGCACACAGTCAGAGACATTTCGCTGGGGCAGACAGAGAGAGAGCGATGGCTGGGGCAGAAAGACAGAGCGTGGTCGCTAGGGCAGAAAGATAGAGTGAGTTCGCTGGGGCAGAAAGACAGACACAGTTCGCTGGGTTGAAATACAGAGCGAGTTCACTGGGGCAGACAGACAGAGCGAGTTTGCTGGGGCAGACAGACAGAGCGAGTTCGCTGGGGCAGACAGAAACAGAGAGTTCGCTGGGGCACACAGAAAGAGAGATTTCGCTGGGGCACACAGACAGAGAGTGTTCGCTGGGGCAGACAGACAGAGCGAGTTCACTGGGGCAGACAGACAGAGCGAGTTTGCGGGGGCAGACTGACAGAGTGTGTTCACTGAGGCAGGCAGACAGAGCGAGGTTGCTGGGGCAGACAGACAGAGCGAGTTCACTGGGGCAGACAGAGAGAGCGAGTTCCCTGGGGCAGGCAGACAGTGCCAGGTCGCTGGGGCAGACAGACGGAGTGAGGTCACTGTGGCAGACAGACAGAGAGAGTCCGCTGGGGCAGACAGACAGAGAGAGTTCGCTGGGGCAGACAGACAGAGCGAGTTCAACTGGGCAGACAGACAGAGTGAGTTCGCTGGAACAGACAGACAGAACGAGTTCGCTGGGGCAGACAGACGGAGCAAGTTCGCTGGGACAGAAAGACAGAGCGAGTTCGCTGGGGCAGAAAGACAGAGCGATTTCGCTGGATTGAAATACAGAGCGAGTTCGCTGGGGCAGACAGACAGAACGTGTTTGCTGGGCAAGACAGCCATAGCCGGCTCGTTGGGGCAGACAGACAGAGAGAGTTCACTGGGGCACACAGACAGAGAGATTTCGCTGGGGCAGAAAGACAGAGTGAGTTCGCTGGGGCAGAAAGACAGAACGAGTTCGCTGCGGCAGACAGACAGCGCGAGTTCGCTGGGGCAGACAGACAGAGAGAGTTCGCTGGGGCACACAGACAAAGAGATTTCGCTGGGGCACACAGACAAAGAGTGTTCGCTGGGGCAGACAGACAGAGCGAGTTCGCTGGGGCAGAGAGACAGAGCGAGTTCGCTGGATTGAAATACAGAGCGAGTTCGCTTGGGCAGAAAGACAGAACGAGTTCGCTGCGGCAGACAGACAGCGCGAGTTCGCTGGGGCAGACAGACAGAGAGAGTTCGCTGGGGCACACAGACAAAGAGATTTCGCTGGGGCACACAGACAAAGAGTGTTCGCTGGGGCAGACAGACAGAGCGAGTTCGCTGGGGCAGAAAGACAGAGCGAGTTCGCTGGATTGAAATACAGAGCGAGTTCGCTGGGGCAGACAGACAGATCGTGTTTGCTGGGCAAGACAGCTATAGCCGGCTCGTTGGGGCAGACAGACAGAGAGAGTTCACTGGGGCACATAGACAGAGAGATTTCGCTGGGGCAGAAAGACAGAACGAGTTCGCTGCGGCAGACAGACAGAGTGAGTTCGCTGGGGCAGACAGACAGAGGGAGTTCGCTGGGGCACACAGACAGAGAGATTTCGCTGGGGCACACAGACAAAGAGTGTTCGCTGGGGCAGACAGACAGAGCGAGTTCGCTGGGGCAGAGAGACAGAGGGAGTTCGCTGGGGGAGGCAGACAGAACGAGTTCGCGGGGGCAGACAGACAGAGTGAGTTCGCTGGGGCAGACAGGCTGAGCGAGTTCGCTTTTGCAGACAGACTGAGCGAGTTCGCTGGGGGAGACAGAGCGAGTTCCCTGGGGCAGACAGACAGAGCGAGTTCGCTGGGGCAGACAGACAGAGAGAGTTTGCTGGTGCAGACAGAGAGAGCGAGTTCGCTGGGGCAGACAGACAGAGCGAGTTCGCTGGGGCAGACAGACAGAGAGAGTTTGCTGGGGCACTCAGAGAGAGCGAGTTCGCTGGGGCAGACAGAGAGAGCGAGTTCGCTGGGGCATACAGACAGTGCGATTTCGCTAGGGGAGACAGACAGAGCAGGTTCGCATGGGGCAGAAAGACAGAGCGAGTTCGCTGGGGCAGACAGACAGAGAGAGTTCACTGGGGCACACAGTCAGAGACATTTCGCTGGGGCAGACAGAGAGAGAGCGATGGCTGGGGCAGAAAGACAGAGCGTGGTCGCTAGGGCAGAAAGATAGAGTGAGTTCGCTGGGGCAGAAAGACAGACACAGTTCGCTGGGTTGAAATACAGAGCGAGTTCACTGGGGCAGACAGACAGAGCGAGTTTGCTGGGGCAGACAGACAGAGCGAGTTCGCTGGGGCAGACAGAAAGAGAGATTTCGCTGGGGGCACACAGACAGAGAGTGTTCGCTGGGGCAGACAGACAGAGCGAGTTCACTGGGGCAGACAGACAGAGCGAGTTTGCGGGGGCAGACTGACAGAGTGTGTTCACTGAGGCAGGCAGACAGAGCGAGGTTGCTGGGGCAGACAGACAGAGCGAGTTCACTGGGGCAGACAGAGAGAGCGAGTTCCCTGGGGCAGGCAGACAGTGCCAGGTCGCTGGGGCAGACAGACGGAGTGAGGTCACTGTGGCAGACAGACAGAGAGAGTCCGCTGGGGCAGACAGACAGAGAGAGTTCGCTGGGGCAGACAGACAGAGCGAGTTCAACTGGGCAGACAGACAGAGTGAGTTCGCTGGAACAGACAGACAGAACGAGTTCGCTGGGGCAGACAGACGGAGCAAGTTCGCTGGGACAGAAAGACAGAGCGAGTTCGCTGGGGCAGAAAGACAGAGCGATTTCGCTGGATTGAAATACAGAGCGAGTTCGCTGGGGCAGACAGACAGAACGTGTTTGCTGGGCAAGACAGCCATAGCCGGCTCGTTGGGGCAGACAGACAGAGAGAGTTCACTGGGGCACACAGACAGAGAGATTTCGCTGGGGCAGAAAGACAGAGTGAGTTCGCTGGGGCAGAAAGACAGAACGAGTTCGCTGCGGCAGACAGACAGCGCGAGTTCGCTGGGGCAGACAGACAGAGAGAGTTCGCTGGGGCACACAGACAAAGAGATTTCGCTGGGGCACACAGACAAAGAGTGTTCGCTGGGGCAGACAGACAGAGCGAGTTCGCTGGGGCAGAGAGACAGAGCGAGTTCGCTGGATTGAAATACAGAGCGAGTTCGCTTGGGCAGAAAGACAGAACGAGTTCGCTGCGGCAGACAGACAGCGCGAGTTCGCTGGGGCAGACAGACAGAGAGAGTTCGCTGGGGCACACAGACAAAGAGATTTCGCTGGGGCACACAGACAAAGAGTGTTCGCTGGGGCAGACAGACAGAGCGAGTTCGCTGGGGCAGAAAGACAGAGCGAGTTCGCTGGATTGAAATACAGAGCGAGTTCGCTGGGGCAGACAGACAGATCGTGTTTGCTGGGCAAGACAGCTATAGCCGGCTCGTTGGGGCAGACAGACAGAGAGAGTTCACTGGGGCACATAGACAGAGAGATTTCGCTGGGGCAGAAAGACAGAACGAGTTCGCTGCGGCAGACAGACAGAGTGAGTTCGCTGGGGCAGACAGACAGAGGGAGTTCGCTGGGGCACACAGACAGAGAGATTTCGCTGGGGCACACAGACAAAGAGTGTTCGCTGGGGCAGACAGACAGAGCGAGTTCGCTGGGGCAGAGAGACAGAGGGAGTTCGCTGGGGGAGGCAGACAGAACGAGTTCGCGGGGGCAGACAGACAGAGTGAGTTCGCTGGGGCAGACAGGCTGAGCGAGTTCGCTTTTGCAGACAGACTGAGCGAGTTCGCTGGGGGAGACAGAGCGAGTTCCCTGGGGCAGACAGACAGAGCGAGTTCGCTGGGGCAGACAGACAGAGAGAGTTTGCTGGTGCAGACAGAGAGAGCGAGTTCGCTGGGGCAGACAGACAGAGCGAGTTCGCTGGGGCAGACAGACAGAGAGAGTTTGCTGGGGCACTCAGAGAGAGCGAGTTCGCTGGGGCAGACAGAGAGAGCGAGTTCGCTGGGGCATACAGACAGTGCGATTTCGCTAGGGGAGACAGACAGAGCAGGTTCGCATGGGGCAGAAAGACAGAGCGAGTTCGCTGGGGCAGACAGACAGAGAGAGTTCACTGGGGCACACAGTCAGAGACATTTCGCTGGGGCAGACAGAGAGAGAGCGATGGCTGGGGCAGAAAGACAGAGCGTGGTCGCTAGGGCAGAAAGATAGAGTGAGTTCGCTGGGGCAGAAAGACAGACACAGTTCGCTGGGTTGAAATACAGAGCGAGTTCACTGGGGCAGACAGACAGAGCGAGTTTGCTGGGGCAGACAGACAGAGCGAGTTCGCTGGGGCAGACAGAAAGAGAGATTTCGCTGGGGGCACACAGACAGAGAGTGTTCGCTGGGGCAGACAGACAGAGCGAGTTCACTGGGGCAGACAGACAGAGCGAGTTTGCGGGGGCAGACTGACAGAGTGTGTTCACTGAGGCAGGCAGACAGAGCGAGGTTGCTGGGGCAGACAGACAGAGCGAGTTCACTGGGGCAGACAGAGAGAGCGAGTTCCCTGGGGCAGGCAGACAGTGCCAGGTCGCTGGGGCAGACAGACGGAGTGAGGTCACTGTGGCAGACAGACAGAGAGAGTCCGCTGGGGCAGACAGACAGAGAGAGTTCGCTGGGGCAGACAGACAGAGCGAGTTCAACTGGGCAGACAGACAGAGTGAGTTCGCTGGAACAGACAGACAGAACGAGTTCGCTGGGGCAGACAGACGGAGCAAGTTCGCTGGGACAGAAAGACAGAGCGAGTTCGCTGGGGCAGACAGACAGAACGTGTTTGCTGGGCAAGACAGCCATAGCCTGCTCGTTGGGGCAGACAGACAGAGAGATTTCACTGGGGCACACAGACAGAGAGATTTCGCTGGGGCAGAAAGACAGAGTGAGTTCGCTGGGGCAGAAAGACAGAACGAGTTCGCTGCGGCAGACAGACAGCGCGAGTTCGCTGGGGCAGACAGACAGAGAGAGTTCGCTGGGGCACACAGACAAAGAGATTTCGCTGGGGCACACAGACAAAGAGTGTTCGCTGGGGCAGACAGACAGAGCGAGTTCGCTGGGGCAGAGAGACAGAGCGAGTTCGCTGGGGGAGGCAGACAGAACGAGTTCGCGGGGGCAGACAGACAGAGTGAGTTCGCTGGGGGCAGACAGACTGAGCGAGTTCGCTTTTGCAGACAGACTGAGCGAGTTCGCTGGAGGAGACAGAGCGAGTTCGCTGGGGTAGACAGACAGAGCGAGTTCGCTGGGGCAGACAGACAGAGAGAGTTTGCTGGGGCAGACAGAGAGAGCGAGTTCGCTGGGGCAGACAGACAGTGCGAGTTCGCTAGGGGAGACAGACAGAGCATGTTCGCATGGGGCAGAAAGACAGAGCGAGTTCGCTGGGGCAGACAGACAGAGAGAGTTCGCTGGGGCACACAGTCAGAGACATTTCGCTGGGGCAGACAGACAGAGAGCGATGGCTGGGGCAGACAGACAGAGCGTGGTCGCTCGGGCAGAAAGACAGAGTGAGTTCGCTGGGGCAGAAAGACAGACTGAGTTCGCTGGGTTGAAATACAGAGCGAGTTCACTGGGGCAGACAGACAGAGCGAGTTTGCTGGGGCAGACAGACAGAGTGAGTTCGCTGGGGCAGACAGACACAACGAGTTTGCTGGGGCAGACAGATGGAGCGAGTTCGCTGGGGAAGACAGACAGAGCGGGTTCGCTGAGGCAGGCAGACAGTGCGAGGTCGCTGGGGCAGACAGACGGAGTGAGGTCACTGTGGCAGACAGACAGAGAGAGTCCGCTGGGGTAGACAGACAGAGAGAGTTCGCTGGGGCAGACAGACGGAGCAAGTTCGCTGGGGCAGACAGACGGAGCGAGTTGGCTGGGGCAGATAGACGGCGCGAGTTCGCTAGTGCAGACCAATGGAGCGAGATCGCTGGTGCAGACAGATGGAGCGAGTTCGCTATGGCAGACAGCCGGAGTGAGTTCGCTGCGGCAGACAGACCGAGAGATTTCGCTGGGACAGAAATACAGAGAGAGTTCGCTGGGGCACACAGACAGAGAGATTTCGCTGGGGCACACAGACAAAGAGTGTTCGCTGGGGCAGACAGACAGAGCGAGTTCACTGGGGGAGGCAGACAGAACGAGTTTGCGGGGGCAGACAGACAGAGTGAGTTCGCTGGGGGCAGACAGACTGAGCGAGTTCGCTTTTGCAGACAGACTGAGCGAGTTCGCTGGGGGAGACAGAGCGAGTTCGCTGGGGCAGACAGACAGAGCGAGTTCGCTGGGGCAGACAAACAGAGCGAGTTCGCTGGGGCAGACAGACAGAGAGAGTTTGCTGGGGCAGACAGAGAGAGCGAGTTCGCTGGGGCAGACAGACAGTGCGAGTTCGCTAGTGGAGACAGACAGAGCATGTTCGCATGGGGCAGAAAGACAGAGCGAGTTCGCTGGGGCAGAGAGACAGAGCGAGTTCGCTGGGGGAGGCAGACAGAACGAGTTCGCGGGGGCAGACAGACAGAGTGAGTTCGCTGGGGGCAGACAGACTGAGACATTTCGCAGGGGCAGACAGACAGAGAGCGATGGCTGGGGCAGACAGACAGAGCGTGGTCGCTGGGGCAGAAAGACAGAGAGAGTTTGCTGGGGCAGACAGAGAGAGCGAGTTCGCTGGGGCAGACAGACAGTGCGAGTTCGCTAGGGGAGACAGACAGAGCATGTTCGCATGGGGCAGAAAGACAGAGCGAGTTCGCTGGGGCAGAGAGACAGAGCGAGTTCGCTGGGGGAGGCAGACAGAACGAGTTCGCGGGGGCAGACAGACAGAGTGAGTTCGCTGGGGGCAGACAGACTGAGCGAGTTCGCTTTTGCAGACAGACTGAGCGAGTTCGCTGGGGGAGACAGAGCGAGTTCGCTGGGGCAGACAGACAGAGCGAGTTCGCTGGGGCAGACAGACAGAGCGAGTTCGCTGGGGCAGACAGACAGAGAGAGTTTGCTGGGGCAGACAGAGAGAGCGAGTTCGCTGGGGCAGACAGACAGTGCGAGTTCGCTAGGGGAGACAGACAGAGCATGTTCGCATGGGGCAGAAAGACAGAGCGAGTTCGCTGGGGCAGACAGACAGAGAGAGTTTGCTGGGGCACACAGTCAGAGACATTTCGCTGGGGCAGACAGACAGAGAGCGATGGCTGGGGCAGACAGACAGAGCGTGGTCGCTGGGGCAGAAAGACAGAGTGAGTTCGCTGGGGCAGAAAGACAGACTGAGTTCGCTGGGTTGAAATACAGAGCGAGTTCACTGGGGCAGACAGACAGAGCGAGTTTGCTGGGGCAGACAGACAGAGTGAGTTCGCTGGGGCAGACAGACAGAACGAGTTCGCTGGGGCAGACAGACTGAGCGAGTTCGCTGGGTCAGACAGACAGAGCGAGTTTGCTGGGGCAGACAGATGGAGCGAGTTCGCTGGGGAAGACAGACAGAGCGGGTTCGCTGAGGCAGGCAGACAGTGCGAGGTCGCTGGGGCAGACAGACGGAGTGAGGTCACTGTGGCAGACAGACAGAGAGAGTCCGCTGGGGTAGACAGACAGAGAGAGTTCGCTGGGGCAGACAGACGGAGCAAGTTCGCTGGGGCAGACAGACGGAGCGAGTTGGCTGGGGCAGATAGACGGCGCGAGTTCGCTAGTGCAGACCAATGGAGCGAGATCGCTGGTGCAGACAGATGGAGCGAGTTCGCTATGGCAGACAGCCGGAGTGAGTTCGCTGCGGCAGACAGACCGAGAGATTTCGCTGGGACAGAAATACAGAGAGAGTTCGCTGGGGCACACAGACAGAGAGATTTCGCTGGGGCACACAGACAAAGAGTGTTCGCTGGGGCAGACAGACAGAGCGAGTTCACTGGGGGAGGCAGACAGAACGAGTTTGCGGGGGCAGACAGACAGAGTGAGTTCGCTGGGGGCAGACAGACTGAGCGAGTTCGCTTTTGCAGACAGACTGAGCGAGTTCGCTGGGGGAGACAGAGCGAGTTCGCTGGGGCAGACAGACAGAGCGAGTTCGCTGGGGCAGACAGACAGAGCGAGTTCGCTGGGGCAGACAGACAGAGAGAGTTTGCTGGGGCAGACAGAGAGAGCGAGTTCGCTGGGGCAGACAGACAGAGCGAGTTCGCTAGTGGAGACAGACAGAGCATGTTCGCATGGGGCAGAAAGACAGAGCGAGTTCGCTGGGGCAGAGAGACAGAGCGAGTTCGCTGGGGGAGGCAGACAGAACGAGTTCGCGGGGGCAGACAGACAGAGTGAGTTCGCTGGGGGCAGACAGACTGAGACATTTCGCTGGGGCAGACAGACAGAGAGAGTTCGCTGGGGCACACAGTCAGAGACATTTCGCTGGGGCAGACAGACAGAGAGCGATGGCTGGGGCAGACAGACAGAGCGTGGTCGCTGGGGCAGAAAGACAGAGTGAGTTCGCTGGGGCAGAAAGACAGACTGAGTTCGCTGGGTTGAAATACAGAGCGAGTTCACTGGGGCAGACAGACAGAGCGAGTTTGCTGGGGCAGACAGACAGAGTGAGTTCGCTGGGGCAGACAGACTGAGCGAGTTCGCTGGGTCAGACAGACAGAGCGAGTTTGCTGGGGCAGACAGATGGAGCGAGTTCGCTGGGGAAGACAGACAGAGCGGGTTCGCTGAGGCAGGCAGACAGTGCGAGGTCGCTGGGGCAGACAGACGGAGTGAGGTCACTGTGGCAGACAGACAGAGAGAGTCCGCTGGGGTAGACAGACAGAGAGAGTTCGCTGGGGCAGACAGACGGAGCAAGTTCGCTGGGGCAGACAGACGGAGCGAGTTGGCTGGGGCAGATAGACGGCGCGAGTTCGCTAGTGCAGACCAATGGAGCGAGATCGCTGGTGCAGACAGATGGAGCGAGTTCGCTATGGCAGACAGCCGGAGTGAGTTCGCTGCGGCAGACAGACCGAGGGATTTCGCTGGGACAGAAAGACAGAGCGAGCTCGCTGGGGCAGAAAGACAGAGCGAGTTCGCTGGGTTGAAATACAGAGCGAGTTCGCTGGGGCAGACAGACAGAGAGAGTTCGCTGGGGCACACAGTCAGAGAGATTTCGCTGGGGCAGACAGAGAGAGAGTGATCGCTGGGGCAGACAGACAGAGTGAGTTCACTGAGGCAGACAGACAGAGCGAGGTTGCTGGGGCAGACAGACAGAGCGAGTTCACTGGGGCAGACAGAAAGAGCGAATTCGCTGGGGCAGACAGACAGAGCAAGTTCGCTGGGGCAGACAGACGGAGCGAGTTCGCTGGGGAAGACAGACAGAGCGGGTTCGCTGAGGCAGGCAGACAGTGCGAGGTCGCTGGGGCAGACAAACGGAGTGAAGTCACTGTGGAAGACAGACAGAGAGAGTCCGCTGGGGCAGACAGACAGAGAGAGTTCGCTGGGGCAGACAGACAGTGCGAGTTCAACTGGGCAGACAGACAGAGTGAGTTCGCTGGAACAGACAGACAGAGCAAGTTCTCTGGGGCAGGAAGTCATAGCAAGTTCGCTGGGGCAGGCAGACAGAGAGAGTTCGCTGGGGCACACAGTCAGATTGATTTTGCTGGGGCAGACAGACAGTGAGAGTTCGCTGGGGCAGACAGACGGAGCGAGGTCACTGTGGCAGACAGAAAGAGCGAGTTCACTGTGGCAGACAGACAGAGCGAGTTTGCTGGGGCAGACAGACGGAGCGAGTTCGCTGGGGAAGACAGACAGAGCGGGTTCGCTGAGGCAGGCAGACAGTGCGAGGTCGCTGGTGGAGACAGACGGAGTGAGGTCACTGTGGCAGAAAGACAGAGAGAGTCCGCTGGGCAGACAGACAGAGAGAGTTCGCTGGGGCAGACAGAAAGAACGAGTTCGCTAGGGCAGGCAGACGGAGCGAGTTCGCTGGGGCAGACAGACGGGGCAATTTGGCTGGGGCAGATAGACGGCGCGAGTTCGCTGCTGCATACAGATGGAGCGAGATCGCTGGTGCAGACAGGCGGAGCGTGTTCGCTGTGGCAGGCAGCCAGAGTGAGTTCGCTGGGGCAGACAGACAGAGGGAGTTCGCTGGGGCAGACAGACGGAGCAAATTTGCTAGGGCACACAGACGGACCGAGTTGCAGGGGCAGTCAGATGGAGGCGACTTTGCTGGGGCAGACAGACGGAACGAGTTCACTGGCTCAGACTGGGCCTGACCGAGCGAGATCGCTGGGGCAGACTGACAGAGCGAGTTCGCTGCGGCTGACAAACAGAGCGACTTCACTGGGGCAGACAGACCTAGAAAGTTCGCTCGGGCAGACACAATTAGAGTTCACTCGGACAGAGAAACACAGCCAGTTTGCTGGGGCCGACAGACAGAGCGGGTTCTCAGGGGCAGAATGACAGAGCGAGTGAACTGGGGCAGTGATCCAGAGTGAGATCGCTGGGGCAGAGATACAGTGCGATTTCGCTGGGGCAGACAGACAGAGTGAGTTCGCTGGGGCAGACAGTCTGAGCGAGTTCGCTGGGTCAGACAGACTGAGCGAGTTCGCTGGGGCAGAGAAGCAGAGTGAATTCGCTTGGGCAGACAGACAGATCGATTTCGCTAGAGCAGAGAGACACAGTCAGTTCGCTGGGGCAGACAGAAAGAGCGAGTTTGCTGGGGCAGACTGACAGAGCGGGTTCGCTGGGGCAGAATGGCCGAGCGAGTGAGCTGGGGCAGAGATACAGAACGAGTTTGCTCGGGCAGAGATACAGAGCGAGTTCGCTGAAACTGACAGACTGAGCGAGTTCGCTGGGGCAGACAGACTGAACGAGTTCGTTGGGTCAGACAGACCGAGCGAGTTCGCTGGTGCAGAGAAACAGAGTGACTTCGCTGGGGCAGACAGACTAAGTGAGTTCGCTGGTGCAGAAAGACTGAGCGAGTTTGCTGGGGCAGACAGAGAGAGCGAGTTCGCTGGGGCAGACAGACAGAGCGAGTTCGCTGGGGCAGACAGACAGTGCGAGTTCGCTAGGGTAACCAGACAGAGTGAGTTCGCTGGGGGAGACAGAGCGAGTTCGCTGGGGCAGACAGAGAGAGCGAGTTCGCTGGGGCAGACAGACAGAGCGAGTTTGCTGGGGCAGACAGAGAGAGCGAGTTCGCTGGGGCAGACAGAGAGAGTGAGTTCGCTGGGGCAGACAGACAGTGCGAGTTCGCTAGGGGAGACAGACAGAGCAGGTTCGCTGGGGCAGAAAGACAGAACGAGTTTGCTGGGGCAGACAAACAGAGAGAGCTCGCTGGGGCACACAGTCAGAGAGATTTCGATGGGGCAGACGGACAGAGAGTGATGGCTGGGGCAGAAAGACAGAGCGTGGTCGCTGGGGCAGAAAGACTGAGCGAGTTCGCTGGGGCAGAAAGACAGACCGAGTTCGGTGGGTTGAAATACAGAACGAGTTCACTGGGGCAGACAGACAGAGCGAGTTTGCTGGGGCAGACAGACAGAGCGAGTTCGCTGGGGCAGACAGAAAGAGAGTGTTCGCTGGGGCACACAGACAGAGAGATTTCGCTGGGGCAGACAGACAGAGCGAGTTTGCGGGGGCAGACAGACAGAGCGAGTTCACTGAGGCAGACAGACAGAGCGAGGTCGCTGGGGCAGACAGACAGAGTGAGTTCGCTGGGGCAGACAGAGAGAGCGAGTTCGCTGGGGCAGACAGACAGAGCGAGTTCGCTGGTGCAGACAGACAGAGAGAGTTCACTGGGGGAGGCAGACAGAGCGAGTTCACTGGGGCAGACAGACAGAGCAAGTTCGCTGGGGCAGACAGACAGAGCGAGTTTGCTGGGTCAGACAGAGAGAGCGAGTTCGCTGGGGCAGACAGACAGAGCAAGTTCGCTGGGGCAGACAGACAGTGCGAGTTCGCTGGGGTAGAAAGACAGAGCGAGTTTGCTGGGGCAGACAGACAGAGAGAGTTCGCTGGGGTAGGCAGTCAGAGCAAGTTCGCTGGGGCAGGCAGACAGAGAGAGTTCGCTGGGGCACACAGACAGAGTGATTTTGCTGGGGCAGACAGACAGTGAGAGTTCGCTGGGGCAGACAGACCGAGCGAGGTCACTGTGGCAGAGAGACAGAGCCAGTTCGCTGTGGCAGACAGACAGAGCGAGTTCACTGGGGCAGAAAGACAGAGCGAGTTTGCTGGGGCAGACAGACAGAGAGAGTTCGCTGGGGTAGGCAGTCAGAGCAAGTTCGCTGGGGCAGGCAGACAGAGAGAGTTCGCTGGGGCACACAGACAGAGCGTGTTCGCTTGGACAGACAGAGTGAGTTCGCTGGGGTAGGCAGACAGAGCGAGTTGGCGGGGGCAGACAGACAGAGATTGTTCGCTGGGGCAGTCAGACAAAGCGAGTTCATGGGGCAGAAGGAAAGAGCGAGGTCGCTGGGGCAGAAAGACAGAGTGAGTTCGCTGGGGCAGAAAGACAGAGTGAGTTCGCTGGGGCAGAAAGACAGAGAGTGTTCGCTGGGGTAGACAGACAGAGAGAGTTCGCTGGGGCTCACAGGCAGAGAGATTTCGCTGGGGCAGACAGACAGAGAGTGTTCGCTGGGGCAGACAGTCAGAGTGAGTTTGCTGGGGGAGGCAGACAGAGAGGGTTCGCTGGGGCAGACAGACAGTGCAAGTTCGCTGGGGCAGACAGAAGAGCGAGTTTGCTGGGGCAGACAGAGAGAGTGAGTTCTCTGGGGCAGGCAGACAGAGCGAGTTCGCTGGGGAAGACAGACAGTGCGAGTTCGCTGGTGCAGAAAGACAGAGCGAGTTCGCTGGGGAAAACAGACAGTGCGAGTTCGCTGGGGCTGACAGACAGAGCGTGTTCGCTTGGACAGACAGAGTGAGTTCGCTGGGGTAGGCAGACAGAGCGAGTTGGCTGGGGCTGACAGACAGAGATTGTTCGCTGGGGCAGTCAGACAAAGCGAGTTCATGGGGCAGAAGGAAAGAGCGAGGTCGCTGGGGCAGAAAGACAGAGAGTGTTCGCTGGGGCAGACAGACAGAGGGAGTTCGCTGGGGCAGACAGACAGAGCAGGTTCGCTGGGGCAGAAAGACAGAACGAGTTTGCTGGGGCAGACAAACAGAGAGAGCTCGCTGGGGCACACAGTCAGAGAGATTTCGATGGGGCAGACGGACAGAGAGTGATGGCTGGGGCAGAAAGACAGAGCGTGGTCGCTGGGGCAGAAAGACTGAGCGAGTTCGCTGGGGCAGAAAGACAGACCGAGTTCGGTGGGTTGAAATACAGAACGAGTTCACTGGGGCAGACAGACAGAGCGAGTTTGCTGGGGCAGACAGACAGAGCGAGTTCGCTGGGGCAGACAGAAAGAGAGTGTTCGCTGGGGCACACAGACAGAGAGATTTCGCTGGGGCAGACAGACAGAGCGAGTTTGCGGGGGCAGACAGACAGAGCGAGTTCACTGAGGCAGACAGACAGAGCGAGGTCGCTGGGGCAGACAGACAGAGTGAGTTCGCTGGGGCAGACAGAGAGAGCGAGTTCGCTGGGGCAGACAGACAGAGCGAGTTCGCTGGTGCAGACAGACAGAGAGAGTTCACTGGGGGAGGCAGACAGAGCGAGTTCACTGGGGCAGACAGACAGAGCAAGTTCGCTGGGGCAGACAGACAGAGCGAGTTTGCTGGGTCAGACAGAGAGAGCGAGTTCGCTGGGGCAGACAGACAGAGCAAGTTCGCTGGGGCAGACAGACAGTGCGAGTTCGCTGGGGTAGAAAGACAGAGCGAGTTTGCTGGGGCAGACAGACAGAGAGAGTTCGCTGGGGTAGGCAGTCAGAGCAAGTTCGCTGGGGCAGGCAGACAGAGAGAGTTCGCTGGGGCACACAGACAGAGTGATTTTGCTGGGGCAGACAGACAGTGAGAGTTCGCTGGGGCAGACAGACCGAGCGAGGTCACTGTGGCAGAGAGACAGAGCCAGTTCGCTGTGGCAGACAGACAGAGCGAGTTCACTGGGGCAGAAAGACAGAGCGAGTTTGCTGGGGCAGACAGACAGAGAGAGTTCGCTGGGGTAGGCAGTCAGAGCAAGTTCGCTGGGGCAGGCAGACAGAGAGAGTTCGCTGGGGCACACAGACAGAGCGTGTTCGCTTGGACAGACAGAGTGAGTTCGCTGGGGTAGGCAGACAGAGCGAGTTGGCGGGGGCAGACAGACAGAGATTGTTCGCTGGGGCAGTCAGACAAAGCGAGTTCATGGGGCAGAAGGAAAGAGCGAGGTCGCTGGGGCAGAAAGACAGAGTGAGTTCGCTGGGGCAGAAAGACAGAGTGAGTTCGCTGGGGCAGAAAGACAGAGAGTGTTCGCTGGGGTAGACAGACAGAGAGAGTTCGCTGGGGCTCACAGGCAGAGAGATTTCGCTGGGGCAGACAGACAGAGAGTGTTCGCTGGGGCAGACAGTCAGAGTGAGTTTGCTGGGGGAGGCAGACAGAGAGGGTTCGCTGGGGCAGACAGACAGTGCAAGTTCGCTGGGGCAGACAGAAGAGCGAGTTTGCTGGGGCAGACAGAGAGAGTGAGTTCTCTGGGGCAGGCAGACAGAGCGAGTTCGCTGGGGAAGACAGACAGTGCGAGTTCGCTGGTGCAGAAAGACAGAGCGAGTTCGCTGGGGAAAACAGACAGTGCGAGTTCGCTGGGGCTGACAGACAGAGCGTGTTCGCTTGGACAGACAGAGTGAGTTCGCTGGGGTAGGCAGACAGAGCGAGTTGGCTGGGGCTGACAGACAGAGATTGTTCGCTGGGGCAGTCAGACAAAGCGAGTTCATGGGGCAGAAGGAAAGAGCGAGGTCGCTGGGGCAGAAAGACAGAGAGTGTTCGCTGGGGCAGAGAGACAGAGGGAGTTCGCTGGGGCAGACAGACGGAGCAAATTCGCTGGGGCACACAGACGGACCGAGTTGCAGGGGCAGACAGATGGAGGCGAGTTTGCTGGGGCAGACAGACGGAACGAGTTCACTGGGGCAGACTGGGCCTGACCGAGTGAGATCGCTGGGGCAGACTGACAGAGCGAGTTCGCTGCAGCTGACAAACAGAGCGATTTCACTGGGGCAGACAGACCTAGAAAGTTCGCTCGGGCAGACACAATTAGAGTTCACTCGGACAGAGAAACACAGCCAGTTTGCTGGGGCCGACAGACAGAGCGGGTTCTCAGGGGCAGAATGACAGAGCGAGTGAACTGGGGCAGTGATCCAGAGTGAGATCGCTGGGGCAGAGATACAGTGCGATTTCGCTGGGGCAGACAGACAGAGTGAGTTCGCTGGGGCAGACAGTCTGAGCGAGTTCGCTGGGTCAGACAGACTGAGCGAGTTCGCTGGGGCAGAGAAGCAGAGTGAATTCGCTTGGGCAGAGAGACAGATCGATTTCGCTAGAGCAGAGAGACACAGCCAGTTCGCTGGGGCAGACAGAAAGAGCGAGTTTGCTGGGGCAGACTGACAGAGCGGGTTCGCTGGGGCACAATGGCCGAGCGAGTGAGCTGGGGCAGAGATACAGAGCGAGTTCGCTGAAACTGACAGACTGAGCGAGTTCGCTGGGGCAAACAGACTGAACGAGTTCGTTGGGTCAGACAGACCGAGCGAGTTCGCTGGTGCAGAGAAACAGAGTGACTTCGCTGGGGCAGACAGACTAAGTGAGTTCGCTGGTGCAGAAAGACTGAGCGAGTTTGCTGGGGCAGACAGAGAGAGCGAGTTTGCTGGGGCAGACAGAGAGAGCGAGTTCGCTGGGGCAGACAGACAGAGCGAGTTCGCTGGGGCAGACAGACAGTGCGAGTTCGCTAGGGTAACCAGACAGAGTGAGTTCACTGGGGGAGACAGAGCGAGTTCGCTGGGGCAGACAGAGAGAGCGAGTTCGCTGGGGCAGACAGACAGAGCGAGTTTGCTGGGGCAGACAGAGAGAGCGAGTTCGCTGGGGCAGACAGAGAGAGAGAGTTCGCTGGGGCAGACAGACAGTGCGAGTTCGCTAGGGGAGACAGACAGAGCAGGTTCGCTGGGGCAGAAAGACAGAACGAGTTTGCTGGGGCAGACAAACAGAGAGAGCTCGCTGGGGCACACAGTCAGAGAGATTTCGATGGGGCAGACGGACAGAGAGTGATGGCTGGGGCAGAAAGACAGAGCGTTGTCGCTGGGGCAGAAAGACTGAGCGAGTTCGCTGGGGCAGAAAGACAGACCGAGTTCGGTGGGTTGAAATACAGAGCGAGTTCACTGGGGCAGACAGACAGAGCGAGTTTGCTGGGGCAGACAGACAGAGCGAGTTCGCTGGGGCAGACAGAAAGAGAGTGTTCGCTGGGGCACACAGACAGAGAGATTTCGCTGGGGCAGACAGACAGAGCGAGTTTGCGGGGGCAGACAGACAGAGCGAGTTCACTGAGGCAGACAGACAGAGCGAGGTCGCTGGTGCAGACAGACAGAGTGAGTTCGCTGGGGCAGACAGAGAGAGCGAGTTCGCTGGGGCAGACAGACAGAGCAAGTTCGTTTGGCAGACAGAGAGAGCGAGTTCACTGGGGCTGAAGGGCAGAGCGAGTTCCCAGGGGCAGACAGACAGAGCAAGTTCACTGGGGCAGACAGACAGAGCGAGTTTGCTTGGGCAAACAGACTGAGCGGGTTCGCTGGGACAGACAGAGCGAGTTCGCTGGCCCAGACAGATAGAGCAATTTTGCTGTGGCAGACAGACAGAGCGACTTTGCTGTGGCAGACAGACAGAGCGAGTTTGCTGGGGCAGACAGTCAGAGCAAGTTCGCTGGGGCAGGCAGACAGAGAGAGTTCGCTGGGGCACACAGACAGAGTGATTTTGCTGGGGCAGACAGACAGTGAGAGTTCGCTGGGGCAGACAGACCGAGCGAGGTCACTGTGGCAGAGAGAAAGAGCCAGTTCGCTGTGGCAGACAGACAGAGCGAGTTCGCTGGGGCAGAAAGACAGAGCGAGTTTGCTGGGGCAGACAGACAGAGAGAGTTCGCTGGGGTAGGCAGTCAGAGCAAATTCGCTGGGGCAGGCAGACAGAGAGAGTTCGCTGGGGCACACAGACAGAGCGTGTTCGCTTGGACAGACAGAGTGAGTTCGCTGGGGTAGGCAGACAGAGCGAGTTGGCTGGGGCAGACAGACAGAGATTGTTCGCTGGGGCAGT
This sequence comes from Carcharodon carcharias, assembly GCF_017639515.1. Taxonomy (NCBI): domain Eukaryota; kingdom Metazoa; phylum Chordata; class Chondrichthyes; order Lamniformes; family Lamnidae; genus Carcharodon; species Carcharodon carcharias. The sequence continues at coordinate 69,141,510 of NC_054479.1, forward strand.
CAGACAAAGCGAGTTCATGGGGCAGAAGGAAAGAGCGAGGTCGCTGGGGCAGAAAGACAGAGTGAGTTCGCTGGGGCAGAAAGACAGAGAGTGTTCGCTGGGGTAGACAGACAGAGAGAGTTCGCTGGGGCTCACAGGCAGAGAGATTTCGCTGGGGCAGACAGAAAGAGAGTGTTCGCTGGGGCAGACAGAAAGAGTGAGTTCGCTGGGGGAGGCAGACAGAGAGAGTTCGCTGGGGCAGACAGACAGTGCAAGTTCGCTGGGGCAGACAGAAGAGCGAGTTTGCTGGGGCAGACAGAGAGAGTGAGTTCTCTGGGGCAGACAGACAGAGCGAGTTCGCTGGTGCAGAAAGACAGAGCGAGTTCGCTGGGGAAAACAGACAGTGCGAGTTCGCTGGGGCTGACAGACAGAGCGTGTTCGCTTGGACAGACAGAGTGAGTTCGCTGGGGTAGGCAGACAGAGCGAGTTGGCTGGGGCAGACAGACAGAGATTGTTCGCTGGGGCAGTCAGACAAAGCGAGTTCATGGGGCAGAAGGAAAGAGCGAGGTCGCTGGGGCAGAAAGACAGAGTGAGTTCGCTGGGGCAGAAAGACAGAGAGTGTTCGCTGGGGTAGACAGACAGAGAGAGTTCGCTGGGGCTCACAGGCAGAGAGATTTCGCTGGGGCAGACAGACAGAGAGTGTTCGCTGGGGCAGACAGAGCGAGTTTGCTGGGGCAGACAGACAGAGCGAGTTCGCTGGGGAAGACAGACAGAGCGGGTTCGCTGAGGCAGGCAGACAGTGCGAGGTCGCTGCGGAAAACAGACGGAGTGAGGTCACTGTGGCAGACAGACAGAGAGAGTCCGCTGGGGCAGACAGACAGAGAGAGTTCGCTGGGGCAGTCAGACAGAGCGAGTTCATGGGGCAGAAGGAAAGAGCGAGGTCGCTGGGGCAGAAAGACAGAGTGAGTTCGCTGGGGCAGAAAGACAGAGAGTGTTCGCTGGGGTAGACAGACAGAGAGAGTTCGCTGGGGCTCACAGGCAGAGAGATTTCCCTGGGGCAGACAGACAGAGAGTGTTCGCTGGGGCAGACAGAGAGAGTGAGTTCGCTGGGGGAGGCAGACAGAGCGAGTTCGCTGGGGCAGACAGACAGTGCAAGTTCGCTGGGGCAGACAGAAGAGCGAGTTTGCTGGGGCAGACAGACTGAGCGAGTTCGCTGGGTCAGACAGAGCGAGTTTGCTGGGGCAGACAGACAGAGCGAGTTCGCTGGGGAAGACAGACAGAGCGGGTTCGCTGAGGCAGGCAGACAGTGCGAGGTTGCTGGGGCGGACAGACGGAGTGAGGTCACTGTGGCAGACAGACAGAGAGAGTCCGCTGGGGCAGACAGACAGAGCGAGTTCGCTGGGGCAGACAGACAGAGAGAGTACACTGGGGCACACAGACAGAGAGATTTTGCTGGGGCACACAGACAAAGTGTGTTCACTAGGGCAGACAGACAGAGTGAGGTCATTGGGGAAGACAGAGAGAGTGAGTTCGCTTGGGCAGACAGACAGAGCGAGTTCGCTGGGGCAGAGAGACAGAGCGATTTCGCTGGGGGAGGCAGACAGAGCGAGTTCGCGGGGGCAGACAGACAGAGCGAGTTCGCTGGGGCAGACAGACAGAGGGAGTTCGCTGGGGCACACAGACAGAGAGATTTCGCTGGGGCACACAGACAAAGAGTGTTCGCTGGGGCAGACAGACAGAGCGAGTTCGCTGGGGCAGAGAGACAGAGGGAGTTCGCTGGGGGAGGCAGACAGAACGAGTTCGCGGGGGCAGACAGACAGAGTGAGTTCGCTGGGGCAGACAGGCTGAGCGAGTTCGCTTTTGCAGACAGACTGAGCGAGTTCGCTGGGGGAGACAGAGCGAGTTCCCTGGGGCAGACAGACAGAGCGAGTTCGCTGGGCAGACAGACAGAGAGAGTTTGCTGGTGCAGACAGAGAGAGCGAGTTCGCTGGGGCAGACAGACAGAGCGAGTTCGCTGGGGCAGACAGACAGAGAGAGTTTGCTGGGGCACTCAGAGAGAGCGAGTTCGCTGGGGCAGACAGAGAGAGCGAGTTCGCTGGGGCATACAGACAGTGCGATTTCGCTAGGGGAGACAGACAGAGCATGTTCGCATGGGGCAGAAAGACAGAGCGAGTTCGCTGGGGCAGACAGACAGAGAGAGTTCACTGGGGCACACAGTCAGAGACATTTCGCTGGGGCAGACAGAGAGAGAGCGATGGCTGGGGCAGAAAGACAGAGCGTGGTCGCTAGGGCAGAAAGATAGAGTGAGTTCGCTGGGGCAGAAAGACAGACACAGTTCGCTGGGTTGAAATACAGAGCGAGTTCACTGGGGCAGACAGACAGAGCGAGTTTGCTGGGGCAGACAGACAGAGCGAGTTCGCTGGGGCAGACAGAAAGAGAGATTTCGCTGGGGGCACACAGACAGAGAGTGTTCGCTGGGGCAGACAGACAGAGCGAGTTCACTGGGGCAGACAGACAGAGCGAGTTTGCGGGGGCAGACTGACAGAGTGTGTTCACTGAGGCAGGCAGACAGAGCGAGGTTGCTGGGGCAGACAGACAGAGCGAGTTCACTGGGGCAGACAGAGAGAGCGAGTTCCCTGGGGCAGGCAGACAGTGCCAGGTCGCTGGGGCAGACAGACGGAGTGAGGTCACTGTGGCAGACAGACAGAGAGAGTCCGCTGGGGCAGACAGACAGAGAGAGTTGGCTGGGGCAGACAGACAGAGCGAGTTCAACTGGGCAGACAGACAGAGTGAGTTCGCTGGAACAGACAGACAGAACGAGTTCGCTGGGGCAGACAGACGGAGCAAGTTCGCTGGGACAGAAAGACAGAGCGAGTTCGCTGGGGCAGACAGACAGAACGTGTTTGCTGGGCAAGACAGCCATAGCCGGCTCGTTGGGGCAGACAGACAGAGAGATTTCACTGGGGCACACAGACAGAGAGATTTCGCTGGGGCAGAAAGACAGAGTGAGTTCGCTGGGGCAGAAAGACAGAACGAGTTCGCTGCGGCAGACAGACAGCGCGAGTTCGCTGGGGCAGACAGACAGAGAGAGTTCGCTGGGGCACACAGACAAAGAGATTTCGCTGGGGCACACAGACAAAGAGTGTTCGCTGGGGCAGACAGACAGAGCGAGTTCGCTGGGGCAGAGAGACAGAGCGAGTTCGCTGGGGGAGGCAGACAGAACGAGTTCGCGGGGGCAGACAGACAGAGTGAGTTCGCTGGGGGCAGACAGACTGAGCGAGTTCGCTTTTGCAGACAGACTGAGCGAGTTCGCTGGAGGAGACAGAGCGAGTTCGCTGGGGTAGACAGACAGAGCGAGTTCGCTGGGGCAGACAGACAGAGCGAGTTCGCTGGGGCAGACAGACAGAGAGAGTTTGCTGGGGCAGACAGAGAGAGCGAGTTCGCTGGGGCAGACAGACAGTGCGAGTTCGCTAGGGGAGACAGACAGAGCATGTTCGCATGGGGCAGAAAGACAGAGCGAGTTCGCTGGGGCAGACAGACAGAGAGAGTTCGCTGGGGCACACAGTCAGAGACATTTCGCTGGGGCAGACAGACAGAGAGCGATGGCTGGGGCAGACAGACAGAGCGTGGTCGCTCGGGCAGAAAGACAGAGTGAGTTCGCTGGGGCAGAAAGACAGACTGAGTTCGCTGGGTTGAAATACAGAGCGAGTTCACTGGGGCAGACAGACAGAGCGAGTTTGCTGGGGCAGACAGACAGAGTGAGTTCGCTGGGGCAGACAGACACAACGAGTTTGCTGGGGCAGACAGATGGAGCGAGTTCGCTGGGGAAGACAGACAGAGCGGGTTCGCTGAGGCAGGCAGACAGTGCGAGGTCGCTGGGGCAGACAGACGGAGTGAGGTCACTGTGGCAGACAGACAGAGAGAGTCCGCTGGGGTAGACAGACAGAGAGAGTTCGCTGGGGCAGACAGACGGAGCAAGTTCGCTGGGGCAGACAGACGGAGCGAGTTGGCTGGGGCAGATAGACGGCGCGAGTTCGCTAGTGCAGACCAATGGAGCGAGATCGCTGGTGCAGACAGATGGAGCGAGTTCGCTATGGCAGACAGCCGGAGTGAGTTCGCTGCGGCAGACAGACCGAGAGATTTCGCTGGGACAGAAATACAGAGAGAGTTCGCTGGGGCACACAGACAGAGAGATTTCGCTGGGGCACACAGACAAAGAGTGTTCGCTGGGGCAGACAGACAGAGCGAGTTCACTGGGGGAGGCAGACAGAACGAGTTTGCGGGGGCAGACAGACAGAGTGAGTTCGCTGGGGGCAGACAGACTGAGCGAGTTCGCTTTTGCAGACAGACTGAGCGAGTTCGCTGGGGGAGACAGAGCGAGTTCGCTGGGGCAGACAGACAGAGCGAGTTCGCTGGGGCAGACAAACAGAGCGAGTTCGCTGGGGCAGACAGACAGAGAGAGTTTGCTGGGGCAGACAGAGAGAGCGAGTTCGCTGGGGCAGACAGACAGTGCGAGTTCGCTAGTGGAGACAGACAGAGCATGTTCGCATGGGGCAGAAAGACAGAGCGAGTTCGCTGGGGCAGAGAGACAGAGCGAGTTCGCTGGGGGAGGCAGACAGAACGAGTTCGCGGGGGCAGACAGACAGAGTGAGTTCGCTGGGGGCAGACAGACTGAGACATTTCGCAGGGGCAGACAGACAGAGAGCGATGGCTGGGGCAGACAGACAGAGCGTGGTCGCTGGGGCAGAAAGACAGAGAGAGTTTGCTGGGGCAGACAGAGAGAGCGAGTTCGCTGGGGCAGACAGACAGTGCGAGTTCGCTAGGGGAGACAGACAGAGCATGTTCGCATGGGGCAGAAAGACAGAGCGAGTTCGCTGGGGCAGAGAGACAGAGCGAGTTCGCTGGGGGAGGCAGACAGAACGAGTTCGCGGGGGCAGACAGACAGAGTGAGTTCGCTGGGGGCAGACAGACTGAGCGAGTTTGCTTTTGCAGACAGACTGAGCGAGTTCGCTGGGGGAGACAGAGCGAGTTCGCTGGGGCAGACAGACAGAGCGAGTTCGCTGGGGCAGACAGACAGAGCGAGTTCGCTGGGGCAGACAGACAGAGAGAGTTTGCTGGGGCAGACAGAGAGAGCGAGTTCGCTGGGGCAGACAGACAGTGCGAGTTCGCTAGGGGAGACAGACAGAGCATGTTCGCATGGGGCAGAAAGACAGAGCGAGTTCGCTGGGGCAGACAGACAGAGAGAGTTCGCTGGGGCACACAGTCAGAGACATTTCGCTGGGGCAGACAGACAGAGAGCGATGGCTGGGGCAGACAGACAGAGCGTGGTCGCTGGGGCAGAAAGACAGAGTGAGTTCGCTGGGGCAGAAAGACAGACTGAGTTCGCTGGGTTGAAATACAGAGCGAGTTCACTGGGGCAGACAGACAGAGCGAGTTTGCTGGGGCAGACAGACAGAGTGAGTTCGCTGGGGCAGACAGACAGAACGAGTTCGCTGGGGCAGACAGACTGAGCGAGTTCGCTGGGTCAGACAGACAGAGCGAGTTTGCTGGGGCAGACAGATGGAGCGAGTTCGCTGGGGAAGACAGACAGAGCGGGTTCGCTGAGGCAGGCAGACAGTGCGAGGTCGCTGGGGCAGACAGACGGAGTGAGGTCACTGTGGCAGACAGACAGAGAGAGTCCGCTGGGGTAGACAGACAGAGAGAGTTCGCTGGGGCAGACAAACAGAGCGAGTTCGCTGGGGCAGACAGACAGAGAGAGTTTGCTGGGGCAGACAGAGAGAGCGAGTTCGCTGGGGCAGACAGACAGTGCGAGTTCGCTAGTGGAGACAGACAGAGCATGTTCGCATGGGGCAGAAAGACAGAGCGAGTTCGCTGGGGCAGAGAGACAGAGCGAGTTCGCTGGGGGAGGCAGACAGAACGAGTTCGCGGGGGCAGACAGACAGAGTGAGTTCGCTGGGGGCAGACAGACTGAGACATTTCGCAGGGGCAGACAGACAGAGAGCGATGGCTGGGGCAGACAGACAGAGCGTGGTCGCTGGGGCAGAAAGACAGAGAGAGTTTGCTGGGGCAGACAGAGAGAGCGAGTTCGCTGGGGCAGACAGACAGTGCGAGTTCGCTAGGGGAGACAGACAGAGCATGTTCGCATGGGGCAGAAAGACAGAGCGAGTTCGCTGGGGCAGAGAGACAGAGCGAGTTCGCTGGGGGAGGCAGACAGAACGAGTTCGCGGGGGCAGACAGACAGAGTGAGTTCGCTGGGGGCAGACAGACTGAGCGAGTTTGCTTTTGCAGACAGACTGAGCGAGTTCGCTGGGGGAGACAGAGCGAGTTCGCTGGGGCAGACAGACAGAGCGAGTTCGCTGGGGCAGACAGACAGAGCGAGTTCGCTGGGGCAGACAGACAGAGAGAGTTTGCTGGGGCAGACAGAGAGAGCGAGTTCGCTGGGGCAGACAGACAGTGCGAGTTCGCTAGGGGAGACAGACAGAGCATGTTCGCATGGGGCAGAAAGACAGAGCGAGTTCGCTGGGGCAGACAGACAGAGAGAGTTCGCTGGGGCACACAGTCAGAGACATTTCGCTGGGGCAGACAGACAGAGAGCGATGGCTGGGGCAGACAGACAGAGCGTGGTCGCTGGGGCAGAAAGACAGAGTGAGTTCGCTGGGGCAGAAAGACAGACTGAGTTCGCTGGGTTGAAATACAGAGCGAGTTCACTGGGGCAGACAGACAGAGCGAGTTTGCTGGGGCAGACAGACAGAGTGAGTTCGCTGGGGCAGACAGACACAACGAGTTTGCTGGGGCAGACAGATGGAGCGAGTTCGCTGGGGAAGACAGACAGAGCGGGTTCGCTGAGGCAGGCAGACAGTGCGAGGTCGCTGGGGCAGACAGACGGAGTGAGGTCACTGTGGCAGACAGACAGAGAGAGTCCGCTGGGGTAGACAGACAGAGAGAGTTCGCTGGGGCAGACAGACGGAGCAAGTTCGCTGGGGCAGACAGACGGAGCGAGTTGGCTGGGGCAGATAGACGGCGCGAGTTCGCTAGTGCAGACCAATGGAGCGAGATCGCTGGTGCAGACAGATGGAGCGAGTTCGCTATGGCAGACAGCCGGAGTGAGTTCGCTGCGGCAGACAGACCGAGAGATTTCGCTGGGACAGAAATACAGAGAGAGTTCGCTGGGGCACACAGACAGAGAGATTTCGCTGGGGCACACAGACAAAGAGTGTTCGCTGGGGCAGACAGACAGAGCGAGTTCACTGGGGGAGGCAGACAGAACGAGTTTGCGGGGGCAGACAGACAGAGTGAGTTCGCTGGGGGCAGACAGACTGAGCGAGTTCGCTTTTGCAGACAGACTGAGCGAGTTCGCTGGGGGAGACAGAGCGAGTTCGCTGGGGCAGACAGACAGAGCGAGTTCGCTGGGGCAGACAAACAGAGCGAGTTCGCTGGGGCAGACAGACAGAGAGAGTTTGCTGGGGCAGACAGAGAGAGCGAGTTCGCTGGGGCAGACAGACAGTGCGAGTTCGCTAGTGGAGACAGACAGAGCATGTTCGCATGGGGCAGAAAGACAGAGCGAGTTCGCTGGGGCAGAGAGACAGAGCGAGTTCGCTGGGGGAGGCAGACAGAACGAGTTCGCGGGGGCAGACAGACAGAGTGAGTTCGCTGGGGGCAGACAGACTGAGACATTTCGCAGGGGCAGACAGACAGAGAGCGATGGCTGGGGCAGACAGACAGAGCGTGGTCGCTGGGGCAGAAAGACAGAGAGAGTTTGCTGGGGCAGACAGAGAGAGCGAGTTCGCTGGGGCAGACAGACAGTGCGAGTTCGCTAGGGGAGACAGACAGAGCATGTTCGCATGGGGCAGAAAGACAGAGCGAGTTCGCTGGGGCAGAGAGACAGAGCGAGTTCGCTGGGGGAGGCAGACAGAACGAGTTCGCGGGGGCAGACAGACAGAGTGAGTTCGCTGGGGGCAGACAGACTGAGCGAGTTTGCTTTTGCAGACAGACTGAGCGAGTTCGCTGGGGGAGACAGAGCGAGTTCGCTGGGGCAGACAGACAGAGCGAGTTCGCTGGGGCAGACAGACAGAGCGAGTTCGCTGGGGCAGACAGACAGAGAGAGTTTGCTGGGGCAGACAGAGAGAGCGAGTTCGCTGGGGCAGACAGACAGTGCGAGTTCGCTAGGGGAGACAGACAGAGCATGTTCGCATGGGGCAGAAAGACAGAGCGAGTTCGCTGGGGCAGACAGACAGAGAGAGTTCGCTGGGGCACACAGTCAGAGACATTTCGCTGGGGCAGACAGACAGAGAGCGATGGCTGGGGCAGACAGACAGAGCGTGGTCGCTGGGGCAGAAAGACAGAGTGAGTTCGCTGGGGCAGAAAGACAGACTGAGTTCGCTGGGTTGAAATACAGAGCGAGTTCACTGGGGCAGACAGACAGAGCGAGTTTGCTGGGGCAGACAGACAGAGTGAGTTCGCTGGGGCAGACAGACAGAACGAGTTCGCTGGGGCAGACAGACTGAGCGAGTTCGCTGGGTCAGACAGACAGAGCGAGTTTGCTGGGGCAGACAGATGGAGCGAGTTCGCTGGGGAAGACAGACAGAGCGGGTTCGCTGAGGCAGGCAGACAGTGCGAGGTCGCTGGGGCAGACAGACGGAGTGAGGTCACTGTGGCAGACAGACAGAGAGAGTCCGCTGGGGTAGACAGACAGAGAGAGTTCGCTGGGGCAGACAAACAGAGCGAGTTCGCTGGGGCAGACAGACAGAGAGAGTTTGCTGGGGCAGACAGAGAGAGCGAGTTCGCTGGGGCAGACAGACAGTGCGAGTTCGCTAGTGGAGACAGACAGAGCATGTTCGCATGGGGCAGAAAGACAGAGCGAGTTCGCTGGGGCAGAGAGACAGAGCGAGTTCGCTGGGGGAGGCAGACAGAACGAGTTCGCGGGGGCAGACAGACAGAGTGAGTTCGCTGGGGGCAGACAGACTGAGACATTTCGCAGGGGCAGACAGACAGAGAGCGATGGCTGGGGCAGACAGACAGAGCGTGGTCGCTGGGGCAGAAAGACAGAGAGAGTTTGCTGGGGCAGACAGAGAGAGCGAGTTCGCTGGGGCAGACAGACAGTGCGAGTTCGCTAGGGGAGACAGACAGAGCATGTTCGCATGGGGCAGAAAGACAGAGCGAGTTCGCTGGGGCAGAGAGACAGAGCGAGTTCGCTGGGGGAGGCAGACAGAACGAGTTCGCGGGGGCAGACAGACAGAGTGAGTTCGCTGGGGGCAGACAGACTGAGCGAGTTTGCTTTTGCAGACAGACTGAGCGAGTTCGCTGGGGGAGACAGAGCGAGTTCGCTGGGGCAGACAGACAGAGCGAGTTCGCTGGGGCAGACAGACAGAGCGAGTTCGCTGGGGCAGACAGACAGAGAGAGTTTGCTGGGGCAGACAGAGAGAGCGAGTTCGCTGGGGCAGACAGACAGTGCGAGTTCGCTAGGGGAGACAGACAGAGCATGTTCGCATGGGGCAGAAAGACAGAGCGAGTTCGCTGGGGCAGACAGACAGAGAGAGTTCGCTGGGGCACACAGTCAGAGACATTTCGCTGGGGCAGACAGACAGAGAGCGATGGCTGGGGCAGACAGACAGAGCGTGGTCGCTGGGGCAGAAAGACAGAGTGAGTTCGCTGGGGCAGAAAGACAGACTGAGTTCGCTGGGTTGAAATACAGAGCGAGTTCACTGGGGCAGACAGACAGAGCGAGTTTGCTGGGGCAGACAGACAGAGTGAGTTCGCTGGGGCAGACAGACAGAACGAGTTCGCTGGGGCAGACAGACTGAGCGAGTTCGCTGGGTCAGACAGACAGAGCGAGTTTGCTGGGGCAGACAGATGGAGCGAGTTCGCTGGGGAAGACAGACAGAGCGGGTTCGCTGAGGCAGGCAGACAGTGCGAGGTCGCTGGGGCAGACAGACGGAGTGAGGTCACTGTGGCAGACAGACAGAGAGAGTCCGCTGGGGTAGACAGACAGAGAGAGTTCGCTGGGGCAGACAGACGGAGCAAGTTCGCTGGGGCAGACAGACGGAGCGAGTTGGCTGGGGCAGATAGACGGCGCGAGTTCGCTAGTGCAGACCAATGGAGCGAGATCGCTGGTGCAGACAGATGGAGCGAGTTCGCTATGGCAGACAGCCGGAGTGAGTTCGCTGCGGCAGACAGACCGAGAGATTTCGCTGGGACAGAAATACAGAGAGAGTTCGCTGGGGCACACAGACAGAGAGATTTCGCTGGGGCACACAGACAAAGAGTGTTCGCTGGGGCAGACAGACAGAGCGAGTTCACTGGGGGAGGCAGACAGAACGAGTTTGCGGGGGCAGACAGACAGAGTGAGTTCGCTGGGGGCAGACAGACTGAGCGAGTTCGCTTTTGCAGACAGACTGAGCGAGTTCGCTGGGGGAGACAGAGCGAGTTCGCTGGGGCAGACAGACAGAGCGAGTTCGCTGGGGCAGACAGACAGAGCGAGTTCGCTGGGGCAGACAGACAGAGAGAGTTTGCTGGGGCAGACAGAGAGAGCGAGTTCGCTGGGGCAGACAGACAGTGCGAGTTCGCTAGTGGAGACAGACAGAGCATGTTCGCATGGGGCAGAAAGACAGAGCGAGTTCGCTGGGGCAGAGAGACAGAGCGAGTTCGCTGGGGGAGGCAGACAGAACGAGTTCGCGGGGGCAGACAGACAGAGTGAGTTCGCTGGGGGCAGACAGACTGAGACATTTCGCAGGGGCAGACAGACATAGAGCGATGGCTGGGGCAGACAGACAGAGCGTGGTCGCTGGGGCAGAAAGACAGAGAGAGTTTGCTGGGGCAGACAGAGAGAGCGAGTTCGCTGGGGCAGACAGACAGTGCGAGTTCGCTAGGGGAGACAGACAGAGCATGTTCGCATGGGGCAGAAAGACAGAGCGAGTTCGCTGGGGCAGAGAGACAGAGCGAGTTCGCTGGGGGAGGCAGACAGAACGAGTTCGCGGGGGCAGACAGACAGAGTGAGTTCGCTGGGGGCAGACAGACTGAGCGAGTTCGCTTTTGCAGACAGACTGAGCGAGTTCGCTGGGGCAGAAGGGCAGAGCGAGTTCGCTGGGGCAGACAGACAGAGCGAGTTCGCTGGGGCAGACAGACAGAGCGAGTTCGCTGGGGCAGACAGACAGAGAGAGTTTGCTGGGGCAAACAGACAGAGCGAGTTCGCTGGGACAGACAGACAGACAGAGCGAGTTCGCTAGGGGAGACAGACAGAGCATGTTCGCATGGGGCAGAAAGACAGAGCGAGTTCGCTGGGGCAGACAGACAGAGAGAGTTCGCTGGGGCACACAGTCAGAGACATTTCGCTGGGGCAGACAGACAGAGAGCGATGGCTGGGGCAGACAGACAGAGCGTGGTCGCTGGGGCAGAAAGACAGAGTGAGTTCGCTGGGGCAGAAAGACAGACTGAGTTCGCTGGGTTGAAATACAGAGCGAGTTCACTGGGGCAGACAGACAGAGCGAGTTTGCTGGGGCAGACAGACAGAGTGAGTTCGCTGGGGCAGACAGACTGAGCGAGTTCGCTGGGTCAGACAGACAGAGCGAGTTTGCTGGGGCAGACAGATGGAGCGAGTTCGCTGGGGAAGACAGACAGAGCGGGTTCGCTGAGGCAGGCAGACAGTGCGAGGTCGCTGGGGCAGACAGACGGAGTGAGGTCACTGTGGCAGACAGACAGAGAGAGTCCGCTGGGGTAGACAGACAGAGAGAGTTCGCTGGGGCAGACAGACGGAGCAAGTTCGCTGGGGCAGACAGACGGAGCGAGTTGGCTGGGGCAGATAGACGGCGCGAGTTCGCTAGTGCAGACCAATGGAGCGAGATCGCTGGTGCAGACAGATGGAGCGAGTTCGCTATGGCAGACAGCCGGAGTGAGTTCGCTGCGGCAGACAGACCGAGGGATTTCGCTGGGACAGAAAGACAGAGCGAGCTCGCTGGGGCAGAAAGACAGAGCGAGTTCGCTGGGTTGAAATACAGAGCGAGTTCGCTGGGGCAGACAGACAGAGAGAGTTCGCTGGGGCACACAGTCAGAGAGATTTCGCTGGGGCAGACAGAGAGAGAGTGATCGCTGGGGCAGACAGACAGAGTGAGTTCACTGAGGCAGACAGACAGAGCGAGGTTGCTGGGGCAGACAGACAGAGCGAGTTTACTGGGGCAGACAGAAAGAGCGAATTCGCTGGGGCAGACAGACAGAGCAAGTTCGCTGGGGCAGACAGACGGAGCGAGTTCGCTGGGGAAGACAGACAGAGCGGGTTCGCTGAGGCAGGCAGACAGTGCGAGGTCGCTGGGGCAGACAAACGGAGTGAAGTCACTGTGGAAGACAGACAGAGAGAGTCCGCTGGGGCAGACAGACAGAGAGAGTTCGCTGGGGCAGACAGACAGTGCGAGTTCAACTGGGCAGACAGACAGAGTGAGTTCGCTGGAACAGACAGACAGAGCAAGTTCTCTGGGGCAGGAAGTCATAGCAAGTTCGCTGGGGCAGGCAGACAGAGAGAGTTCGCTGGGGCACACAGTCAGATTGATTTTGCTGGGGCAGACAGACAGTGAGAGTTCGCTGGGGCAGACAGACGGAGCGAGGTCACTGTGGCAGACAGAAAGAGCGAGTTCACTGTGGCAGACAGACAGAGCGAGTTTGCTGGGGCAGACAGACGGAGCGAGTTCGCTGGGGAAGACAGACAGAGCGGGTTCGCTGAGGCAGGCAGACAGTGCGAGGTCGCTGGTGGAGACAGACGGAGTGAGGTCACTGTGGCAGAAAGACAGAGAGAGTCCGCTGGGCAGACAGACAGAGAGAGTTCGCTGGGGCAGACAGAAAGAACGAGTTCGCTAGGGCAGGCAGACGGAGCGAGTTCGCTGGGGCAGACAGACGGGGCAATTTGGCTGGGGCAGATAGACGGCGCGAGTTCGCTGCTGCATACAGATGGAGCGAGATCGCTGGTGCAGACAGGCGGAGCGTGTTCGCTGTGGCAGGCAGCCAGAGTGAGTTCGCTGGGGCAGACAGACAGAGGGAGTTCGCTGGGGCAGACAGACGGAGCAAATTTGCTAGGGCACACAGACGGACCGAGTTGCAGGGGCAGTCAGATGGAGGCGACTTTGCTGGGGCAGACAGACGGAACGAGTTCACTGGCTCAGACTGGGCCTGACCGAGCGAGATCGCTGGGGCAGACTGACAGAGCGAGTTCGCTGCGGCTGACAAACAGAGCGACTTCACTGGGGCAGACAGACCTAGAAAGTTCGCTCGGGCAGACACAATTAGAGTTCACTCGGACAGAGAAACACAGCCAGTTTGCTGGGGCCGACAGACAGAGCGGGTTCTCAGGGGCAGAATGACAGAGCGAGTGAACTGGGGCAGTGATCCAGAGTGAGATCGCTGGGGCAGAGATACAGTGCGATTTCGCTGGGGCAGACAGACAGAGTGAGTTCGCTGGGGCAGACAGTCTGAGCGAGTTCGCTGGGTCAGACAGACTGAGCGAGTTCGCTGGGGCAGAGAAGCAGAGTGAATTCGCTTGGGCAGACAGACAGATCGATTTCGCTAGAGCAGAGAGACACAGTCAGTTCGCTGGGGCAGACAGAAAGAGCGAGTTTGCTGGGGCAGACTGACAGAGCGGGTTCGCTGGGGCAGAATGGCCGAGCGAGTGAGCTGGGGCAGAGATACAGAACGAGTTTGCTCGGGCAGAGATACAGAGCGAGTTCGCTGAAACTGACAGACTGAGCGAGTTCGCTGGGGCAGACAGACTGAACGAGTTCGTTGGGTCAGACAGACCGAGCGAGTTCGCTGGTGCAGAGAAACAGAGTGACTTCGCTGGGGCAGACAGACTAAGTGAGTTCGCTGGTGCAGAAAGACTGAGCGAGTTTGCTGGGGCAGACAGAGAGAGCGAGTTCGCTGGGGCAGACAGACAGAGCGAGTTCGCTGGGGCAGACAGACAGTGCGAGTTCGCTAGGGTAACCAGACAGAGTGAGTTCGCTGGGGGAGACAGAGCGAGTTCGCTGGGGCAGACAGAGAGAGCGAGTTCGCTGGGGCAGACAGACAGAGCGAGTTTGCTGGGGCAGACAGAGAGAGCGAGTTCGCTGGGGCAGACAGAGAGAGTGAGTTCGCTGGGGCAGACAGACAGTGCGAGTTCGCTAGGGGAGACAGACAGAGCAGGTTCGCTGGGGCAGAAAGACAGAACGAGTTTGCTGGGGCAGACAAACAGAGAGAGCTCGCTGGGGCACACAGTCAGAGAGATTTCGATGGGGCAGACGGACAGAGAGTGATGGCTGGGGCAGAAAGACAGAGCGTGGTCGCTGGGGCAGAAAGACTGAGCGAGTTCGCTGGGGCAGAAAGACAGACCGAGTTCGGTGGGTTGAAATACAGAACGAGTTCACTGGGGCAGACAGACAGAGCGAGTTTGCTGGGGCAGACAGACAGAGCGAGTTCGCTGGGGCAGACAGAAAGAGAGTGTTCGCTGGGGCACACAGACAGAGAGATTTCGCTGGGGCAGACAGACAGAGCGAGTTTGCGGGGGCAGACAGACAGAGCGAGTTCACTGAGGCAGACAGACAGAGCGAGGTCGCTGGGGCAGACAGACAGAGTGAGTTCGCTGGGGCAGACAGAGAGAGCGAGTTCGCTGGGGCAGACAGACAGAGCGAGTTCGCTGGTGCAGACAGACAGAGAGAGTTCACTGGGGGAGGCAGACAGAGCGAGTTCACTGGGGCAGACAGACAGAGCAAGTTCGCTGGGGCAGACAGACAGAGCGAGTTTGCTGGGTCAGACAGAGAGAGCGAGTTCGCTGGGGCAGACAGACAGAGCAAGTTCGCTGGGGCAGACAGACAGTGCGAGTTCGCTGGGGTAGAAAGACAGAGCGAGTTTGCTGGGGCAGACAGACAGAGAGAGTTCGCTGGGGTAGGCAGTCAGAGCAAGTTCGCTGGGGCAGGCAGACAGAGAGAGTTCGCTGGGGCACACAGACAGAGTGATTTTGCTGGGGCAGACAGACAGTGAGAGTTCGCTGGGGCAGACAGACCGAGCGAGGTCACTGTGGCAGAGAGACAGAGCCAGTTCGCTGTGGCAGACAGACAGAGCGAGTTCACTGGGGCAGAAAGACAGAGCGAGTTTGCTGGGGCAGACAGACAGAGAGAGTTCGCTGGGGTAGGCAGTCAGAGCAAGTTCGCTGGGGCAGGCAGACAGAGAGAGTTCGCTGGGGCACACAGACAGAGCGTGTTCGCTTGGACAGACAGAGTGAGTTCGCTGGGGTAGGCAGACAGAGCGAGTTGGCGGGGGCAGACAGACAGAGATTGTTCGCTGGGGCAGTCAGACAAAGCGAGTTCATGGGGCAGAAGGAAAGAGCGAGGTCGCTGGGGCAGAAAGACAGAGTGAGTTCGCTGGGGCAGAAAGACAGAGTGAGTTCGCTGGGGCAGAAAGACAGAGAGTGTTCGCTGGGGTAGACAGAC